>NW_005187451.1:2033970-2043076 GCF_000239375.1 Pundamilia nyererei
GCTGCCTGCAGCATCTCCTCTAAAGCACAGTGGAACAACCAGTCACATTTCAGTATCCAGGAGAAGCACTGAAGAATAAAAAGACAAACACCTCCGTCTCCTGTTTGGCCTGTTGAGATGTTTAAAAATGTTCTTCAGAGGAAAATCAGCGTGGAACCAGATAAAGCGGTTGCAGCCTCTTCGTAAGTACTCGAGGGACTCTTTAAATACTGATGTTGGTACTGAAATCATTATTCTCGACAAAAGACACCAGATAGGAGGCAGACGGATCTTTAGATTTCCTGGATATATTTGATAAATAATAATAATAATGGCCTTAATTAATAAAAACAGTAAAAAAGTAGGTGTTGTTCCCACAGCGTAACCTTAATGCTGTTATTTATATTTTATAATATCCAACTATGGTGGATCCATCCATTCTTAATAATACCAAAGAATGTTCCCTGCTTGCAGTGAAACGTGCTGCTCGTTATCGTCTTCGTCCGTTACTTGTTGCTTTCTGTTCAATTTGCACAAACTGAACTTGACAAAAGAGCTTTTGTCCATTTAGCATCCTCAGCTTGGAACGAGCTGCCGAACGACCGGAAAACGTCAGAATTCATTTCATTAAGTGCTTTTAAATCAAAACTCTGAATCCTGGAGGATTTTTGTAACTGCGAGATACTCGCTGCTGCCATCTTGGCCAGTTTTTAATCTCAGTGGGATTTTCCTGGTTAAATAAATTTTTTAAAAATCACCCAAAGCTTCCTGTTCATACGTCTTACACATGTGCAGTGTTGTAGTGTATTTGTTGTAGTTAGCCCAGCACAGTGTGCTGCGTGCTTGATGTGTGACTTACAGAGGGTTTTATCGGTGATCTGTCCGACATGAACAAACAGCTCGAGTGCCTGTAACACCTGCGTGGTGCACCTGGTAATTTGCTCTTTGTGTTTAAAAAAATAAATCTGCATTAATAGAGCTTTAAACACTGAGGGACTGTACCAGCAGATCTCATGACCTTTCATGAATACAGAGATGACTTCATAATGCACGTTGATCCAGTGCTGATGCGCATACATAATGTGAAGGTGAAAAACAAATCTAGATGTGCAAATACACTCTGTGGCTTTTTCCCCGAAGCCCCACCGGGCGTCCCTCTGTTCACAGTTCCAGGAAGCAGGATGACATGCTGACTGGCAGCAGCGCAGAGATGCATTAATGTGACAGTTTGAGTTAAAGCACCGTAGTAAAATTAGCAGCCACTTCCCTGTTTGCCACATTTTAAAAGCATTTAAGTGATATCTGAACTGATAAGACTGACGAGCTTTTACATTTGTAAGATTCATTTTACTGCTTCAAACATACAAAAATAAACTTTCATGACTGCGATTCCACCTTTCTTGACTTTGCTCTTCATTAAGGGGGGATGCTGTGGGACGGCCTCTCCACGCTGCTGTCGTTGTTATTTAGGACTCGTAAACAGTTTACACAGACGGTCCTGTGACAGCTGAGCAGGATGTGAGCTTTCGCCCATCGCAGTTCACTCGGCTTTCTTTTGACTCTTTGCACTGGCTCCGATTTTTCAGCGAGGTTGTTGAAAGATGAGCGAGGTGTCAGGGACAGCAAAGATTGCAGCGATGTTACAGGATCCAGGGAGGAAAATTTACTGTGTTGGTCTTCCTTCAGCCCGCCTGGAGTTGGCAGCGTTTTGAATGTCACATTACTGTGACAGTCGAGCTATTTCCAGTTTGCTCTGGACTTCAGGGACCAGAGATGAAGTAGATGTACACAGACCGAGTTCATGCATGTGTGTGTGTACAGAGCATTGCATTGTCTCTGAGACTCATTACATATCACAGCACTCAGAAATAACCGCTTTAAGTGTGTGTGTGTGTGTGTGTGTGTGTGTGTGTGTCTCTGTGTGTGAGATAAATCATAGCAGAGGGTGGTGAACAATGTGTGGTCGCTGGTCTTGGCAGGGCAGGATTATTTCAGTCAGTGTCGTGTTGTGAGTCAGAGCGGTGTGACATTTAAATCTGTCCTGTCAAGAAAGACAGTTGTGTGTGTGTGTGTGTGTGTCTTTGTGTTGTGGCAGCAGGGGTAAGGGTTTGGAGAAAGTGGGGTCAGGTGGCGGGGGTGTGTGAAAATGTTAAAAATGCCATTTCTGCTTACACCCTGTCTCTTTGAAAAGGTGACTGTCCCCCTCTCCGTGGGTCCGTCTGACTGTCCGTCTGTCTCTCCGTCTTTCAGATAAGCTGTTCGGGAAGCGGCTGCTGCAGGCTGGAAGACACATCATGTCTCATAAGTCTTGGATGAAAACGGTGCCCACAGAGAACTGCGACGTCCTCATGACATTTGCAGGTCAATCAAACACACACATTCCTGCTGCTTTCATACGTGTGAGAATCCTGACTGACAGCTTTCATATCACAAACACAGAACTATGTCTGCAGTTAACCCTCAGTGTGGAGCTGCTGCTCATCATCACTTTTTAATTTGCTTTTCATGTAGGAAAAGAGGGTAATCCCCGTGTTTGAAACGCTGGAACAATTTTCTGTTCTATCACAGAGGATCTGTGTCCTTTTGTATTGTTCGGCCCATTGTGATGTCCTGGGAATGTCTTGAGGAAACAGTTTTGGCAGAAACAATCACATGGACCAAAAAACTGAAACAATTCATGTTCAGGGGACAGACACTGTCTCTGTTTTTAAGATGAGGCTTACAGCGCTCCTTTTCAATAAAGCTTAAAGTTAAACCTGGATCAGATCTAACTTAGACTGCTGAGGGCTGCACTGTTTCTTCTTCTACTCTCTGTATGTTTAAACACAATTTGGCATTTAATCATTAGTTATTATTCCTCTCTGGCTCGCTTCCACGGGGCGTCTTTAGTCTTGCCTTGCTCCCCTCACTCCCAACCGGTCCCAGCAGAGGGCCGCCCATCCCCGAATCTGATTCTGCTTTAGGTTTCTTCCTGTTACAAGGCAGTTTTTCCTTCCCACTGTCACCAAGTTCCGCCTCACAAAGGATCATGTGATTGTCGGGGTTTCTCCCCATGACTGCAGGGTCTTTACTTACCATGATGACTGTTGGGAGCTGATTGGCGGTGGCATACAATATGACTTATGTTACATGTTAACTTTGCAATAACTGCAGTGAACACGAGCTTTTACTGTGACGCTCAGTCAGTCACTGTAGTGTCGGTGGAAAAATGTTAGATGCGCTCTTATTTCCTAGTTTCACCTTCAGCTGTAAGCTTAGGCTGGCGCCCTGCAGGCCGAGAAGAACGTGATGATTCAGTAGTATGACCTCACACCTCCAGCTGCTGCTCAGAGATAAAAGCAAAGACTGTGGGAGTACTCGGCAGATCCTACGGGGGCGTCAACACGAACTCTTTGTTTTTCCACTTCCTGTTACAGATACTACAGATGACCACACGTTACTATGGCTACTGAACCACATCCGACTGGGAATCCCAGAGCTCATCATCCAGATCCGACATCATAAACACACGCGAGTCTACGCATTCTTCATCACCGCTACGTATGAAAAGTAAGAAATCAACCAATCAAATCAGAAAGGAGCCTCTGGTTCGTGCTTCTGTTCATTTTGCCTCTGTCAGGGCGCCCCAGGGTGGCTGTGGCTGCAATGTAGCTGCCATCACCAGTGTGTGACTGGATGTGTAAAGCGCTTTGGGGTCCTTAGGGACGAGTAAAGTGCTATAAAAATACAGGCCATGTGTTGGCTGATGCTGCTGACAGTAGGACCGCAGCACTGATTATCAAACTGTTCTTTTAGTTAATCAGTTAGCTCAATGTTTCACTCTCTCCTTTAAAATGATTAGAATATTCCAGCTTTATGATCAAACTTACTTGTTCTCGCCTTCACTGCTTCTTCAGACATATCATAGTTCGGGATGTTGGTGCTGTTTTAACTGTGATCAATAATTAACAAACGACCCATCGCAGATATTACTTAATATCGCCTCTTCCTCCACTGGCTCGAGGGGTAGTTATTTTTGAACGTTACTACGGGAGTCGGGATGTAAAAGGCGAGAATAACCCTGCTGTGCTGTGTCGGTGTGAAGCAGCGCCTCCGTTTATCATAGTTTTAAATGTAGTTGCAGCTTATAGTAGGCGCAGCAGTTTAGCTCGTACACTGTGAATCACGAGTGAAGCTGATGCCTGGTGAATCAGCAGTGCTCCTCTGCTGCTGGTCTTTCAAGTTTTCCAGAGGCTTTAGCATCATGCTAACCTCTGTGTAGTGGATTTGCTGTGATTTCACTCCCACTGTCACAGACAGTCACAGGTGAGTGCAGGGTCACTTTAATATCAGTGCTGACTTTGACGTATAAATACAGAGAAATACAATCTGGGGATCAGGGCGGCAGCTGCTCCCGTGCTGCATTTCACCACAAATGTTGAATCCTCTGTGCTGACTGCGCTTTTAGACGACGGGCTTATCTAACATAAACCTTTTACCTGTGAATGCAGTAAGAGCGGACAGATTGTGGGAAAGAAGAGAGAGAGACAAGCGGGCGTGACAGAGGGAGATAAAAGCAGAAAGGATGCAAGGTAAAGAAACGCAAAGAGGAAGCAGTGAGGAAAGGTGGTGAGGAAGGATGGACTGAGTGCTCTTCTTAAAAGTGTTCCAGTGGGTTTTGGATGAAAAGCTCAAAGAAAGTGCTGCTTGACCACACACACACACACACACACACACACAACACACACACACACACACACACACACGTGTTTTCATATCGTTGTGGGGACGTAACCATGAAAAATCAATGCCTAATCCTAACCCTCAGCCTAACCCTAACCCTGACACTAAAACCACATTTTGAGTCTCAAACTCATTTGGTCCTGACAAAGATATGTAAACACACACACACACACCTGCTGTGGGGTCGGTTGACCTACATTTTATGTGGTAGAAATCATAACCCAGAAAGTGCTCCACGTCCTCTTGAATTCCCCTCGGATAATGATTCCCGGTCCACCATGAAGCAGCGTGAAAAATCCTTTCCTGTTTTAGTTTTGTTGGATATGTTCAGCTGTGCCATTTGTTCAGTATGTTTTCATATCGTCACATGATTTATAGTTGTGTTGTTATCATCGCTGAAAGAGTCAGGATGGAGCTGTACGTGTGGGAGTGTTTTGTGCGTTTTTTTCAGAAAGGCTTCATTCATTTAACTGAAAGCAGCAAATTCAGCTGTAACAGAACATTTTCTTACCTGACATGTCATCAGTTAATCATTCTGCTGCTCTGACGGGCAGTTTACGGTTTGCCATTTGGATCTGCTGAGCTTCTGCATTACCTACATTAGCATAAACACGCAGAGCTCTCCATCAGCAGTGTTACTTTACAAGGTTAGCTTTGTCCACGCTTTGCGTCCAGCCTCACTGTCAGACTTTCTCTCTTTGTGTTTTTGTATTTTCTTGTTAAAAAGCTGAACACTTTTTGATGAAATAAGAAAAGAGAGAATCTCATTAAGATTCCTGGCAGCAGCTGCTCACCTCTAAAAGGCCTCCTGGTTTTGGCTTCGATTACTAAACAGTTGGTTTAAACAGATAAAGCCTCGTTTTTTTCTTCCTCACACAAGGACCTTTATTGTGACGGTTCTGCGCTGTAAGCAGTATTCAGGCGTGAAACACAAGCTTACACCTCAGATTTCTGCTGTAATCCATCAGGTGCCGTCCGTGCTTCTTTGTGCTGCCCCTGCGAGTACATGGAGCTGCATGATGGATGGCTGTTACACATCGGCCGTACGTCTTTGTGCGTGCGTGTAAAGACTATATATACATGTGAGGGCGAGGTGAGCTCTTAGCCTGCGGGGAACAGAGAGGGAGCTGCATTATTATTGAGATTTCAGCACAAGGCCGGCAGGAAGGACAGACGGAGATGGAAAAAAGGATGATGGGATAGAAGGAGGGGAGGAGAGCGATGGATGAAGAGGGGAGGCTGAGAGAAGACGGCGTGGGCATGAAAGAGGACGAGAGCATGGGGATAGAAGATGTGCAGGAAGGCATGATGGGAAATGAGATGAGGTTCAGACATTACAGCTGAAGAACAAACCACTGTTTTTTTTAGTAATGTGGAAAAGTGGCCAAACAGAAGTGCTGCAGTGTTGTGAATTAAGATAAATCAGGTGATTATTGGGATTATTTTTAGTGTCAATCATCAGTTTAACCAACATGTTAGAAGAAAAAAGGACCATCCCAGCATGCAGGCATACATGTTTATAGCTCATAGCTGTAAAAAGAGAGACAACACCGTGTGTTGCTGTTACTATGCAATTACTCCCATTATTCCTCTCGCCGCCTCCATAATGTGCGGTGTTACCACCAGCAGAGTGAGAGCCCGGGCGTCGCCGCGTAGGCAATTAGAAACAAAAGATTTAATTAGACGAGATTAATGCACTGCAGATGACAGAGATTACACGTGTAGCGTGGGCGTCTGAGGCCGGCTTAAAAAAACCTGCCCGATGTTGTCGTGCAGTTTGCTGCGAGGCGCCGAGGAAATGGGACTGAGGAAAGCAGTGAAGCCCGAGTTTGGCGGAGGAACACGGAGCTTCTCCTGCGAGGAGGACTACATCTACGAGAACATCGAGAGCGAGCTGTGCTTCTTCACCTCGCAGGTCAGTGCGACTCCAGTTATTCCCAGGTACCTACACTGGGAAAGGTTTTTCTCACGTTGCTTCCTCCTCCTCCTCTTCCCGGCGGCTGCAGGAGAGGCAGAGCATCATTAAATACTGGCTGGACAACCTACGTGCCAAACAAGGGGAGGTGCTTCATAACATCAGCTTCCTGGAAGGCCAGCCAATCAGTAAGTGATCAGAGCTAAAAGCTCCGTTGTCTTCAGCGGGCCGCGGCGTGTGTGATTGATGGTTTCCTCTCCTCGACTGCTTCTCTCTCTAACTAAATAAAGTAAATCATCTGCTTAAATATGTTTTGCTGCTCGCTTTACTCTCTGCAGTCCCGGAGCTGAGTGCGAGAGGTGTGATCCAGCAGGTGTTCCCTCTGCATGAGCAGAGGATCCTCAGCCAGCTGATGAAGTCTTGGGTCCAGGCTGTTTGTGAGAAGCAGCCGTTAGGTTAATAAATCAAAGCTCGCTTTTACGCTGTTTCCATCTCTGACTTTGCTGTTTGCCTCACTGTTATCTTATCGATCTCACAAACAGATGATATCTGTGACTACTTCGGGGTGAAGATTGCCATGTATTTTGCCTGGCTGGGTTTCTACACCACCTCCATGTTATATCCCGCCGTGATCGGTTTCGTGCTTTGGATGCTCACCGAGTCCGATCAGGTGAGCAGAGATGAGCCGTGTGCTTGTGTAGGAAAAGGAAACAATGACACCGCCCAGTCAAACCGATAAATGTCTGCATGCTTGCCTCAGACGAGCCGGGACATCTGCTGCGTGGTGTTTGCCCTCTTCAATGTGGTGTGGGCCACTCTGTTTCTGGAGCGGTGGAAGCGGAGGGGGGCGGAGCTGGCGTATAAGTGGGGAACGCTGGACGCGCCTGCGGAGTCCCTGGAGGAACCACGGCCTCAGTTCCGGGTGAGAGAAATTAAACTCTGATTCAGTCAAAGTGCTTGACAGCGTCAGATAAAGACAATGCAGCAGAGTAACACTGAACAAAGCTTTGCAACAGGAATTAAAGGCGAACGATGTGGATTCAGTTCAGTTATAGCTGATGAGAAACAGGAGGACAGATTTAAAGCAGAGCACGGAGCAACAAATAGTCCAACGTGTAAGGAAGCTGAGTGATATTTGCTCTATAGTGGGAAAATATCCAGATAATATTTAAAAATGAAGAAGCTCCCAGTATAACACACTGGAGAAACTGGTTACATGCTGTCCTTGTTATGGGAAAACATCCCTGCAGGACTACAGCTGAAAATAGACGACCTGTTGTTAAATGCTCACCAATGATAGCGAGCGTATCAGAATGATGCTGACAGCTGCACAGTTTCCTTTTTTCTTCTGCTTTATTCACAAAAACTTTAATTATGTACTTTGGGAACAGCTTTAGTTACTCTTCCACTACAAGGAGAAGTCAGAAGTGGAACTGAGCATTGATTGATTGATTGATTGATTGATTGATTGATTGATTGATTGATTGATTGATTGATTGATTGATTGATTGATTGATTGATTGGGGTGGCTGTAGCTCAGGAGTCGAGCAGGTCGTCCACTAATCGCAGGGTCGGTGGTTTGATCGCTGGCTGCTCCAGCCTGCAGCCGAATCCTCGGGAAAGAAAATAATGAAGTATGACTGTTAGATAGAAAGCACTTCAGTACAAAAAGCATAAACAGTGTTTGTGAGGATTTCACTTCAAAAACAACATAACAGCTGATCAACGTGCTGTACCTAAGAGAACAAAAGAATAAATGGGTACACAGGGCAAAAACAAAGACGACAACTCACACGGGCCGAGGAGGACAGGTGTGTTTTTAAATGAGCTTTAAAAGCAGCGAGGGATGGAGCCTGCCTGAGCTCCAGAGGAAGCTCATTCCACATTTTGGGAGACAAAGCTGCAAAGACTCGGTCTCCTCGGGATTTCCTAAATGTCTCCGGGACAGCTAGCTGATCTAAGAGCACGAGACGGCACGTAAGGGTGAAGCAGCTCAGACAAATAATAAGAGGCGAGACCATTAAGACTTAAAAACAAATACAAGATTTTTAAAATGGATTCAAAACTTAATGGAAGCCAATGAATTGCAGTAAATGCTCAGATCAGAGTGTCAACAGGACGGGTTTAATGTTTGACGGCTGCCTCAGCTGAAAGAAGGAGAACTTCACCACAGTGTCGATGTGAGTCAATGAGGCGAGTTGTTTAAAGTGCTTTGAGCAGTGAGAGTAGAAAACAGTCCGTTTATGTGAAACGTGCTTCTTCATGTGCAAATGCAAAGAGGAGAAAAAGCACAAAACAAATATGTTACTGTGATTATCTAACAGCGTCACTAATGTGGGGCCCAGGGTCTCCTGACCCACCCCTAAAATATTGTCTTTATCAAAAAGGAGCATTTACAGTTTTTTACAGACGCTAGGACACATGTCTCAATACTTAGGTCACGTTTGCAAAACTCCTCACACAGTGAGCACAACAGAAGTCTATGTGGGC
>NW_005187451.1:2043915-2062165 GCF_000239375.1 Pundamilia nyererei
GTTTTGCAAAAGTGACCTAAGTATTGAGACATGTGTCCTAGCGTCTGTAAAAAACTGTAAAGCCAACAACAAAGGCAGCGAGTCTCCTGTGTGACGGCTGGCTGAAGGCTCCGCTTCACATTTTACCTTTGAGAACTCAAATGAGTGCTTTGTGCGTTTTCCCTCCAGCCTCTCCTCTTTACGCTGTTTCATATCCTCTGTCTGCAGGGAATCAAGCGCTGCAGTCCTATAACGGGATGCGAGGAGTTCTACTATCCTCCGTGGCGGAGGCGTCTATTCAGGTGGCTGGTCAGCCTGCCCATCTGTATCCTCTGTCTCTGTTTTGTCTTCCTGGTCATGCTCATCTGCTTTGAGCTGCAGGTCAGTCCAGCTGTCAGCATCTGTTCTCTTTGTTGTGTCCCGCTTTGATGAATACAGCAGCAAATTTAACGCAAGAAAATCATCTTCTTTTGTCAGATTTCTTTTAGAGTTTGACGTAATGAAGCGTTTTAAAGAAGCTTTAATGGCCACGAAACCAAAAACCACAGACAGTAACTAATAATAAACAAATAGACTCCACGCGTCATAGAATGGGAGTGTTTATTGCCTTTGGGGGCTGAGAAGTTGTATTTGTGTCTCTGCAGGAGTTTGTGATGGGGATCAAGGAAATGCCTCGGCTGGCTCGCTTCATCCCCAAAATCATGCTCGCTATCACTGTGACTGCGTGTGATGAGGTGTACAGGAAGATCGCCTGCTGGCTCAATGACATGGGTGAGCGCCGAGCTTCTAGGCCGGCAAAACGTAACCGCAGATTCAGAGCAGAGCGTCTCTTACTCAAGATGATCTCCTGAAAGTCGCGTCCTTAATATTAGTTATTAATATTAGTTATTAATATTAGTTATGGATCACTGGCAATTCCTTTTGAGCGCTGAGCTGGCTGTGGCTCGAGAGGTCGAGCAGGTCGCACGAATCAGAAGGTTCCTGCGGTCTGGACTCGATGTGTCCATCAGTGTGTGTGTGTGTGTGTGTGTGTGTGTGTGTGTGAGTGAGTGTGAGTGTGAGTGTGTGTGTGTGTGTGTGTGTAGAAGTGCTTTGAGCGCTCCAATAAAGGGGTGAAGCTCTACGGTTCATTAGTTACTAATTAAGCAGTCAATGATTGAAGCTTTACTGTGCTGCATGTTTTTAATGACTCGCCAGGTGTGTTACGCTGATGTTGTGTTTCCACAGAAAACTATAGACTCCAGAGTGCCTATGAGAAAAATCTCATCATCAAAATGGTTCTTGTAAGTGTCGTCCTTTGCTTTGGGATTGGGTGGAGCTAATTCCTCTTCCTGTTTAATCACACCTGGCCTTTCTGTCTCTTGCAGTTTCAGTTTGTAAATTCCTATCTCAGCCTTTTTTACATCGGATTCTACCTCAAAGACATGGAGCGCCTGAAAGAGGTGAGACGTTTCCGCCGCTCAGACACTCGCACTCACTCGTCGACGTCGTCATTAATCCGCACATCCGTGCGTTTGTCCGTTTGTGGAAGATGCTGCTGGTGTTGTCTCTGATCAGGAGTCTGCAGCGGCAGGTCCGGGTCAATGTGCTGCCTCACGTCTCCCTGAAGATCAAGATGCTGGTGGTCTCTGTTCCCTGGTTCTTCAGGGCTTTGCTCGGGAACAAAGTACGATCCCTGTTACGCGTAGGGAAGGTCAGAGGTCTGTTTCTGACCACCTCCGTTATGCCTTTGCATGCCAGCTTGGTGCCAATCGGTGAGCAGGTGTGCTTGGAAAGAACGTGTGCTGGAGCTCCAAACCTCCACGCTGTTAAATGGCTGCAGGGCTGTTTTCATTACATCTCTGTATTTGGGAGACTTGGGACTTTGTAGCTGTCAGCAGATACTGTCTGATTATCTAAAACCAACTTTATATTCAATGACATCAACTCTCAAAACGCGCCTCTTCTTACTTCTTCTATTGGGTCCTTTCATCTGAAGATCGGTCTTCCTGGTATTCCTTGTGATGGGAATTGTGGATTTCTTTCTTGGGCTTTTTTCCCTCTGTGAGTCATCTTGTCCCTCAGCTTCTCACCATCTGCTCCACCTTTCAGACTCTCGATGTCAGCTGACTTCCCAGTTTTCCCAGTTTACACCAGCACAGCTCAGGCTCTCCACATGTCGGTAAAGCTTTCTGATTTACTGGAAGTACCATGAAAGGCTAAAATCATTTAAAACACGTGAGACTTTTCTTGTTTCCAGTTGATGAGAGAGACGTCAGCTGTTACGTGACTGAGATGTTAGCAATCAGAGAGCAGCGTCTCCGTCTCTCAGTCCCTGTGCTGTCCATTATTGATTATGTCCTGTATGCTCTCTGTTTCTGTGCTGTAGCATCTTCTGCGCAGCATGTTGTGCATCAGCGTTTGACCTGAAGGAGCTGCTTTCAGATTAAAGGCAACAATGGATCGTGAGCTTTGTGGTGATGCAGTCGCTGTCTAACCTCTGCGTGTGTGTATTATATGATTGAAGACATATTAAACTCTTGGCTTTGACTGTTAAAGCTCAGTTATGGTTTGATGCAACTCGGTTTCTTTTTCTGTGCTTATTGACAAGATCAGAGAAACAAAGAAACATTTTTTGTTGTAGAAACCAGGAGATCACTGAGTTTAACCAGATTAAACTCTTAAGAAACTTTATTTTGTAAAGCTAAATAAATACTTTGTGCACAGAGACACGTTCACATCGAACCTAAATGAAGGTTTATTAAAAAATGGTAATGAATCCCAAAATGATAAGAGTATAGTTGTGTTCAGTTACCCGTTTAATCTTAATCTCTGTACTTATTGTCACGCATAATTTATATGTCTTCTTCCAGATGACTTTTTCAGAAACAAAGAACTGTGTCTGTGTTGGACTCGGCATGAGATTTTATTTGTAGCCGTTCTGCTTCCCGTCAGTTCCTGTTCTGGACGCCTCCCGTTCGCCCACAGGTCAAAGTATTTGGACGAGGGACCGGGCCGTGGGTACCGCAGCGTCTCCTGTTGCATGAAGCGTCCGTGACAGAGCCGGGAAAACATGACAACTTTGAGGTTTCTAGTCAGCTGCCCACAAATAAGCCCGTCGCACGTCTTGACTGCTGCGTCTAAAGAAACTTTAGTTTCAAGACTGATGAACTTTTCACTCGAGCCTGTCACAGGGCGGAGGTGTAATTATTGTGCGTCGCTTTGTGTCTCGGCTTGGTGGAGCAGTTTAGTTGGTTCGTTCGTGTCTGCCGTGTGCAGCGAGGTCTGTAGGTGAGAGGCTGCTGTGCTTTTTAGAGTTCGAATGTGACACAGCGATTGCTGCCTAACACCTCAGGACCCCCGATTACAGGGTCCCTCCTACTGCTTGGAATAGGGAACCATTTGGGCGGAGCTTGCCTTGAGCACACAGTCTGCATACATGTCTCTTTATTTTAAATGTTTTCACCTTATTTTATTAAGTCCTCTCTCGCTGCTCCTCCTGCGCTCTGTCCACTGTCATCTATCCTGTCTCGTTTCTTTTAAATGCTCCAATCAGTGCGCTGTGATCTGTGGGTGCTGCAGCTGTTTCTCTGCCTTGTGTTTGTCAGATGCTGGCCACTCTACTCATCATACGCCAGTTCCTTCAAAACATTAAGGAGGTGCTGCAGCCTTACCTGTATGAGCGTCACAAGCTGGGAGAGCTTACGCTGCGAGCCGTGTGGGACCTGCTGCTCTCAGTGCTGCTGAAATACGCCCGGCTGGCAGCTGGAAAAGCCATGGCGTCTCCCACTGACCAGACCATGCCAGGACCCGGACTGAGGGGCACCAGGCCTGGAGTGGGGCAGCCAGAAAGAAGGTGGTGCTCTGAGCCGTTCAGTAAAGATGATGCAGTAAAGAAAGCGTGTGCTGAAAGATCCGTGACGTTCATGTGTTTAGCTGTCATTCACACCAACACTTACTGCGTTAGTCACTACAAGCAGAGCCGCTCGGCTGCAGACAGAACGACACTTTATCGTCCTCCGCTATTGTTCACGCACCGCATGCAGTTATGATTCATAGCTATCAGACACCGAGTGCACAGACCGCCAGAACAGGTTGGCACACAGTTACTCTGACGTTTATCTGTCTCTTCACCTGCTCTCAGGGAAAAGAAGTGTCTGAACGGAGGATGTGGAGTGCCTGATGAGGAGGAGGGAGCTGAGAAGGACGAGGCTGACAGCGGGAGGTTCAGCGAAGGAGAGACGGAGGAGGAAAGTTTGATCGACTGCGGCTTGAAGCTGAGGAAAGTGAGCTTCATAGAGAAGGTACAGTGCCGCGTGACCTGCGTTAGCACGTTCACGCTTTAGAGGTTGAATCATGTAACTGATCAGCGATGTCGTGGTTAAGGTGGACAGAAAGGCGGCGTGCAGTGGGCCCCCTGTGGACAGCAGCTTTCTGGAGGAGGGAAGCCCCACCATGGTGGAAAAGGGAATGGACCCGGCCTCGGTGTTCGAAATGTGCGACGACGACGACGACAACGGAATTCATGATGTGAAGGACTCGAGCGGGGGCAGGGCTGAGGCCGCTGATGCTGCCGCCGCCGCCAGCCCGCTGCCTTCTGGATCTGAGAGCAGCGCGTCGCTGCGTCACAGAAGAAGAGGCCGGAGCGCCGAGAGGGTCGAGCCGAAAACGAAAAGGGAATCGTGGATGGATCCCCCCGAGGAGAGAGAGAGCACCACGCTCACTCAGGCGGAGATGGAGAGCTGCATGCAGACGTACTCAGTAAGTGCACATATGTACTCACCCTGCACGTACGGCTCAACTGACACCTTGGCTGATTGTGATTGGGTAGAGGATCAATAGGGGGTCCATGGCACTCTTTGGGACACTCCCACAGGGCTTAAATCTGAGATTCTCCACCAGTCGCATTTAGAACTGAAGAAGCTTCTCAGATGAGACGCTTTTCTTTCCAAGCTCCTTAGACTACTGACAGAAGGGAAATGCAAGTGAGGTCAGAGGTCAAATGTGACATATTTGGACCCAAACTGTAGTGTGATATTTAGTATCGTTTTAAAGAGCAGAGATTTTCTTGAAAGTTTGACCTCATTTGAAGAAGTGATCAGAGGTGACTGAGTAACGTGATATTTACAATCACTATATGCCTGCATAGTTTTACATGCTCAGTGCAGCATTATTATCACTGAGGTTCAGATCAATCAAGTCAAATGTGATGTGATATTTTGAACCTTATAAAATCGGTACTTTATAAGTACCATATGTTGACTGTGTGATAATCATCCCCGCAGACCTCGGTGGATGTAAGCCAAAGTTTCCCGGGTTTCATCACAGTTCATTCTAAACGTCTGGTGTTTACAGGCAGAACGACTCGTTCTCTGTTATTCTCTTTAAAACTGGTCACTCTTTGAATCCTAGAACTACAACATGAATCCTACAGACCTTATAAATGCTTGTATGACTGCCATATCTTATTATATCTTATATATCTCATCTACAAATGAGTTTAGTCCACAGAAAATGCAGCGTCGTCCGCGGCAGCCATGTAGTCACGTACTGCACAGACTGCATTTGGCTTATTGCTCCACTTTGTCCTTCTTAGGACACTTTCCAAGACTACCAGGAGATGTTTGTCCAGTTTGGCTACGTGGTGCTCTTCTCCTCTGCCTTTCCTCTGGCTGCCATGTGCGCTCTCATCAACAACATCATTGAGATCCGCAGTGATGCCTTTAAGCTCTGCACCGGCCTGCAGAGGCCCTTTGGAGTCCGTGTGGAGAGCATCGGCCAGTGGCAGGTAAGAAATGCACTGTGTGAACATGGGGAGCTGACTAACACACAAACGGCATTAATGTTAACAAACCAATCAAGTTCATCAGTAATCAGAGTCTGGCTGAACTTGATTTAAGAGCAAAGCACAAAGTCAGAAAAAAATGGAAAGCTTTTCTTTTCCCGTTCACAGACTGCGATGGAAGCCATGGGCCTGATTGCCATCATAGTGAACTGCTACCTGATTGGTCAGTGTGGTCAGCTACAGCGTCTCTTTCCATGGCTCAGCCCTGAGATGGCCATCATCTCCATCGTCATCCTCGAGGTACCGCAGCTACTTCCTGCTCAGTCTGAAACACAGCGGCGCTCTTTCAGTCTTTTCCCGTCACACAGTTGTCCTACCTGTAAAGACTGGGAGGGACATTTAACAGAACAGTTACTCAAACCACTTCATCAGTCGGTAAACTGTTTAACACAGATTTCACTTTCATGACACATAATGAAGTAGAAGCCCAGGAAATAGTTTACTAATAGGAAGATGAGATTGGCGGCCAGTCATGACATCAAACCAGTTTTAACTCTCCAAACGCGTGAACAAAGGAACTGAAACCGTCTGTGCTGCTACAGCTTGTCACATATTTAGAAACAGGCTGTGCTTCACTGTGCCGGCCGTCTGCATCCAGAGGGGTCAACAGCCTGCAGCTCTGTGCTGGCCTGATAAAGAAGTTTGAGCCCAAATGTTGCAAGAATGACCTCAAGTGACAAGTTGCTTAAAGAGGGCGTTTGAGGCACCGTGTCCTATTTACTGTATGTGAATTACTTTATAATTGTTTGACTTCACCTTCCTTGTTTTCCACCTCTGTCTGTTTGCAGCACTTTGCCATCCTGTTGAAATACATCATCCATGTGGCTATTCCCGACATTCCTACGTGGGTCAAAGAGGAGATGGCTAAGCTGGATTACCAGCGCAGGGAGGCCTTTAAGGTGACTTCAGGGAGTTCGAAGAAGCCCTTTAAAGTCTCCCTCATTAACCTTATGATGCTACAGCACTGCAGTTGTTTCTTTTTGGAAATAAATGACTAAAGTTGCTTTGATATTGTAGCAAAATGACTGTTACTGTAAAGGTTGTCAGCTGTGCTGCACAACACAGGAAAAGAGATTAGCTTGTAGCTGCCCCGGGAGCACTAATGCAAGATTCTGACTGCAGTAAGGGCTTTTAGACAAGTCGCGCTGCGGTAGTGTAGTAGTTGACTACTGCTGATTCTTTATGAATGCATTGTGAGAACGTTTCCCTTCCTCTGCAGAAGCACGAGCGGCAGGCGCAGCAGCATTACCAGCAGCTGCAGAGGAGGAAGAGGGAGGAGGAGGAGAGGCAAAGGCAGGCAGAGCACATGGCTCGCAGGGAGAGGGAGCGGGACGACAGCAAAGGCGACGTTTCGGGGGATCACCACCACGACAAAGGTCACGGCAGCAAATCACGTTCTGGGGGTGGAGGCGGAGGAGGGAGCGGCGGGTCGGACAAGCCCAAGAGGCCCAGCTCCCTGTTGGCCAATAATAATGTGATGAAGCTGAAGCAGATCATCCCGCTGCAGAGCAAGTTCTCCTCGGGTGGCGCCCGCTCCCCACAGTCACCCACGGGCAGCGAGCCAAAACTGCCCGGCTTCTTGAGCTTCAAATTCCTCAAGTCGCCTGAGAATAAGAGGGAAGGTGCTGCGGCTTCTGCGGCCGCCGGCACCACATCTGCCAGCGCCACGGCGACAGCGGCGCCGTCATCATCGTCATTATCAGGTAGCAGCTCTCAGGAGCGTTCTCAGTCACCCAATAAAGCCTTCAACCCCGGGAAATTGTTTAACTTTGGGAAATCCGAGGGAGGGACTTCCACGAACGGAGCTCCGCTGCCCAGGTCAGGAGAGGGGTCATCATCGCTGACGACGGAAAGACAGCCTTCCCGGTCTGACTTGAATGGCGTTCCGGACGAGATCCCCTCACCCGGAGGGGAAGGCGCAGAGAACGGACATTCGTCAGACTTGGACGCGGCTGGTTTTAAAATGTAGAAAACGACGACAAAAAAAGTGCAACTTGTCTTTGGTTCCATCTCACCTGAACAGGTGACGTGTTTACTGTGAGGAAGGCCTGACCTGCCCTCTGTGCTGTCACAGGCAGGAGAGCAGAAGCTGATGAGGCGAGACTCGTTCTGGTTTGCTTTTTCTGCTGCGAGACAAAAAAATAAAATAGAGAAAGAAACAAAAAAAACAGGCTTTGTAAGAAAGACGAAAGCCCTTCTATCATGACCGAACACACACACACACACACACACACACACACACACACACACACACACACACAAATATTCAAATTCTTCCTTGTCTGCAATACATAAAGAAATGCATGAGCTGCGTTTCTAATATTTTTACGCCTTTAAAGCAGAGCTTTGTTTCCTGATTTCTTCTTGTCAGAAATTGTAAACATCTCGGTGGCTTCACATCAACAGTCTGTCGTGGAGGGGAGGAGTTTAAGGGGAAAAAAAGCTTACATGGCGGTACGAACGGATTGGAGATTGTACATCAGATAATTCCTGAGTGTTTTTAACTGTCACCACACAAGCGATCGTTAGAAATCGGTCTCATTTTTAAACTGCGACGAGTTGTTGGGCCCTTCGCTTTCGTGCTGAAGCTGAAGAGTGGAAAAGCAATATGAGTCAGTGTTTTTGTTTTTTTATTAAGTGTCAATCATCGCATAAGCCCCTCCTTAACAGTCGCCCCTGATGTATCACCAGCTTTATTTTCAAAGCAGAGGTGAGGTCTGAGCTTTGCAGAACCCGGTTTGCTCCAATAGAAAGCGGCGAGCTTAGTAAGTCGTAAAAATCACAGTATTTTGGAAGAGCGAGCGGTTTTCGAGGAAAAGGAGCAGAGATGCCCGTTGCATGCTGTTCTCCATCCGAGTCCGTAGAGCGCCTTGTAAACACAGATGGTGCCTCATGCCACAAACTCCAGCTAGACTTGGCAAACGAGCACAGAGTTAAAGAAGTAACATTTGCACTAAAGCCTGACGCCCTGCATAGAAACCACCTCGGCACAGAGGGCCCACACCAGCCTGCCTCATCATTATGCAAAAAATGCATTTCTGTTCATTTCCCCCTTTCACATGGTGCATGCAGTCGGCAGCAACGAGCTTTCAAAATATTCACGTTTTCTTTTCTTCTTGAACAGCTGTTTTTATTGGCAGAAGATGGAAATTCCCTTTTTTTTAACCAGTGCAGAACTTTTCAGATTATACTGTTAACCCAAGACGTACAGTACTCTATAAAGGTTTTAGGCACTAAAATATGTGAGAATACTTTGAAAGATGCCAGTTTACCTGACAGGAGTTCGGTAAATAGAAAAACCCTACATTAGTGAGAGCTTCATTTGACTACACAGTCGCTCAGTCATTATGAGATCTTACCCAGAATCCTTCTCTGGAGTCGGGCTGTCTCTCTCTTCATGCATTTACTGGCTCACTTGATGACATCACCACAGAGCTTCTGCAGGGACCAATGCATGCGTTGCAGGACTCCCTTTTCTCACTGAAGATACATTTTAGGTCATCGTCATTTTTCAAAAAGCAGGATGGCATCATGTGATTTACAAAAACATACAAACATCTCAGAGTGCCTAGAACTTTTTCACAGTACTGTACTTTGCATATTGTTTGCATGATCCATGTATTTTCAATGAGCCCAGCATCTACCCTTAGCTGGTATTTCACTTCTGCGGGGTCTCCAGAAGGTGGCGCTGGTTATTTAGTCACCACAGGCAGAAAAATTAAAGCAGTCTGACAAGTTTATGATGATATGAGACACTGAGAGGATTCAGAAGCCGCCGCACTGCCGAGATACGGAAACATTAACTATGCATTTCCACACGTTCACCTCCGGCGAGGATTTGGGCAATAACACAGCGTTGAAGTTGACGTGTAGTACTAAAGCTCAACACTAACCCAACCTCAAACCCCAACTCCAGCGCATCATCCTCATCCACTCTATGCATTTTCTTTCCCTTTATGTTTTAGTGTCAGCTCTCTCAGATCGCCTGTTTCCTATTTAATGTTAAGAACCTGCCCCGACCTGCATCGGCTTAACAGGTTTTTGTATTCTGTTACAGCTTTAATGTGTTAGTTTTAGAAGTCTGGTCCATTTTTCGCTCACACGCCGGGAGGCAAAAAGTTCTTACTGACATTAAATGCAATACCGAAATAGTCTGTGCAGTCATGTTATCATTTTTAGGAATATTTGGAAGGTACTGTTCATTATAAATGTAAATGGAGAAGGCCGAGGCTAAGAGAAACGTGACATCATCAGCGTGTGATCTTAAGAGCAGCAGAGCGAGACGGTGACGACGTAGCTGAGCACAGTCTCATTATAAACCCTTGATATTCTTGCAGCATCAGGATTTCAGGGATAAGTGGCTTCATGGTGCGTAAGAGTCCATCGTTTGAAAAAGTCCCATAGAGAAGCAGAACTGGTGCGCTGAATAGATCCGCTGATGCCGAGCGAGGTCACTTCCATGTGTGCATTCCCACCTTATTCAGGTAAAGCTGAAGAGCATCACAACAGACATCGGCTTGTTACTTTTTTCGTTTTTGCAGTGAAACATGTTCTGCGACGGAGATCTGTAACGTTTGGAGGAACGGCAGCGTCACGGCGCAGGCATCGCCTGCATCAGGACACAAGCTCGGACTCGTTATCAGAACAGCTTCTTTGAAAAGTTCGGACATCGTCTGTCTCATTCGGAATAAGCAGGAAAGGACTGAATGGACGTATTAATGTTTGTGTTTCAGAGTGGATGTGAACAGGCGAGACTCACCGCAGCTACATTACAGCCCGACCCGAACCTCAAAGACGAGACATTTTCATGGAAGCCTCACTTACACAACATCATACGCTCTTCCAATGTACCACTGTACAAAAAAGATCTTTTAAAGAAAAATACTGGGGAATGGGATTATTTATTTCTTTTAATTTATTTTGTCATATTTTTGTAAGACCTGACAAATAGTTAATAAAACTATTTCAAATGCATCCCATGTGTTGTGAACCGCTTCTTTACATTTTTGAAGTACCACATAAACCAAAAGTGTTTTAATCCAGTTTTATTTCAGCAAAGCTAAAAAGAACATCTGATCTAACACATGTGGGGCAAGGCTTCGGGTGGTGTAGAACAGTCTGAGCAGAAGCATAATGAGGTTTTTATACTTGAAATAACAAGACGGGTATTTACAGTGTAGATATGAAGATGACTGACCGCACCGTCGACCCACAAAACAGGAAAGAGAGGAGGTTACGTCGTGACTCAGCCGGGGAGTGATAAGAACGATTTTTTTAAAGGACAGAAAAAGAAAAGCTTTTTTTTGGGTGCATGGACACCAATACAAACTGAATCTCATACAAGGAACAAGGCAGGATGGCAGCTGCACTTCGCTGTGCATGCTTATTGTGCATTCTATGGCTGAAAGTATAATACTCTAAACGCTCACAGCAGCCAGCTCTCCATCGAGAAGGGAGAAAAATAAAATAAAAACCATCCGGAGCTGTCACAAAGATGAGACGAGCAGTAACGCTGACCCGGGCCCTGAGCTGGATCCGAGTCTTAAGGCCTCTCGGCTAATACCTTCCACACAAAAATCCCCCCCCCAAACACTTTATTTCTGGTCCGGGATTATAACATCCAGCCACTGAAACAGTAACATGCAAGGCAAGATAACATCCACTGGACACTGGGGCTCTTCTCTACTTTATTCTGTAGTCTTTTACAAAAAGGCAGACACACAGATACTAAATCGGATAAGCTACTGTAACTATTTACACACGTTATGCATTCTTTTCCCTTTCCCACACGCTACTATAGACATTTCTCTTTAGTGTCTGTGCTGTTGCCAAAGTTGCGCGACTAAAAATGAAATCTCACATTTCTGTATTTTCCTATTAAGACGTAACAGCTCTTTCTTTTTCTTCACATCTTTCGGTGAAAGATCTGCTAAAACTTAAAGAGAGAGAATCCCCTTCTTACTCGCCTCGATCAGCCAGAGGGAGGTGCTAGACGTGACGCTGCTTCTCAGCCACGCCGACACAACATTAATCCTACAAGCACGAGTCCCAGGATAGAACACAGATATTAATATATTCACCATAAAACAAACAAAAGAAGCCACACGTTTAAAAAGGTGGGGGTCCGGAAGAGTCGCTTCTACTTTGTGCTGTTCTTCACAGTGCATTCTTGGTTCTGTCGATTCAAACAGTGTGGAAAAGAAGTCGCAATGCCCCCGTGTGGTTGCAGAGTGGGCAGTGAAACTGAGATGGTGGGCACTGTGGCTGGCAGGAAGCTCATTGCCATTTACAAACAACAACAAAAACATCATAAAATAAAATTAAAACAGTAACAAAATACTCACAAATCAGAACAGACTGTCCGGACGACAGAGAGGCTACACGAGTCTTGTACCAGTTACATTTTTAAGAGTAGTGTCTGACATTTTCTGTCCAGTCCGTCTCATCTTAATCCTACCATCCACTCGCAGTCCGCACTCACAGCTCAGCATGCACACAAACATATACATGTGTACTGGCCCACATGGGGAAGAGCCAACACAATCAAAACACCAGTAATGATTTCGCCTCCACGACTTGAGATCATTTCTACCAACGTTATTTTCATACACTGTAAATGGCGGCTTTGTGAGTGGGAATTTCCCGCAATTCTCTCTGGAGTGACTTAACTTCATGCCAGGAAAGACATCCTGCTCTAGTCCAGGAAAAACCAGGAAGTCTGCATGCAGGAGGGATTATCCTATGGTTTTGCTTATATTGGCTATACCCTATTGATGCAAACACACATGTATACCCACCCACACACACACACACACACACACACACACACACAATCGGACGCGCACTTATGAGTCCTCGTTCATCTCTTGGCTATCTGTCCTGGCGATCTTCCTCGGGGGCGCCGGGCTGTCACCCTCAGCTTGTTCCTGTTCCCTTTTCTTTGCTGCATTCTGTTTGACACAGGATTACACAGGAATCAGCAAAATCACAGCCTCGCTCTCTTTCAACACGTCAGTGACAGAAGCACAGATGAACAGTTGCTTCATAGCACGTGATTATTTAAGACATAATAAAGACTCCTTACAAAGACTTTTGAATTTCAGGAGTGGGACCGCAGCTCATACTCGGCCCTGCCAATTCCATCAATGTATTTCCCTTCCTACATTATACACAGCATTTATTGAGGTTCTTGCATTAGTACCTGTTGCCACTCTTTACTGAGGCCTTCCCCAAACTGCAGTTTAAAATCGAAATCTTTATTTCATCTGCCATTCTCTTTCAAGAAATACTGTCAACTCTTAGCCCTAACCCTAGTTGAGGATGTGGTCTCTGCCAAATGAGAGAAATGAAAGAACTGCACACGCTCACCTTTTTGTCCCACTGCTGGTGGAGGTAACGCAGGAGAATGTTGGTTTTTTCTGTAACAATGACTGTAAACAAACACAGGCAAGATGTTTTACATACAAAACACATTACACAGGGTGCTAGTTTAGCCACAGTTAGTAAGCATTTGAAAACATCACCACAGCAGTTTTACAGTTTCAACTGTACTTACTCTGTTCAGAGGGGTATTCGCGTGTTGGTAGGTACACGGAGGGCCTGCGGTTCTATACGAGAGATCAGAAAGAGGCTGTGAATTAGAGCTGTGCCTTCTAGACATGAACAAACCTTTAAAGAACTGCATCAAGTGATTTTAAAGGCTACTTACAGATGCTTTACAAACTGAATCTGCATGAAACCTGCTGAAGTTGCTCTTGTTGTAGACAGGAAGTCCTTTCAAGAAATCAGCCTGTGGAAAGAAGGTGAGGTGACCGTTAGACTCTGCAGCTCTCATTTCATTTGTCTTTCATCTTCAACTTCATACATCCAAAGATCGCAAGTCTGAAATCATCTGACTTTCAGCAGTCTGACTGCTGTAGTTTACTCGTGTCGGCTGACAGCAACAGTGTAAGTCATCACCACCGACATGAGCGTAGGTGTGCTCCTCTTAATGCAGATGCTGCTGAGCAGGTGACAGGTCCCTGCAGATGACTGGATCCAGCATTCAGGGCGTTACCTCATCTTTCACGACAACAAACCTGCCGCCCTTCGACGTCGCCATTAACCTTCAAAGTGGATGCAATATCGCACAGTGTCCATCAAGAGGTTTCAAATGGGCAGGATAGAGCTGAGCAGCTCAGAGCACAAATCGATGCCGGCTTGGCCTTGAATACCAACAGGAGGAGCAGGTGTGGCTAGCAGCTAGCCGGTAGAATCAGTTAGCTGGCTTACAATTACTGTATGCCTTATAACACCAGCTATACAGCTTAAACCACAGTAATAAACATGGGGTATGCGAACTACCTTCTCCATGATGGTGGCAGAAACGTCCAACTGCCAAACGCCGACTTGTGGACTTGGTGTGTGTTGTTCTGGTCGTGATGGCCGCGCTAGCTTACAGGCTAGGAAACCGAGACCGCTGTCCTACGTCCTTTTCGAAAGCAAAAATCACCGTCCTCAAACACAAGTTGCTGTTTCCATTTTACTTCCCAGTGACTGTGGAAAAAATGACACTACGCGCATAAAAAAAGCCAAGACACCAAAACGCTCAGTACACGAGTTCGCAAAGCTACTTACACAGGACTTCTTCAGCTAGCATGATGGCACCGACGCTTTTCTAGGCCACGCCCCAAGTAGCGCCTATTGGCTTATTCTTACCCCCACCTGGTAGTAGCTTGACCGGACAACCAATTGTTAAAAACAACACAATTTAGCCCCTCCCTAAACCATTGACCAGGCAATCTGCTCTCACTCATTGAGTTTCATTATGAAAACCATCAGCCACTATTGATCCGAGCTAGAGTCCAAGATTGATGTCATCATGTGGGCGCACGTATCTCCTGCACGCGCCAATGTTTATTAGTGTCTGCAGTAAAGGCTTCGGGAAACTGAAGGACTATTTAATTCTTTTGACTTTTGTTGTAAGTTTACACCAAGTTGAAAACTTCAGATTGAAAGGTGAGAAATTGAAAACTAGGGATAAAAAAAAAGGGTTTTCATAAAACAAAGTCATTCAGGTGTTTTTGGTATTTTAAATCCTTTCAGATCTGAGTGTAGCGGAAAATTGTTCTTTGTATCATAAGAAATATCTAATTTATGATGGATGCACAGCAATCACTGAAATCAAAGATCCACAATATCTTTATTCTTGTCATACAAAATCACACAACAGTCAAGCAAATGCAATAAACAGATATTAAATATACAGGACTGAGCAACATTAACATTAAGAATATAATGAATTATTTTAAAGCCTGCATGTCAGTATACTGTGTCTACACCCAGACTCTTCTAATAAGGTGTTGTTAGGATCAGCCAGAATAAACTGGGCCTTCTAGCCTTATACAGGTGACGAAGGCCATTTTGCTGCACACTCTGACTATACTCGCAGTCTCTTAGTCTGCTTCTTAGGTTCACTGACTTGTACCTGCACACAAAAGAGAAAGTCAGAATGGATTCAATCAAACAGGAATCCATATGAGTAAAGAGGGCAGGAGTATTTACTTTGTCCAGGAGATGAGATTTAAATCACATGATGGTAGGGGCTTAAGAAGCACAGTTGAAGAGTCACAGTACTGTGCTCTTTATTTTAAACAGTGCTCTAGCGTAACATCATAGACTTTAAAGGAGGAAACCTGGTCTTGTTAGGAGAGACGGCATCCATCCCACTTTGGATGGAGCAGCTCTCGATTCTAGAAATATGGACAAATTTATTAAACCCCCCAAAATATGACTATCCAGAGTTGGGACCAGGAAGCAGAGTTGCAGTCTTACACACCTCTCTGCAGCTTCTCTCCTCCTGCTACCCCCCCAAAAACCCATCTCCATAGAGACTGTGTCAGCTCCCAAACAGACAAAAAACAAACTAAAAACCATCAACAAACAACTTAAACATAAACAATTACAAAGAAAGAACAATACAGTATCCACATCTGAACCAAAGAGTAAAACAGTGAAATGTGGATTATTAAATATTAGGTCTCTCTCCTCCAAGTCTCTGTTAGTACATGACTTAATAATTGATCAACAAATTGATTTACTCTGCCTTACAGAAACCTGGTTGCAGCAGGATGATTATGTTAGTTTAAATGAATCAACACCCCCGAGTCATTCTAACTACCAGAAATCTCGAAGCACAGGCCGAGGGGAGGGGGGGGGGAGGTGTGGCAGCAATTTTTCACACCAGCCTATTAATCAACCAAAGACCAAGACAGACTTAATTCATTTGAAAGTCTGATGCTTCGCCTCGTCCACCCCAGCTGTAAAACTCAGAAACCAGTCTTACTTGTTATCATCTATCGTCCACCTGGGCCTTACACAGAGTTTCTCTCTGATTTCTCTGACTTTATATCTAATTTAGTTCTGAGCTCAGATAAAATAATTATTGTGGGTGATTTTAACATCCATGTAGATGCTAAAAATGACAGCCTCAACATGGCATTTAATCTGTTATTAGACTCAATTGGCTTCTCTCAAAATGTAAAAGAACCCACCCACCACTTTAATCACACTCTAGATCTTGTTTTAACATATGGCATAGAAACTGAACATTTAACAGTGTTTCCTGAAAACCCTCTCCTGTCTGATCATTTCCTGATAACATTTACATTTACAATTATTGATTACACAGCAGTGGAGAGTAGACTTTATCACAGTAGATGTCTTTCTGAAAGCGCTGTAACTAAGTTTAAGAATATAATCCACCCACTGTTATCATCTTCAATGCCCTGTACCAACACAGAGCAGAGCAGCTATCTGAACGCTGCTCCAACAGAGGTCGATCATCTTGTTAATAATTTCACCTCCTCACTACGTACGACTCTGGATACTGTAGCTCCTGTGAAAACTAAGGTCTCTAATCAGAAGTACCTGACTCCGTGGTATAATTCTCAAACACGTAGCCTAAAGCAGATGACTCGTAAGCTGGAGAGGAAATGGCGTGTCACAAATTTAGAGGATCATCATTTAGCCTGGAGAAATAGTTTGCTGCTTTATAAGAAAGCCCTCCACAAAGCCAGAACATCTTACTATTCATCACTGATTGAAGTAAATAAGAACAACCCCAGGTTTCTCTTCAGCTCTGTAGCCAGGCTGACAAACAGTCAGAGCTCTGTTGAGCCAACCATCCCTTTAACGTTAACTAGTAATGACTTCATGAACTTCTTCACTAATACAGTTTTAATCATTAGAGAAAGAAGGACCAATAATCATCCCACAGATGTAATATTATCTACAGCTACTCTTAGTACCATTGATGTTGATCTTAAATATGATCAACCTATCTCTAATGATCGGCTATGTACCACAGGCCTTCAAGCTGGCTGTAGTTAAACCTTTACTCAAAAAGCATCTCTAGACCCAGCAGTCTTAGCTAATTATAGGCCAATCTCCAACCTTCCTTTTGTAGCGAGTAAAAGCCACCGAGTAACCGCTAAGGGCCTCTATACTACTTGTGCAAACTTTCAGGCCCAAAGCTCTTACAGGAACGAGCCCAAAATAAACGGGACAAGAGGGTCAATATCAGTCAGATATGTTAAAATTTATTATTTTAAAAGAACACAAAGGGTTTGCAAAAGGCCTAAAACATCAAAATGGGAAAGGTCACTAACGACCACAAGAAAGTCTTGGTGCAACCTGCCAGCAATGCAGCTATCACCTGAGGGCTTGCTTTACCCCGGTGGTCCCAGATGCTCGTTGCTTTAAAAGAAACAAATCCACCCCAAATAAATACGAGCCCAACAGAACACTTATCGCATGCACTAAGTGTTTTAGTTCAGGCAATAATCGGTGGCACTAAAATCACTCTTAATAAAACTTATTCACTGCAAATCCACACGGAGCACCTCTAAAAAGACCTACTTCCCCTAAGGTAACAGCCCAGCTCAGGGATTGCACATTGCCCGACTAATATTGCACCAGCCCAGTAGAAATAAAAACAAACCCGGCATAAAAAACAGTTTTAAAAGGTGACCCTACTAAAACCAAAAACGCAACAAAAAGGAGGAGGAAAAAACAGTGACAAATTCACATGTGCAGCCTGCCCTCCAGCAGACAACTGTGTTTGCTGCACACCTGGCTTATCTTGGCTTATCTTCTAAAATCACTACTCAAACCTCTGCTGTAGAGGTTTAAAACAACAGTTTGTGTAGCAGACAATTAAAACTTCTCAGGCTCTTCACCTACTCACACAACCATTGTTCACAGCCGCTTGTCAGTGGAAATCAAGAACACCTGCTGCTACTTCCTCTTTTATACCCTCCATTGGGTCCCCTGGGTCCTAAAGCCTTCCCCATTACACTTTCATATCAGAATCAGAATCAGAATACTTTATTAATCCCGAGGGAAATTAGGGTATCAAACATCCTTGAAAGAGTAGTTGTCAAACAGCTAACAGATCATCTGCAGAGG
>NW_005187451.1:2067421-2075933 GCF_000239375.1 Pundamilia nyererei
TCTCCCCTTACATAGCAGCAGGGGACAAGTGTTCACTCCCACTAACCGAACCGGGAGCCAACGGTGTTTGTAAGACGATCAGCTATCGATGGATTAAAAGCATCCGCGGAGCTCCGGTGGGTTTCCGAGCGCACGCGCAGATATTTCAGCGTGGACGTGGAGTTTCTGGAGCGCGCAGATATGTGGATCTACCTGTGACCCACAAAGAGATGCGCTGTCAATCGGTCGATACTGGCCGCCATGTGGACAGGGCAACAAAATCCAGATAAATTAGATTACTGGATTGACCGCAACAGATTATAGTTCTCCTACTTCCCCGATGCTTGACGAGAAAACAATCTGAAAAATTAGACGGAATTTGAGGGGAAACAGGGAAAGGTAAGCCTTCTGATTTAATTAGTGTGTTTATCCCATTTTTTTCTGCGGACTGTAAATATTCAGATTATAAAGTAGTTTAAGGATTTCTGCAGGAGGCAAGACGAAGGTCGCTATGTAAAGGTGAGCTCCGTCATTGAAGACGCACGGGTCATTCGGTGTAAATAACGGAAAGGATTTTTATTTGACGTTACATTCTAGTGTACACTGAAAAGAGAAACCTTCTGGCACTTGCTTCACCTGATGCATCAGACAGTGAGTCTATTCAAAGAGCTTTGATTGTGTTTAGTGAATGCATGGGCCCAGCAGCTTTAAATACCAGGTACAAGACTCCTATTATTATAGTAGTAGAAGAAGAAGACCACCAAAACATTAGAGATGGATTTTCGTTGTTGTCTTGCTTAAATTATTTCTTAATGCTCACTTTGATGAATTTGTAGTTACAACAAACTGGTTATAAAAATGTATAACTTACTAACGTATCACATTTCAAAGCTTCAGTCCACACCTGCTATGTGATTCTAGTTGTGTCAAACATGTCAGCAAATGCAATGGATCTTTAATGGTGCAGCACAACTAATACACTGGTTAAATAAACAAGTGTGAGACTATAGCAACAGTGAAGCTAATGCAGTTGTTTTTAATCCGAATTACAGTCTCTACTCGTTTTTCTGGGCATCAGTCCCACTGTGATTGTGTCTAACCTGCATGCAATGTTATATAACAGCCAGTCACAGTCTCCGACCGCAGGGCCCGAGCAGGAACTTTAGCAAGAAGCAAACTCACTAATAGGGACGACTTTAATCAGGTGATATTTAAATGGACGGCACAGCCACAGGGAGGATGTTGTGAATATCTGCCTGTGAACATAAGCTCATCATGGTTCAATAAATAGATAGTAACACCCTGGCTGTACTTTGCATAAAAAATATAGTGTTAGATGAATGTAGGTACTTTCATGTGTGACTTTGTGTTACAATGTGTTAAAAAAGAGTCCTTCCCACTCTGCGTCTATGTGAATGTGTCCTGATTGTGTTAAGACCTTCTTTGTGTTCAGTTCATTTACACCAGGGGTGTGAAACTCGTGGCTCGGGGGCCACTTGCGGCCCGTATATTGACGTGAAGAAACATAATGCAATTTGAAGGGACTTCTTATGTTTGGGAGGATTTGTTTGTTGTTGAGTGCGATGCTAAAATAAGTTCTTTAAAAAGCCAAAAACGATTCAATATGAAGGCAACATGAGCAGAGAGCACAAACATGCTGAGGGATCGTCTGTCTGCTGTCACAGACTCATGTGTGCACTTAATACAAACAAAACCATAGCAGAAGTGATGCCACGTGTGAAAGAGAGAACGAGTGTCATTATTTGGTATTTCAATCAAAGGCTTCAGTTAGTTATGAGTTTGCAGTTTTGTCTTGTTATACAATATTTGAAATGTAAATTCTGGTGAGGGGGATGAGGGGGGATCGGACTATGTGACAGGGGCGTGGTAGATGGATAAAGGTTTATCTTTTGTGCTTGTAAGCTGGTTTAGGTTATGATCCAGCCTCGCCAGTATTTTATACAAATGGAACAGGAAATAAAATGCGTCACTCCTTCTGCCTGATCAAAATGATGCCTTTTGTTGTGAGATGAATGGGCGACCCTCACTTATGTGAAAATGCCGCTCTCAGCCTCTTCCTGTCAGTACAGGCAGCACCGCACTGTTATTTGGAGAGTGGATGTGCCAGTATAAGCAGAAAGGGCTAAAAGGGCCAAGCAGGAATATTGTTTTACGTTGTGCTTATAATCCCCACATGAAAACAGGAGCTGATGTAAAGTTGAGAGAAAAACGCAACAGTATAAAACTGTCTCTGCACAGTGCCATAGTTTCCTGTTTTTATCCAGAGACAGATTGTGCTCTGTGGACTTAAACAGAGAGACTGAGAGTATAATCCTTTCTAGTAGGGAGGAAGGTAGGATAATGCAGCCAGCAGAGACGCTTGCAGACCCTGCATGGCTGCTGTTGCCATAGCAGATAATCAACCAACAACTGATACTGCAGGAGGACCTGTGTAATGCACAGCGACACCTTTTGGGGGCTGTTTAGTTACAAAATTGTTGTAGAAGTTTCAAAAGAAGCAAGGAAGTAGAAAGGTGGTTGTATTGGGATTGAAGAATATGATATACAGTAGAAGAAGAAGAGCGTGCTGTCTATATGAGCTTAATTTACACCAAAGTAACACTCTGGCTTTTCTTTATTCATGAATATCCTTCAATAATCACTGAGCAACGCTTCAAAAAAGCACCTTTAATCACCGATGGGTTGTTGTGTGGTTTTAACCAGTAGTGCTGCTGCGTGTTGCTCCTGCAGAGCGATCACATGGTGGACAGCTTTAACTCAGGGAGCTATTACCATCCGTTCATGTCTATTAATACCACGAAAGGCCGTGCTGAGTAAAGATGGTGATCAGTTACGTCTGACAGAAAGCAGCAAGGCTTTAAGTTGTAAACAGATGCCGGGGTGTAAAGGCACCTGAACTTGTTTATTTCTCTGAATGGTACATTTAAGCTTCCCAGATAGTCAGTTGATGTAGAGAAGTCTTAAATGACATGCAGCATATATTTAGTTGATATTTGCCATTTAACTCTGCTGTTTCTCCAAATGCATGTGCTTGATGCATGTATGCATGTATACTGTGCCTTCATCTCCTCATATTCATCTTCCTGAGCGAATTTCTAATGACACGAGCAGAGAATCATTTTGCCATAGTTTTGTGTTCTTATTCTGGCTTAACTAGAGAGCTTGCTTGTATGATAAAGGTTCACATTGCTTCGCTTCGCTCGTGTTTCTTATGTGTGTTTTTATGTGACTATATTCCCTGCAGACTGGCAGCCATGCTGACCAGCTTTCTGGAAGGTCTGCTCTGCTGCTTCACCTCAAAGCCGACCAATATTGTGGTTCCTGTAGAAACCTCAGAACCTGCTGATGGCTACGAGTTTGTGGAGGTAAAACCGGGCCGCATTCTGCGAGTTCGGCATATCATCCCCGACAGGCCGGTGGTGGAGGAGCCCACCGGGGTTGGTGGGAGTGTGAGCTGCAAACGAAAAATCACAGTTTACCGTAACGGACAGCTGTTCATTGAGAACTTGGGTGACAGGGCGAGCGCAGAGCTGAAAAGCTGCCAGAATGGAGAGACAGAACCCAACAGCACCATGGAGGTAGAACTGACGGACTGTGGTAAGTCGTCGCCGCCCGTCAGCATTCCTGAGGCGAGATCAGACTCTGTCACGGCTGGAAACAACGGCGCATCGGACACAGCAGCAGCAGCGGGTGAGGCACCTGCTGCTGGACAGACTGACCAATCTCAGCAACCCAGGAAGCGCAGGCGGAAGCCCAAGCGCACTGTGGTGATCGACTGTGAAAGGAAGATATCAGCCTGTAAAGGGACACATCCAGATGTGGCGTTGTTCTTCATTCACGGGGTCGGAGGTTCGCTGGATATCTGGGGAAGCCAGCTGGACTTCTTTTCTCGGCTGGGCTACGAAGTGATTGCCCCGGACCTGGCAGGACACGGAGCCAGCTCAGCACCGCAGATTCCTGCAGCGTACACGTTCTATGCGCTGGCTGAGGATATGAGAATCATCTTCAAGAGATACGCTCGGAAGAGGAATATCCTCATAGGACACTCTTACGGGTGAGTCCCAGATCACAGCGTTCAAACAGAACACGGTCCGGAGGTCATCCAGAAGTGTTCAGGAAACCTCAGCGCCTCTTTGTTTCAGTCATTTGTCAGGCAAAGATCTGAGATCTTACTGGAGGTTCTGAAATATAAGAATTTACTCTGCAGTTTCATTAAAATTCAACATATTTAGATTTCATGAAGTTAGTCAGATAAAACAAGAATTTTACCATACCATACAAAACCAACTTCAAGCACTTTAACAGTCACAGCAGTTATAAAGTGATACACAAAAATGATTAAATACATTAAAAACAATCAAAAGTACAAAAATAACACCAATTAAGCTACAATAAAAACAAATACACTGGTTCAAAGACCACGAGGGATGAATAATTAAAAATGTTCAAAACTAATTCTAAAAATAGGTTTTTTTAGACACGTCATAATAAGCTATGGAAAATAAAGTTGCCAGTAAACAAAAGGTGTAGCAACATACAGTGGGACATGCTATACAGTAACAAAAGATATGTTAAGAAGAACTGTTAAACTTCTATAATTAGAGCTATAATTAAAACCACAAATGTAAATTATACAGCACAGACATTTAGTATGTGAATAACATATATATTTCATTTCAAAGGGACTTTCCAGTCTAACTAAATAAATGATTCTTTGCCCTCATAAGCATGAAACAATAACTTTGAGTAAAATACAACAGAATAAATGGTAAACAGACTGGTTCTTATAAAGTGCTTTTCTACTCTACTCAGCACTCAGGTAGCTTTATACAACTTGCATGATTCATCCAAGCACTTTTTTCTATGCATATGTGCTTTCTGACAAACATTTACACTGATGGATGCATCAGAGAGCAACTTTAATTCATTTTTATTTAAATAGCACCAAATCACAACAACAGTCGCCTCAAGGTGCTTTATATTGTACAGTAGATCGTACAATAATAGATACAGAGAAAAACCCAACAATCATATGACCCCCTATGAGCAGCACTTTGGTGACAGTGGGAAGGAAAAACTCCCTTTTAACAGGAAGAAACCTCCGGCCGAACCAGGCTCAGGGAGGGGCGGGGCCATCTGCTGTGATTGGTTGGGGTTGGACTAACTTGGGTTTAGAATCTTTCCCAAGGATATTTGGCACCACCCACAAACCGCCAGCCTCCAGTTAGTATGTATGCTCTGCCTCCTGAATAAACCTGTAAACTGAATCTATGCTCATCCAGTGAACTTCTTTTGACCAGATTCTAATAAGTGTGTTTTGCATTGTATGTAACAAAAATTACATGGAAAGTTTACACGTAATCAAATTCCTGTAATTTCCTGCAAACAAATGACTTGAAGTCGGCATTTTGTGCATAAATACTTTTTCGAGTGTAGTGAATATAAAATTTTATTCTGTCTGTTATTTAGCTGGGTCTTATGCTACGCTAACTTCCTTTTACTTCCTGTATAGCCATTAAAATCGGTGTTATTGCTGTTAACTGTGATAATTATTGCTCAGTTTCTTACACACTATATTTAATCCAGACTTTAAAGACGTGCTGACTTGTGAAAATGTGAGCAAGTGAAAAAGTGAGGCACAATATTTGGACTCACACATAAAAAAGACCAATTCTGAACAGTAGATTTCAAAGATGACTACCACAGCATGATTACCTGGTTTTTTCAGTCTGTCCTGTAACTGTTCTTTTTGTCTAGTGTGTCGTTCTGCACCTTCCTGGCTCATGAATATCCAGAACAAATTCACAAGATGGTGATGATCAACGGCGGCGGTCCCACAGCTCTGGAGCCCAGCCTCTGCTCCATCTTCAACCTGCCCACCTGTGTGCTTCACTGCCTCTCCCCACTGCTCGCCTGGTGCTTTCTCAAGTAAGACAGCGAAACTGAAAGATCCTCCAAGGAAGGAGGCACGACTCAGTTTGTTTTCTGTTTCTCTAAACAGTTGAAGTTCAGGTTTGTAGCCTCCTAAACATAAACGCAATGAGTCCAGTCAGATGAAATGTGCACACAGTTGGGTATTTTGCAGTGTTATACATTGCTTTTTCAATATTACATCATAGTGCCAATATTTATTTAAGACCAATCGTATTTACACATTTTGCAGAAAGAGTGTGAGTAAGAGAGTTTGACAAAGAAATAAAAGTCGTGCAGACAGTAAAACTGTCTGTAGTAGCAAATCCTGTTTATTGTATGTGTAATATCATGTATGTAGGATAATTCTTCTTATGTTTAATCTGCTGTTCAATTAATGTTTAAAATAAAAAAAAATTTCTTTGGTATAAATGTCGTCTACTCTGCAGGGCGGGCTTTGCTCGGCAGGGCGCCAGGGAGAAGCAGTTGCTGAAAGAGAACAATGCCTTCAATGTGTCGTCTTTTGTGTTGCGTGCCATGATGAGCGGGCAGTACTGGCCTGAGGGGGACGAGGTCTACCACGCTGAGCTGACAGTGCCCGTCCTGCTGGTGCATGGCATGCATGACAAATTTGTCCCTGTTGAAGAGGACCAACGAATGGCAGAAGTAAGTGGGGGGTCTCACACTTCCTAAAGAAGCTATTATTATTATAAATAACAGATTGTGGACTGAAAACATCATTCTGTGGTGAAAAGGATAAGAAATGTGTCCCAGTTTGGAAAGAAGAAAATCCAGTTAAAAACTTCATTAAAGCAGACGTTCAGCTTTATTTATACAGCAACAAAGCACAACAACAGGTGCCTCAATGTGCTTTATATTGTAAGGTAGCGAAAACCACAATAATCAGAAGATCCCCAATGAGCAAGCGCTATGGTGACAGTAGGAAGGAAAAACTCCTTTTTAACAGGAAGAAACCTCAGAACCAGCTCAGGGAGGGGCGGGGCCATCTGCTGCAACCAGCTGGAGTGATTGGACAAAGACGGGACAAAGACGTGGGAGAGCGTCATAATTTCAAAGCTATGTAATATAAGATAAGAATCATCACCTTCCTTTGTGTTTCAAGTTGAACTCTCCGGTGAACATTTGATAATCTTTCAGCCTGGTTCTTCTCTCTGATGAAAATAGCTGCTCTGCACGCAGCGAGGAAATTAGCTTAGGAAACAGATCGTTCCCTCAGGGGTCGGTCAAAGCAAAGATAGAAATATAATTCTCAGGTGGCCAGAAAACTGCTAAACGGGCAGCAGTTTGCAAACAAATTCACCGTAACAAGCTGAAATATGAAATCAGGTCAGTTTACAGCATCCAGTGAATGTTTAAAAAAATCAGCTGCTTTAACAAATTCTCAGGTAAACAGCAGCTAAAACGATGATGCAGCGGCTGAACTTTAGTGGCTGATTCATGAGAAGAGACACAGAAATTCATGTAAATGCCAAATCGTGTCCTTCTGTCAACTTACACACATGATGTGCTTGTTTTCCGCCCACTAAAAAGGACCAAAGGGTTTTGTTTGGATTCACACTTTGACTCTGATTCATTCATTTGAACTGTAGTTTGTTATTTGCAGAAATATTTGACAATATCATTCAGAAAGTGTTGAGCTGGTGATGAGTCTAACCTTTATTCTTATCCTTATTCTTATCAGATACTTCTAATGGCGTTCCTGAAGGTCTTGGAGGACGGCAGTCACATGGTCATGATGGAGTGTCCGGATCCTGTTAATACGCTCCTGCACGAGTTCTTCCTCTGGGAACCGCTGACCCTCCCAGCGCCAAAGAAAGAGTCCAAAACCCGTCCAGAGACCGCTAAAGCTCGAACTGATAACACTCAGGCGATAGCTGAGCCCAGCAAGGCCCGGCCTGCGACTGCTAAACCAGCCCAATGAAGAGGCAGCAGGTTCACATCAGAGCTGAAACACTGGTTGTTACGGTGAATCGAGGTCGGCCAGTCGGTGCATCACAAGCATCCCAGTGCATCTGGTGCAAGCTGTTAAACCTGATGATGAGCCAGTTAACTGGTCCTGCTGGAGGCGGGACACTCTGCAGAGGTCACTGATTCCAAATAAACTCCAACCACGTAACACACAGCAGCGAGGACGCGTTTGTGCCTTGAACTGATGCGTTACAGTGACGGTACCTGGATCGGGGAAGCACAAATGGAAACAGCCACGAAGGCAACGATGAAAACAGCTGCCAAGTGGGAAAGATGATAAACTGGGACAAGAACACGTGGCTCCTGGTTGAGCACAAGCTGTAATTAACAGCTGAGACTCAACCTTATGAAGTGTAGCTGGATAGTCAGTCACTTTTTTTATTCCTCATAAGTATTGCAAACCTTACCTGTTGTAAAGGTAAGCATGTGAAAATAACACAATGCCATACACGAAATAACTAATTGAGAAGATGTTTTTTGATGAAAAACAAAACCTCCGTCCATTGGCCTTTTTCTTCTCTTCTTCTCACTGATGCATGAAGCTCAGTGTAGCTATGAAAGCAGCTGCTTCTGGTATTTAATAGAAATGCATTAATGGGGGTTTAAGGGGGGG
>NW_005187451.1:2076704-2082348 GCF_000239375.1 Pundamilia nyererei
TGTGTGTCTTAAATTTTGTAACTGTTGGCCTTTGTCAAAGAAAAACATGATAAATTATTTACATGATCACAGTAAATGTGAATTTTCAAAAAAATAAAAGATAAATCTTCTGTTTTTTCTACATTTGGAGCAGCTGCCATTTTAATTTTCTTAAAATCAGAAACAACCTTCTTTACAGTTATATTGTTGCACACAAACAAACAGAAGCTGTCCAACCACAGCGAATTAGCACTGGGAGTCACAACGTCCCCCCCACACGTGCTGGAGGATTAAAGTGCTGACATCTGTGCGAGTATTCACAAAGCTTCCAAAGGTACAAACAATAATCGAAACTGTAAAATGTTGATATTTCTCACATGGTCCCGTCAAAGTTGAGACTAAATCTCGATAAAACAAAAGTAAAGACATAAAAACTGCTTCTAAGGTGAGACTGAAAGAAGGACTTAAGAGAATTTTAAGCAGCGAGGAAACAGAATATTCATAGTTCATATTATTCACTTAAATCATATTTATCCATTTAAGCAAAGGAAGATCCAAAGCACAGGTTATGCAAGACAGCCAATAAAAACAAGCCCAGCGGTTCTCACACATTAAATAAATGTAAGCAAACTATAAATGTCAACAGTGAGCAAAGTTTCTACATTTTTAAGGCAGAATGAATAAATGGTAAATGGCCTGTATTTGTATAGCGCTGTACACACTCACACACCGGTGGGAATGAATAACATCCTATTTATTGAAATGAGATATTTCTATTTATGCGTTTTAAAGAGATTTCATTATATGACTGAGTCTATTCTTTTGCACTGTCAGTTTTCTATTTTGTTTTCCCATCTTTTGAAACAATCACACACTTAGCAACGACTTTTGATGAAGCTCGAGGTTTTGGTTTCTGGCTCAGAGCCGCCCTGAGACGAGCTGAGACGTGTTATTAGTGTGTTCTCTCTGCCTGATCGGCCGCTCAGCCCTGAAACTAATATGAAGAACAAAGACACGTGTGTGATTTTAACCTCCTGAAGATTTGAGCTCGTTTTCACATTTTTCTATTCAAGGAAAGATCCAGAGTAAAATGTCATCAGGTAAATTTATTGCAAACGAAAAAGAAAACTGTTGACCCAGTCTGCTCCACGAGTACGTTACTGGTGTGACTCAAAGAAACTCAGCACAACCAAAAAATGTTGATTCAAATGTTGCTCCAACTTCATTAGTGGGAGAAATATACAACACATACTTCAAACCTTTCAGTGTTCCTGTAGTAAGAAGCTGAGTGAGGAACATACTTATCTTTTAAAGATATGCTTAACAAAGCTGATGACAGTGAGCAAATACAACGCATAAATACAACTGTAATAAAAAACGCAGTGTGCCATAAAACACTGACTTTAACTAAATGTTCAAAAAATGCTTGTTACTATGTATAAATGAGGAAACAGAAGATGAACTAAATAACAGCGTAGAGGACAAAACAACTCGTCTGCTGTATATTTCAGATTTAGTTGTTAGACCCCTTTAAATATCCAGTAAAGGGTCCAGTTTGATGACAGCTGTGCTGGTAAACTTTGTGAAAAGAGAGAAATTACATTTGCATTCAGAAACATTTATAACTTAATTTAAATCAAACACTTTGGAAACTGACGTGAGATATTTGGTCAAATTCTTCCACAAATCTAAAAGTTTTACAACGTTTATACATTCATAAGGTAATTTAAAAAAGCATAAAACTGAAGCGCTTATTTCCATCAGTGGACACAGTCACGGCCGGCACCCTCACACCTCCACCGTGACAGTGGGACCGTTGCTGGTGTCGTCCAGCGGCGTGGTCTCCGTGGGTGGGGCCTCTTTCTCCGCCTCCTCTTTCTTCTCTTCTTTGTCAGGCACCAGAGGAGTGCTCTCTGCTGCCGCCTGCTGCTCGTTGCTGGTAGTGCTGGCTGGCTCCTCAGCCTTGGTTTCGTCTTTCTGCTCGGCCGCTTTCGTCTCGTTGACGATCTGCACCGAGTCGGCTGCAGAGGCCTGCACCGGTTTCACTTCCCCGTTTTGAACGGGGAACACGGCCTCCACGGCGTCATATATAAACTGGTATTGCTCCTGTTAGAAACACAGGAAACAAATATTGTTTCAGTGTGTTTCTTGTTAGAGTGAATCTTGCTTTCTTTGCTGTCTTACACACTTCCCTAAATAACCAGCAGGAAGAATCCCACGAACACACAAACACTGAACCGATACTACTAAACTCTGTGTGGACAAGCACGGATATCACAGTGCTTCATATCAGACTTCTACTGTCGCCACAAACTAGTCATAACAGTTTCCAGCTGCTGTAAAAGTTCACATAAGCCTGAACACACTGCTGAAAACAGGCAAAATGCAACAATGACTCAAGTTTACATCAGCAGCAGGGAGAAAACAAATGGGCGTGGCTTTTTCATACATTTGTTATCAAATACAAGGCAGAAATGATCTTTATACTTGAGCTTACTTTTGTTTTTAAAACAGTAAAATAAAATATACATTTCATAGTGAGCTAGAACAGGGAACTGGTGATGTGCAACGCTGATCTCTGGTTATAAGCAGAGTGTAACGATTGTGTTCCTCTTTCTCACCAGGCTGGAGACCATGTGCTGTCTCTCTTTGCGCAGCGTTTTGACCACTTGGAAAACATCCACCAGCTTCTCGCTCTCAGCGTTGTCCAGCACGTTCCACAGGGCGCAGAAAACCCCTGAGCGGGACGAGCCGTCGCTGAGGAGCACAAAACACCACAAGTTACATATCCATTTATGTATTAGACAGCTGTGGGCCTGTGAAGGACATCACATGAAAAACAAAAAGTCTGAAAGTGGATCTGTTGTCATAGGAAATAAAAATATAACTAATTAAACATCAAACAAAGGATTTCCTTAAAAGAATAATTGATGTTGGGTTAAATTCATGGGAATACTCAACTATTCCTGATCAGCTGACCTTTACTGTCTTTCACACTAACATAGATGCATTTTACTGTGTACACTCGGTAATCACACTTTGTGTGAGGTGGCTTTAAAGAGTGCTGTTGGGAGTATTCACACTATTTTTATAACATATTCATGCCTCAAAGGAAATCAAATGCATGGTTTCCTTGAAATAAAGTGAGGCTGCAAAGCAGGGTGAGCTCATTTTCATCAAGATCTTTATCTAAAATTTGCAACGTAAATGATTGCTGCATTCATGCATGCTCTGTCAACTGTAGGGCTTGCACCAAAACATGTGGCAACATCTGTATATGCGCAGAAATGCAGCTACGTAGCTGATTTCTCTGTTTAAAAGACATCCTGCTGCTTAGATTTTACCGAGCTCTTTATTTAAAAACACTGATCAAAGGGACACTAGTGTCCGCCCTGAAACCCAGCGAGGTGGAGAAGTCGGCTGTTGCGACACATTTTACTGATCTGAACGCTGAGAACGATGACTCGTCCTCGCTGCGTGCTGCCTCGTTCTCATCTCGTCACTGAACTGTTCCCCGTGTGTTCTTACTCGCAGTGGACCACTATGGGGTTGTTCCTCTGTGATCTGCTGGTGCCGCAGTTTTGCTTGATGTCCTTGATCATGTCTGTGAGGTCTTGAGGTTTCTCCGGCACCTCCTCTTTGCTCGTCCACTTCAGGAACTGGAAATGGTTTATCTCCCGTCTGTCTTTCCTCTGTGGATAGAAGAGGACGAGAAGAGCACAGCTGGCTTACAAATGCGCGGTCTCATGCGGCGAGGCTCGCTTACAGAGGCAGAGTAGGTGGCGGCTGTGTTACCTTGACGTGGCGGATCTGCATGGTGCGTCTGATGAAATTTGGCGAGTTGTCTGTGCTCGTCACCTCCACCTCAATCTCCCCAAAGCTCTTCTTCTCTTTGTCCCAGTAAATACAGTCCTGTTGAGCAGAAGAAAACAAGCATATTTACCACATGTACATTTAATGTGTGTCACTATAAGTATGTTATATTGTATGTACCGCGTCTCCTTCACTGCTGTCTGAAAGCATGACGACAGTATAAACTTTCTTCTGGTAAATCATCGACCAGAAGTCCCCCGTGGTGTCTGCCAGTGGGGTCTGCGCCACTATGAAGACACGGCAGCCCCAGTATCCCTGTGTGGGAGACAAACACATCGAGTCCAAACATAGAAGATGAGACATTTCGTTATCTGGTGCAACAGGAAAGAAGGTGGCAGGAAGCAGTTTGTCACAGTTTGACATCGGCTGGTATTTTTAGTAGTTTACATAGAAACGGGTTCATAAATAGGCTGAACGTTACCGTGATGTGCGAGGCGTTGATGTATTGAGTGGAGTCTTCATCCTCTTCATCTGAAGAATCTTCCTCCTCATCGTCTTCGTCAGGGTCACTGTCCTGACTTCGTCCTTCATCCAGCTTCAGGAGCACGCGGTTGAAGTCATCTGCAGGTTTGATATGAAAGAAGTGGAACTGAGCAGATGTAATCTTACATGCGAGCACACGCGTGCATGCAAAGCAAACTCACAGGGGATGACCGACGAAGAACGATTCTTCTTCTTGTTTTCTTCGGTCACTCCTGTGTTGAGCGTCCTCCAGTTTTTAAAGGTGGGGAGTCTCTGCAAGATCATTTTGTCTATTAAAACTTTGCTTCCATCCAATCCATCGTGCAGGATGTGATGGAGAAGAGGACGACAGGCACACTTGATGATATTTTTAGATTTCAGACGTTTGTGCTACATCAATGTTTTAGGGTCATTTACATTATTCTGTCAGACACTCTTTACGTGATTTCTCTGTGACTCACTCAGCGACTTAAACACGATCAAAGCTGCACTTTCGGTCCCTCGCACTGCTCTTCTGTAGTTTACAGCTATAAAAGTGATAAGATACGGCGTACCTCAAACTCCTCCTCCATGAGCGTGGGCTCGTCGTCCAAGTTTTTCTCTTTGAGCGTGTTCATTGTGCTGTGCAGCTCAGACAGGCTGATCTCTGTCTCTCCAAACTGGTTGTGCTCCAGCAGGGCCTGGTGAATCAGGATGTACTGGGCCTGTGTGCACACAAATGCGCTCATGTTAATGCACGAGAGACAAACCTCGAATGTGCCGCAGCATTTATATCTCATTTACCCTCATTTATTTAATACAGGATTTAAAAAAATGAAGCTTTGTTTATATGTAGTGTAGTCAGTGTATGTACATCTAACACACGGTGTTCCTCACATACATTTCTTTACACAGTAGGTGAAATATAAAGGTGAATGAGTCTATAATACGAACATGCAGACTAAAGAACAGGACCACATGTACACACAGAGGGCTGACTGACACAGAGCTGCAGATGTAGGTGAAGAAAAAGAGGGCGGGGCCAAACACAAAGAGGAGAAACAAAAAAAAAAAACAGGAAGCAAAACCGGAACAAGACAGGAGATAATAACACCGAGGAAGACAGGAAATGACAGAAAGAGTACGGTGTACATGTTTAAAATACAACTTTTTATAAACAAAACATTTTTAAAAACATATTAAAAAATATACATAATATATACAACTGTACATATTTAAGTTTAGCTGATTTAACTAATTGTTAATCTTTGTCATATATCCTTCCATCTGTTGTTCTGTCTGTCTGTAGATGCAGATAAGGTGATTCACTTTCCTGAGAATTGGCATCAAA
>NW_005187451.1:2082456-2091005 GCF_000239375.1 Pundamilia nyererei
ACACACACACACACACACAGACAGGTATTTTACCTCGACTTGGACCATGAGGCATCTCTGTCTGCGGAGTCTGACCACGTAACCATAGATGTCCACTCTGCCCTCTGACTCCAGACCTTCCATCATGGCATCGATGCCAATGTAGGTTCCTGTCCTGCCGACCCCCGCGCTGCACGAGAAAGAAGTATCACCTACGAGTGCCGTTGTCTTATTTAACCTGATGTACAATGACGCACTTTAGATCTCAATTAACAGCTCGTGTTTTAATCTGAATTAAACTAAGAGGCGGTGATCTGAAGAAGTAGGTGTGGCTACAAATAGACGTCCATCCAGTCAGACTTTGCCTAATATCAGCCTACAGATGTACTGACATGGCTGATGGAACAAAGTGAAACAAACTTGTTAACCTGAGCCGAGCGTAGAGTGTGACCTCTTCATACCTGCAGTGAACAACGATCGGCCCACTGAAGAAATTCTTGAAGGCGTTGACGCGCCGCCTCAGTTTCAGGAGGAGGTGTGGCTCTCCAGGGACTCCGTGGTCGGGCCAACTCATGAACTGGATGTGGGTCACCTCCCTCTCTGAGTTCTTCTCTCTCTTCTGCAGGTGCAGTTATTGAGATAAATGTGCATGCTGAGCAACACTTCTACACAGATATGATTACAGACATTAAACACTTTTACAGTTTTGTCGGTTCAACGTGTGACGGAGGCTTACGTTTGTCAGGCTGAGACGGCGGATGGTGTAATCTGGGTAGTGGTCCTCTGAGTTCAGCTTCACAATAAACTCCTCATAAAGCTCAGTCTCTCGGTCAGGAGACGGCCAGTACTGAGCACATTTGACCTGTGAAACGATGTGAGAGGAGAGAAGCTGACTGTCGCTCAGTGAGGAAGGAGAACGGAGCAAACAATACGAAGGTCTAAGATTTAAGCAAATCAGATAAGAAGCTTCTCAAAGAAAGGATATTTCTCCGTGACTCATTTTAAAAACTTTAAACACGATCTTACCCTGTTTCCCTCCTCACATCGTGTTACCATGACGATAATTGAGGACTGCTGTTCCCAGATCATCCTCCAGAAGTCATTTATAGTTTCTTCCTTAGGTCCTGCAGCGAGAACACCGTAGATAAGCATCATACATCACAGGCATTCAGTGCAGCTGTGTGAAGGACGGCAGCGTGACTTTACCTTGAGCTGCGATGTACTTTTTGGACTCTTTGAATCCCTGCAGGAAGAACAGGAGTGATGTTTGACTGTTTTATCGAACAGATGTCATGAACCTTACGTTGAACAAGCTGAACATTTTTACATACGTCAACGAAGCTGGCGTTGATGTAGTCGCATCCTGGCTCTCCATTTCCTGTGGTTAGCTGGACACGGTTATAATCATCTAGTTCAAGACAAAACATAAAATAAAATAAATGATGACAGTCTTCACAGTGACTCTCAGTGATTTTAATAACATTGATCAGCTCACAGGGCAGAATGTCCACGTAGCGGTTCTTGATAGAATTGCAGGACTTCTTGGCCTCTTTCACCGTGTATCTTGAGAAAATTCTTGGGATGCTCTGCAAGTAAATATAAACTGTGTTATTTACAGACAAGACCCAGCACCCATTCACACTCTTTCATCTCTGTACTAGGCCAAGAACAACAAGCCTTTGTGTTTTTATATTGACTCCCTCACAGCCTGTTGTAAGCGAGGGAATAAAAAATGGTAATAATAATATTAAAATAAAACCCGAGAAAAAGCTGATAAATGAATTTACCTGAAACTCAGCCAGGAAAAGTCTCCCCTCATCAGCGAGCTTCCTCTTGTAGGTTTCCAGCAGGACCTCTGCTGCGATCGGCTCAACAAGCAACAGGTTTTCTTCATCATCTACAAAAAGCAGTCAGCAAAAAAATGAGCTCGTAAAAAAAACTGAATCTTACAGTATTTGTTAACATACATCATAATTTGTATGCATAGTTTTTATATAACTCTTTCAGTCACCCGAATTCAACAAAGTGATCTGCTGTTAGATAACATAAAAATACATATATGAGGTTAAAAGGCAGGTTAACTCCGCCTACCTCAGACCGGCCATAGGACACTTATATAAATGAGATTCTTGATCTCAAGAGTTTCACTTCTTGCTTAAAGGAGTTTAAAGAAAAATCCTATTGTGATTTTCAAGCACAATTTCACTGCATTCATTTCATTTTCAAAGAAATGAGTAAATACCACAGTCATCATATTTACTCATAATGTGATGAAATTTAACTTTGAACTTTGAATATTAGTACATTTTACACTTTTCCCAAAAGGGTCTGAATTCTTCAGATCTGATATGTCACAGGATGTTTTTATGTGCTCTACAGCTGCTTTTACAGCAGTTCCAATGAGCATAGATGAGAACCAGCATGACTTCACAGTCAATTCAATTTTGAAAAGAGGAACATAGTTTACTTGATCGTGTTCCTGTCATCCTGTTGTTATCTAAACCCTAAAGGTTTTAGTAAAAACAGTACAAAAACATATGAAAATAAGTGATGCCAGGAACCGAAACTCTACTATTAAATAAAACTCACTTGTTGTTGAAATAAGCATCATGCTTTCTCCCAGGTCACTGTGAAGAAAAGAGCATAGGAAGGTTTTTAAATTCAACAGAAGCAGTGCAAAAATCTTATTAACAGGAAAAAATGCTGGTTTATTTGTAAAAAATGAACAAATCCTAAAAAAGCGAGCGCAGCTCGACTGTTAAAATAACAAAGGAAACGACATATTCAATTCAGTTTTATTTATACAGCCCCAAATAACAACAACCTTGAGGTGCTTTATATCGTAAGGTAGATCCTACAATGATACACACAGAGAAAAACCCAACAATCATATGACCCCCTATGAGCAGCACTTTGGCGACAGTGGGAAGGAAAAACTCCCTTTTAACAGGAAGAAACCTCCAGCAGAACCAGGCTCAGGGAGGGGCGGGGCCATCTGCTGTGATTGGTTGGGGTGAGAGAAGGAAGACAGGATAAAGACATGCTGTGGAATCTGCACAGAAGTTTTCTTACTGGGACTGTCTGCGTTTCAAAATGTAGATCTTGTAGATGACAAAAAGTAGAGCCACAGACGTGAGGATGATGAGGAAGACCAGAAACCCAATGACAGCTTTGTCATTATCTGTAAAAGAATGGGACGAGTGAGTGCATGTATGTAAAACATACGGTAAAAACAAAGTACACCTTATGTCATTTCTAAGGTTTGACATCAGGACATAATAAACAATAATCTACCCCTCAGCAGTGTGTGAAAAATTAAATACATCTCATGATTCAGTGCCTTTAAGAACCACTTTTTAAAGGCACCACAATAACTTGAAATAATCCTTCTCTTGTAGACGTTATAAGTCTCTCATATCATTGTGGAGGAATTTTGGTCCACTCGTCTTTACAACACTGCTTCAGTTTATTGCACTTTATGGGCTTTTACTTCTGCACAGCTCTCTAAAGGTCTTGCGACAGCATTTTAATCATATTGAGGTCTGGACTCTGGAATGGGTCATTGGAACACTTAGATTCTTTACCTTCCTGGCCTCTAAATTCTGTTTTGAATACTTTGTGCTCATTGTACTTTTTCGTTAACTATTCTTTGTTTTGTTGTAGCATTTAACATGATATCTGAGACCTGTAGAGTCTGAGATGCAGCACTTGGGTTGTTGTAGTTTCCATGAACACTGCACAGTCTGACACTGAGGTGAATTTTCTGGGACGTCCACTCCTGGGACAGTTGGTAACTGTCCTGAGTGTTTTCTTTGTGAATAATCTCACTTATTGCAGAATGATAGACTTTCCAAATGGTTTAGAAATCCTCCTTGGCACGGTGTTAATGCAAACCTAAATGCTCCAGAAGTGTTAACATTTGCTTGTACCTCAGTTAATGAAGTGCATTTGATCAGCAGCACGTGGCTGTTACTGAATTCCTATGGAAGCAATAAGGCTGTACTTAGTTTTTTACACACTGCTTCTGAGTTTTGGCTTAACTTGTATTAAGTGAATACAGATATGATGTAAATGTCAGGTGTTGTTGTTCATCTTACCTAGGTTAATGTAAAGATGATCTTTATTATGTCATAAAATCTTAGAGAAGGTGTACTTTTAAAAAACTTGGCTGTACAATGTGTAAATTGAATTTGTAAATATGTAAACTGATTTATCCAACAAACTGTGTCATTGAATCCATACTTACAGCGAGTATCAGCAGTTCCTCTGCCCGGTTGGCTTTCAAAGTATCCGTTGAAAACAGTCACCTATAAATACAGATGTTTCAGATGTTCATTCATAAGAAATGACACCATTAAAATAAAGCAGCCATAAAATAATCATATACTTAAAAGTAGGATGATACAAACCTCCACTCTGTATGCTGTAGAGTAGCTCAGATCCTTGAATTCAAACTTACAAACTGTTTCATTCTGTGGTTTGTTTTCACCACCAGGATGAAGACGTGCTATGAATCTTCTATATTCGTCTGGTCCTCTAATCTTGCCTCCATGCTGACACTCTACTTTAATCACATTATTCTCCGGCACAGTTACAGTCACTGTAGACGAACCGTCGGGTACTGTAAGGAAATGAAAACAGGGATCATAGTTTTAAGATTCATTTTTATGTCCATCAGCAACGAGACAAAACATGTGAAAGTAAACATGTTTATGTTTGCAATGTTAAAACGATTCATAATAGAAATTAATTATTAATTATTGAAGAATTAATTTATCATTTTGTTTTCATGGAGCCCAGCTTACATTTTATTTACAGATATGTAACTTTAAAAAACAGAAAACATGTGAATGAACTTCAGTTATCTCTTATCATTAAACACATTTTCCCTCCAGAATAATATGAACGAGTAAAGAAAATTAAGTCCCAGAGAACAAGAGTCTGAGTCAGCGCTGCTTAAACGACTGAACGTCATAATTACTGTCACGTTTCTTCACTGATGACTCAGCATGTTTTAATGTTCACTGTAAAGTTTCAGAGAGTCGGATTTAGTTGATATGAGGGATGCTCTCTGTTTCATGGCATTTATCTTAAAATATATCTAAATCACATTAATTATGATCAGGACTGTCACACTGAAAAACACATTTGTTTCCAATCTTTCACTAAAATAAATGAGCTCGAGTTTCTTCTTCTTCATGAAAACATCATTTTGTAACTTTATTTTCTGCTGTTCACCACCAAAGTCTTCATGTTGTGTTTTAGAAGGATATTAATAAAAATAAAGCTAAACAAAGTTTGATTTTGATCAATTAAAGGTTCAGCTTTGTTATGAAGTGTAATTCTGAATATTTAGTTTGGTAACTTACCTCCAGGGGCAGTTTTCAGTGTAACTTCCCTTTTATTGGAAACCGTCTTGCCGTTGTATTTGGGTTGGACTCTACAGGTATAATCAGTGAATGCTTCGAGTCCAGTAAAATCACACGTTCCTCCGTCAGACTGAAGCTTTGGGATTCCTGTGATTCCTGTAACATAATGTTCATGAACTCTTTGTGGTTTAAATCAGCAGGTCCAGCTAAAGAGACTTCAGGTGACTTTGACCTGCTGGCTTTAGTAAACACGACAACGACATGAGCAGCAGACTGAACATAACAGGTTGGAGATCTGAGTATAAGATAAGAATGCAGTGACATATCGTTATTTTGGATCATACTTCATGTGTTTAGTGATGGGGGTTAAATGTCAAGCAGTTATATTTAGTAAATTATTAGCTCAAAATATAAACACTTCTATATATTTTAATGATCAAATAAGCAGATCTTTTGTTAACAATAAACAAAAACAAAACAAATACATTTTAATATAAGATATTTATAAAGTGTAAGTGAATACAAATGATTGGACTTACCTTTTTTATCACAACTGCAGTCATATGAAAAATTGTGAAGGACACCATTACATTTCTTACTGGTTGTTTTCCAGCTCAGTTTAATGGAAGTATTCGTTTTTTTATTCTCCAAGTTTATTGTAAGATCTGTTGAAACAAACAGTAACAGTGCAGCAGCTGTTAGTTTGTGGCACTTCAAACTATCTGAGGAGGAAAAGCTTCATCCCTCTGAGGTAAGTTAAATATCAACACACCACAGTCAGTGTTAAGGTGGACGGGTGGAGTTGTGTAAACTGTGGGGATGTTGTTGATGAAGATCAGACCAGTACAGCCGTAGTTTCTGAAGGGATCCAGCTCAGACAGCGGTTTGTTCGTTTGACCAGGTTTGTCTTTTTCTGACGAGAAACAAAGACGACATCATTTTTTGTACCACAGTGCATGCAGCAGTTCATCTTTGGTTTTATATTCAAAATAAAACAAATTCACAAAGAGCACAAACACTCAGTCCTCTGACAGCAGAAGAGCTTTCAGATCAAACATACTTACAGTGAAGCGGATGTTTCACTTACCTGAACAAGTGTAATACACTGTGATATTTTTACACTCTTTGATCGTTGGTAACGTTGGCTGTATCACTGCAGGAAGTCCAGTGGAAGGATTTTGCTGTATTTCAGTTAAATTATATAAATCTGTGGAAAAAACATCATTGAATTATCTTCCTATTATAAGCATATGAGTTTTAATGTAAAGGTAACTTTTCTTGTACAAACCAACAATGATGTTTTTGGTGATATCAAATGAAGTATTCACACAGGTTTCTGAAGTGAAGGTTATTTTGTAATCAGAGCAGATGTCATTAGTTTGGACACACAATGTATTACTGTCACTACTGGACTTATTAACTGAAGTTATATTTGGTGGTAATTTTAACGAGCTGATGTTCCACTGGCTCTGGTAGCAAATATGTCCATTTTTGCTGCTTTGCCCTGTAATGTCCGTCTCACCTGAAACACACAAGTGATGCACAAATATATTTGATATTAAGTTTGTTAAACTACAAGAAGGCAAAACACAAAAAATATGAATTATTTGTACTCACTCATTTCTTTTGTTTTAGTTTTATTTCCAGTGGAGGTACACTTGATTGCTTTATTGCCATAATTGTATAAAACTTGATGCTCATATTCAGTACAGGGCTTCAGGCGTTGGATGTTGTGTTGAGTAGAGTGAGTAAAGCCGACCCTCTCTTCAATCACTCGTCGACCTCCTTCAGTAATACTGATGTTGTAGTCACCAGGGGGGAAGTTCATCACATTAATCTGCAGTCCAAACTCGATGGGTGTGACAGTGTAGGAACCTGAGCACAAAATCAAATCGATTGTTACATTTTGTTCATGAACATCAATCAGCTGCCGAAATGTTTCATCTCAGTCAGTTTGTTCATGCAGATGTTGACCACAGTCCAGCGTTGGCTAAAACTAAAACACAATCTTTACACTCGATAGAAAAATAAACTTTCACTAAGTAAGAAACGCTCGACAGCATCACTAGTGTTTGAAAGCAGACGACATATTATCTTTAAACTGACACTCACACTTTGGAGGCTCAGGAGTCGTCTCGGTGGCTGAAACGATGCATTCAAATGAGATCAGAAAAGAACAAAATTATTAGTTTGTGATTATGCAGCATGAATGTACAACAGCTCAGAGCACCTTACAGGTACTTGTAACTCAGCAGCACCGTGTTCTTTGCTTATATTCACATCAATGTCATCACAGGCCTGTATAATAAAGAAACGGCCAACCTTCAGTGGTAGCTGTCACTGTGGTGCCTGTAGGTGAGGCCTGAGAGTCAGATGAGTTGCTGGGTGGAGTGGGTGGGAGTGAGGTCTCATTTGAGGTGCTTGCAGGAGGAGCTCTGGTTGCTGTGTGAGAGCAGGCTGGAGGTCAACTTCAGGCAGAAATACCTAACAGCTAGCAGACTGGTTGTACCTGACACGATGCTAAACTACAAATGTAGGATTTTATCACACAGCTGTGCCAATAATCCATGAAACTATAAACTCTGAATACATTACCAAACGTGGCAGTTGAATTCACTGATGGACTAACTACTGTAGCATTTGTAGCCGTGCGTGGAGGTGAGACGTCAGACGACGTGGCTACTGTAGGACTGGTGGAAATGCGTGGAGGTGAGGAGGAGGCTGTTGAAGTGGCTACTGTAGCATTTGTGGTCATGCGTGGAGGTGAAGAGGCTGAAACAATTTTCATTCCAAGAAAAAGAAATCAGCATGACGTAAAGATGTTAGCTGTAACTGTAGCAAATGTAAAATGTTCTCACTGTAACATTTTCACTCTAACAGTCGTGTTTCATGTTGTTAGAAAGATGCTGTGCTACTTGTCACTGCTATCCCATTTCCTATGCTAGCAAACAAATGATTGCTTTAAAAAACAAACAAGATGATCCAAGGATAAGAAGTCACAACTTAGTGTAAACGATGGATCAATGAGTAATATTAAAAATGTTTCCAGAAACATGTTTTACAGAGCTCTAAGGAGCTTGGAAAGAAAAGCATCTGGACTTCTTTAAGTCCAGTTCCTCAGTTCTAAGAGCGACTGGTGGAGAGTCCCAGATTTAAACCCAGTGGGAGTTTCCCCCCACAGAGGGACAAAAGGACCCCCTG
>NW_005187451.1:2091025-2091738 GCF_000239375.1 Pundamilia nyererei
CATTAGTATATGATTATAATTATGCAATGAAAGTACCAGAAACACCTCAGAGCACCTTACAGCTGCTGGTACCTCAGAGGTGTTGGTGATCTCTGTCTGTACACTATATGTGAATTCAACAATCATATCACTGTCCTGCATGATAAAAACAGAAACGTCCAACCTTTGGTCGTAGCTGCCACTGTGGTGGAGGGTGGAGTGACTGGAGGTGAGGTCTGGGTGTGAGAGCTTTTTGCCTGAGAGGCTGGTTGGATGCTGGATGTATTGGATGTGGGTGAGGTCTCTTTCGAGGTGATTGGAGGAAGAGTGACTGCTGTTGGAGAGCATGCTTGGAGTCAGCTTTAGGCAGAAAAACCTAACGACAGCAGTCTTACCTGATATGCTGTTTAACATTTTAGGACTTTGACTTGTAAAAATAATAACTAATGCAAACCTTGAGCTGAGGCTGAATACATTACCAGATATAGTAGTTGAATTGGATTCTGGAAATGAAGAGTTTGATTGGGTGGAGGTGTTATTTGGCAAACTAACTGAAGAGCTGGAGGGGGTTGGGATGACTGTGATTGTGGAAGCAGGTGCTGTGGAAGCAGGTGCTGTGGAAGCAGGTGCTGTGGAAGCAGGTGCTGTGACCGTGGAACGATTCACAGTGAGTGGAGGTGAGGTGGCGACTGACTGGTTTATTACAGGATCTGCACCCGTGCTTGGAGGTGAGG
>NW_005187451.1:2092235-2092812 GCF_000239375.1 Pundamilia nyererei
AATTAAATATAGTCCTATTAATACTAATTATTGTTTACAAAACACAAACAAAATGATCTAAGGATAAGAGTAAGATGGATCAATGATAAGTTTTTATAGACAATAAAAGACTAACTGTTGTGTTGGATAATCAGTGACTTCATGTCACATGTTACTTTCATGCAAATTGGATCTAAATCCTAACAACAGAGAGCTGCTGCTCTGATTTGTCCAGACTCACTGAACTTGAACTCAAATGCATCTAAATTAAATTACAAGGAATCTAAAGTCAAATTTAACGTACAGGGACTTATGGAAGAAAGTATGGAACAGATACATTATGTGCAAAGCTATGAATTATTACACATAAATATAGTTCATTATAATATGAGCAAACAGAGCCTGCCCAAGAGCCTCAAATCACGCAGCCCGGTACCAAACGACCCGGACCACAGAGCGACTGGAGACCGCTGGTATACAGCATGTTAATTTACTTTCATTCAGCTTCACAGAGGGTAAAAAGGATTAGGAAAATACTTGATCACATATATGTGATTACCCATTCATGGAAAATTATCTGTGCAAAACAGCTGCTATA
>NW_005187451.1:2093391-2094807 GCF_000239375.1 Pundamilia nyererei
TGGTGGGTATGCAAGTGAAGAGAGAGACTACATCAAAGGACACCATGGTTTCATCTGGATCCAGGGGAAGTTTCTGGACCTTGTCGGTGAAGTCGGTGGAGTTCTTGATGTGGTGTGGGGTGTTCCCCACGAGAGGAGCAAGGATGGTAGCAAGAAGTCCAGACAATTTTCTTTCCAAGCTCCTCAGACTGCGATGACCTGGATGACTGCGAACTTTCACAGACAAGACTAACTGTTGTTTTTTACTTTCACTGATGACAGCAGAGTTTATGATTCACGTGTTGGATAATCAGTGACTTTGTGTTACACGTTACTTACATGCAAATTTGATCTAAATCCCAACAACAGAGAGCTGCTGCTCTGATTTAACTGTTATGCTCTAATTTTTCCAGACTCACGCGCTTGAACTCAAACGCATCAAAATTAAATTACAAGGAAACTGGTCTAAAGTCAAATTCAATGTGCAGGGACTTCAGGCAAAAGAAAGTATGGAAAAGATACATTATGTGCAAAGCTATGAGTTATTACATGTAATTGTATTTAATTATAATATGAGCAAAGAGAGCCTGCCCACATTAAGGGTCTATACCCAGATTCATGGCATGTAGCTAGAGTTGCACCAGCGTGTTAGTCTGCTTCAGTGCAGCTTACAAACAGGCTGTCTTTGTCCCAGTATTTTGAATTTTGTGTTGCTCTTGTAGTTTATTTTGTTTTCAGGTTGAAGTCCTGTATTTGTTAGTACTTCTTTGTGTCTCTGAGTTTTAATTATTTATATTTCCAGTCCTTGGATCTTTCTTGCATTGTTCCCTTTTTGTGTCCAGTATGTTCCCAGTCTCATGTCAGTCCCTTGTCAGTGTCCCCGTGTTTGATATGAGTCATGTCTCCGTATCTGTCTGGTCTCTCTGCGTTTCCTCTCCATGGCTGGTCTTGTATTCTCTGTCTTGTCAAGTTAATACATTTGCAGTCCAGTCCCTCTGTTTTCTCCCTACATGTTCCTGCATGCATCTCTCTGTGTTGTCTCTCCAATCTGACATATCGCCACGTGTATTTATCCCCAGTCTCAACTTCACATGTCTTAATCCAGCGCTCCCCAACCTTTCTTTGCACCACGGACCAGTTTAATGTCAGACAATATTTTCACGGCCTTTAAGGTGTCGCGGATAAATACAACGAAATGATACGACCAAGACAAAAACTTTTGTAAATATGATCATAAACGCAAATTCACTGTGTAATTCTGTAACTTAGCAGCGTCCTCTTGAAATGTACCAACAACACTGAGAGCAACATCCTCCTCTCTGCTCCTTAATGCTCTCTGGTCGCTATGGTAACACGTAAATATTTCTTTCAAAATAAGACACACGACTACAACAAAGTGTTGCCAGGGGGGGCAGGTAGGGCATTAACAGGGAGAGG
>NW_005187451.1:2094827-2099066 GCF_000239375.1 Pundamilia nyererei
AAAACACAAACAAACAAAAACACAAACAATGAGTGATTCCCAAATATTTGTCATGATGACTACAAGAAGATAAAGTATAATGGTACTCACTTGTGGTGGTTTGAGCTGTAATTAAAAGAGAAAAAAAGTGTAAATCAGTTTGATTGTGATTAAATAATTTATTGTATTTGCAGGAAAAAGAAAACAAAACACATAAACAACCAGTGATTACTAAATATTTTTACACATCTGTTGAACACAGCAGGGTGAACTTGGTTACCCAGCATCGTGTGGATGAGGTATCGCTGCTGTGTAACCTGGTTGCTATGACACTGTGACAAAGAGCCACAGTTGCTATATCAGAAAGCAAACCGCAGCTTCCTGCCTGCACTCCAACCTAGAACCGCCCCATACTTACAACACTGGTTTCGGTTTGGCCGCGTCACTGAACCAGACACAACCAAAAATACATTTTTAACCAAAGTGTTTCAATAAATACGGTTTCAGATAATATTTGTCAGCTATGAAGTTCTCTTTTGTTCTTTGTTTCAATTTCTCTTCTCTTAAAATCTGTATTTTCGACATTACAAAGAATAAAAAACAAATAAACACATTTGGATCATATTCACAAGTACATGAGTTAGTTTACTTTAAATGGGTTTGTTGATGTTGTCCATTTGTTCTTTATAACAATAGAAATGAGAACTGAATGACTGGGTGATTGGGGACAGTCAAACAATGAGACTCAGGATGTGGTTTTGGCGCGTTGTTGTTTCACTCAGTCGTGCAGAGATGCAACATGTTTGCAGCGACATTTCAGCGCCTCGCACAAACGCAGCTCATCGATTATTCGTTTGGAGATGACTGCAACAGGTTTAGTGAAGGTTTATTTATATCATAACTATGTCGTTATGATGTGTTTGAAGCCCAGGAACGTAAACATAAAGAAAACCTTTTCTTCACTATTTAAAGTCGTTATTTAAACTGGTTTTAAATGTTTTCAGGAGAGTAGGTTTGTGATTTGCATGACAGTGTTGTAGTTTTATGACAATCACAAATACAATAATGTGATTATCCCTGAATGCAGTAAAGACACGGACACAGTAACCAGCTCTGTCTCTAATTCATTGATTTTCTCTGTTTTACTGTTTTTCCTCCGTCTCATGTTTTGCGTTCACCACAGAGTCCTGCTCTGTGACACTCTCCTCCTCCCAGAAACGTTTTAAAGTCATGCTTAACATTTCTGACCTCATTTCTTCATTTTACACCCTGTGCTTCCCTTTTTTTTCCGCAAGTCATTTGCTGCGCGGTGCCTCGGCCTGCTCGGCCCGCGCTGCGCTGCCAGGAAATGAAGACGACTCAGAATGGCACACGGAAGTGGTCAAACTTTTTGATCACACTACTGCTGCTGCTAATGCAGGCGGCCTGTTAAACAGGGCCCAGCTTCTCTCGCCCAGTTTAAGCAGAAGACGCGTGAACTTTGGTATTTACTACTGAGCTGACACACGCGTGTAGTAATTCTTTAAAAGTAGTGAAAAAAGCAGGAAAATATAGAAAAAGATGAAGAAGTCGAGCAGAGTTTTAAACTATTTTTTAAATGCGTTTAATATTAAAATACAATCATACACTGAGAGACATCTTTTTGGGAGATGTCTTTGAACTTTTTAAGGGGCTTTCATCTCAAAGAGACATTAGATTAATAATGGCACAATCAAATTTAACTTTATTGATTAAAAACGTGGCTGTTTAGCAGTGTTCCTGTAACGATTACACGTATAGCTCGCTAAAGATAAATAATAAAGGATAAAATCAAACGTTATCAAAGTGAATTCAGATTCTTTAAACGTAATTAAGTTCATGTAACTAAATAAAAGTATATCAGCATTTGTTAAAGTAAATATTTAAACACAGTTCACAGTGTTACGATGAACTGATGCAATTTAATGTAAAAATCTGTTAAACTGTAAAACAATGTTAGTTTAATAATAATAACAGTGAGTTAGAATAATAATATTTCAACATGAGTGCATGATGAGTATATAGTACAATAATTAAAATGAGATACATCACTAAACAGAAAATTTTGACATTTTGGTTTTGGACACTTTTATGTATTTAATTTTTTTTAATAACGGCTGATCAGTTAATTGATTAATGTGATTGAAAGGAAAACAACAATCATGTTTTGGGTGGATGATGACACACCTTCACACTGGCTGAGAAATTCTGTATGTTAGAAACGAACGAGCCAGACTGAGGGCAAAGACGATAAATGACAGATTTTATTTCAGCTCATCAGCACAGACTGGCTGAAAACAGCTGAGTTATAGATGAATTATGAGTGATGATGGAGGCAGTGAGGTCAGTGTAACTCAGCGTGCACACGTGCACACGCACACATGCACGCACACACACACGTGCACGCACACACACACTGAAATGTTTATCACACACAGCACCCACAGTCACCGAGGTGAAGAAGCAGCTTGCAGGGACACACCCCAGAAAATGTCTCTGCTTTCAGACAGACACAGCCCCCCCACCCCCACAGTTACACACCTACAGTACACAATCACACATTCATACGTGCACGGTATCAAAGCAGAACAGAAACACGATTGCAAAAATTCCCAAAGCACCTAATAAAAGCATATGTTTTAAAGAGCATCTTCTTCCTATTAACAGCCGCCTTTGATTGAACACGAGTGTTCGTTCTTTTGCCAAAGGGCTCAGAAACCTGTCATTTTTAAGCTTTCACATCACAGGCGTGTGCAGTTCCTGTCTGCTGTTCTTGGGGTTGGAAAGTTTAAGAAACGTGAAGTAGCTCAAACGCGGATGCATCTCCAAAGCGTGCTACAGCGTAGCCTCTGCCCTCGGTTTTTATTTAAAAGGTCACATTTTGCTTGATGATGTTTTACAGTTTTCAAAAAGTAAAAAAGCTTTTCAGCTGACAGATTCACGTCTCCATCTCACACAGGGATAATAATCCTCATACACGATCACAAGCTCAACATCCGACTTCAAACACAGCGAGTTTAGGGGGGAGACTTCATCACCTACATGATTTGCATTTGCAGACGTTTTTCTGTTATTTCTCCTCAGTTTACAGACACAGAGAGAAACTTCAAAGTCTTTCTACAATCCTTAAAGAAAGCAGCACCGAGAACACTGCAGATGGTCACTTACAGTAGGTCAAACCGATGATCCCGGCCCAGAACAGCATCTTCAGACCCCAAAGACCTGCCATGTCCAGGAGTCAGGGTGTGTCCAGCCACACACCGTACAGTGAAAGCAGCCGGCAGGTCGTCGCACGCCAAAACCTATTTCCAAATCTTACCTCAATTCTAACCTAACATAGAAAAAGCTGTCTGTGTTAAAGCGACATAAGTTCTCTGTCTTATCGGTTGACACAGCTTCCTGGACTTGTTCCCCAAACTCTAAACCTCGCCTTTGGTTTCGAGTCGAGCAAGTGGCAGTGACGTCACACTGAAGAGACTGCCTTTACCTTAACGTCTGCTGACAGGAAGCATCATTTCAACTACGCCACTAAGAACAGGAAGCCTTCGCTCGTCTAATGTTCACTTGAATTTGATGAAGGGTGAAATCGCTCTGACCTTTGAAAAAGGAGGCTGATAGCTGCCAATACGGTCAAGATTTCAGTTTTAGGGTCGCGTCTGACATATTAGGCTCAAATAACACGAGGCACACAAATGGATGATGAGACTGATGAGAGCACGGCGAAGCCTCCAGGTTAAAGTTTCAGGCCCGAGTAATTTCTGTTTTATTCTTGTTAAACTTCAGCAACTTTGCTTGTGAGACGCGAGACAGAGAGTTGTGAAACTTCTTAGAGCACCTCGTCTTTTTCACTGACTCCTCCCCTGCAGGCCCACGACGGCTCGTCCGTGCAGTCAAAGCTAACAAGAACATATCACTGCAACGTGCAAGAAACCAGAGGCAGTCTTTCCTTTGTTAAACTCTGTTCTCTTTTTTCTTCTTCTCTCCTTCTAAAGACAGAAAACACACGGCCATTGGCTCCAGAAATGAATTTCTTCATTGCTGCAGTTCATCTCGCGTGAACGACATTTATAAGAGGCGTTAGATCTCTTCAAAGTCATTGATCGAGGATGGTGTTTGATCGCCACGCTTTGCCTCGGAGCCCTAAAATGCTTTACTTCTGTTTACATACACAAGAAAATAGGGGATAAAAGAGGAAGGAGGGGAGTCGAAAACTCTCCGGGGAGACTCACACACTGGGGGGGG
>NW_005187451.1:2099086-2101234 GCF_000239375.1 Pundamilia nyererei
GAAGTAACTAGTAATGTAACTAAGTTACTAATTTAAAGTAAGTTACCCAACACTGCGTAGGAGTGAATGGTGGTAGGACCACCTGGAATTAACATGAAATGTAAAGATAAATATATTTTGGTCATGAAAGCATTTTATATGCAGAAAAAACAAACATATAAAAGCATTATTAATGATGTTGCATGAAGACAATGAAACAAGATAAACTAAATAACACGAAAAAATACATTGGCACTGACTTGTATTTTCTTGAACTGAAATTACAAGAGAAAAAAAGTCAGTTTAATTAAAGCATTTATTGTATATGCAAAAAACAAAAAACCCAGGATGAGATTAAAATGTTTTCAGGAAACTTGTTTTCGAGACAAAAGCAGGTTCAACATTTTTCCCCTCACTGATGACAGCAGTGAAACCTGCCATCATCTGACTTTGGTGGGAAATAAGTGTAACCTTTGCAAATGTATTTAAATCTTATTAACAGTCCACAGAACTGCTGCTCTAATTTAAATCTTATTCTATAATTTCTCTGGATTGCCTATGAGAGCCTAAAATGATCTAAACCACAGTCTGAGGGAAGAAATCATTGGATTTTAGTCTAAACTCAAACTCAGTGTACAAATTTATTTGATTTTTCATGATTAAAAATAATTTCTGTTATATCTCATGACTGTCACACGCAGCTATTTTTTTAAATTTAACTGTTAATTAATTATTAGTTGGAAAGGACTCCATGCATTTATGTTATTATTTGAAATAATAAAAAAAAAATCCTTTAAAAAATATCTAGAAATAAAAAAAAAAACCTCCCCTGTTTGACCGAGCCTGTATATCTGTATAAATCCTACTTTCATTTGAAAATACAGTATGCACAAAATATATATCAGTCAAGTAAATTTAATTTAACTAAATTTAATGTTTTACATTGTACTTGAAAATTTACATGTTATTAAAGGAAACTAAAAGATTAGAAATAAGAGAAATCTTGTGTGTCCTGTGCGGGAACAGTGAGGACATTGATTATGTGTAGCAAAAATGTAATTAATGTATTATTACTGTGTGTTACTAAGGAAATGAACAATGAAGTCCTTTTGTATTTTCACATTCATTTAATCATGTGTTTTATATCATTTCTGCTATTAAATCCTCTTTTAATAGCAAACAAACCTGTTACTTAGAGGTAAACGGTGAGTTTTCACAGTAAGTAAAATTATATGCAAACTAAAAGTCACAAGAAACCAAAAGCATGAGTAATATCTGCTATTAAAAAACAAACTGATGAGCAGAGATCTAAAGTTTATTAAAGAACAAACGTCCTGAATATCCATACAGAAATTTTTATTATTTTATGTTTTTGCATTTTGAAACAATTTAATTAATATCATTAAAATACTTACAAGTAAATTTGTCGTACATGTGCATCTTATGTCTTAATTTAATATGTGCCTTACACATCTTTAATTTTCTAAAAGTACGTTTTTTTAAATAATAAACAAATACATTAAAACTGATAAAATATTTCACATTCAATTTTTAGTTTGACTGCAAATGGGAATTTTTTTTTTTTTTTAAAAACAGCCAAATAAAAAATAATGCAATTACTAAAATGCCAAATGTGTTTCCTTACAGTCTGCATCAGACCTGATTTTAGAACAAATGTAAATTTACTTACAGCTGGCCGAAACGATGATCCCAGCCCAGAACAGCAGAGTGCTGAGACTGCACAGCTCTGCCATCTTCAGCAGTCGAGGCACAAATGTGTGGAGACCAAAGAAAGATAATCAAATATGACAAAGACGTTATTTCCTCTTAGCTTTAACCTCAAACATTGTAACAGGAAGTTTTTCACATCTGCACATCTGATAAAATAGGAAGGAAGGTTCAATAATAAATGCAACATGAGGAAGTTAGCATCTGGTAGCTTTACAGTCACCACAGTTTTTACAGTCTTATTATAAAACTCTGACTCAACTTTGATCAGAAACATCTTCCATTTAAGGTTTTGAAACAAAGCTCAGGCCACCGCTCGTTTAACCTCAGAAAGCTTAGAGGTCCTTTCAGGATGTATTGCGCTGGTCTTTAGCTGTAAATCTTAAGACGTGTAAAAGTTACTGTTTTCAAATTACACGCTCGTTTACACGGAGCCTCGGA
>NW_005187451.1:2101354-2107398 GCF_000239375.1 Pundamilia nyererei
GGGGGGGGAGCTGATGTAAAAATGGATGAAACAGTCAGCTTTTCATGCTCTTATATGAAATAATGCAGGGAACTAAGCAGAGCCTTCTTTGTGCTGAGACGGTCGTACTGAGCTGATAAAACCTTTTACTTAAACTTACACAGCACACTTTGCATGGCGTGACAAGCTGATATGAATCACACAGTTATATATAGTCTATTTAAAAAAGAGCAGCAGTCATCGTCACTTGATCTCCTTAATGTTTTCAGTCATTTTGAAGAAGAGAAAGTTTCTTCTTTCTTTCACTCTGAAACATTCGGTGGAAATTAGTTTGACTTCACAAACCCGGCAGAAACATTGTTTCCGACAAAGACATCAGCTTTTTTGTAAAAAATCTAAATATGGATTTCCTCCTAGACAAATGAAACACATGCATTTGGCTATTTCCACTTCTCACAGTGCAGATTCTTGTAATCAGGAAGTGACTCTTAAGCAAACAGCCCAATGTTCATGTAATCAAATTGAAGCTGTTGTTACAAATAAAATGTGTCACTGCAAGACTGCATGAGGAGCGCAGTGTTGCTGTTAGTAGCTACACAGAAATGTAACCAGTGTAACCGCATGTCATTCATTAGATAGACACTGTATTTAGAAATGAAGAACATAATGTACCACGATGAAACCGGTGAATGTTGCTCGTGTTCACCTGTACGCCCTCCCCCCTCCCTCGCCAGACAGAAAAATACTTTTAATCACATTTAACTTCTTAAAATGCTGTCAGCACTCGAGCCTTTCAGAGCGAAACGATCGCAAAATCGGATTAAATTATTTTATCACAAGATATAATTTAAATATGATCTTTAAAGTATGTGCAGTCTGTTAAATTTAGTAAGAAACTACAAAGTTTTGTTGTTTAAAAAGTGAACAGTTCCTCCTGAGAAACCACTGAAAACTTGGGTTTCTTAAATATTGTATCAAAGTTAGATTGTTATCATTATGAAAAGAGAAAGAAGAAGTCGTTTGGCTACCTTTACCATCTATTGACCAACTAGTGACATGGTTACATGTAACATGGTTTTCTTGCAACAGTGGTTTTAATAATAGGACAGCTGAACAGTCCAAAGAATTACAGCTTCCTGACCGTCAGTATCCACGACAGGAAGGCCCGAAGCATTTTGTAATGTGACATAAATGTTACATAACAAACTTGTGTTTTAGTCAGGGTTAACAAGTCGGCAACAGCTGCCACTGAGGCAGGTGGAAAAGAGCCTGGAAGGCTGGAGGTATGCATTGGAGAGAAGAGGAGGAGGAAAGCTGAAGATGTTAATATTTTCATTGGGAGTGAAAACGATGGACGAGTTCAGACATTAGTATGTCAGAGGGAGAGCTCAGCAGCAGAGTGTGACGAGGCAGCAGCTGCAGCTGGAGTCCAGAGACACGAGTTTCTCGAGATGTCGCTGAGCATTGGGGAAAGGAGCCACACTGACAGGAACTTCCACCAGGCAATGCAAATAAAGACAAAGATGTTTTTTCTGCAAGTTAAAATATTTCAAATTAAAAAAAAACGCTGGCTTCACACTGACTGTGAAAACCATAAAACCATTAACTCGTCATCAGAAATAAAATAGACAGAAAGAAAACAGGGCCTGTGGAGAAACGAACAAAATCACAGGACTTCATTGTAAATTCTTAAAATATGTTCCTGTAGCTTGATTTCACCTCTCAGTTCTTGTTCCCGTCAGCTCTAACAGGTGAAAGTGCATTCATGCACTCACATTTAGGTTTGGTGCGAGAGCTGTCTGACACCAAGTAGCAAAATCTGGCAGTTAAAAAAAACGAAGCAAAGCCAAAGTCACTCTAACGGTCACTCGTGACACACACAGCATTGAAGCACGTTTACGGTCCTCGCGGTCCTTTTTTCACTTTAAATTTTCAGGGTGTTGTTACATCAAATCATTCCACACACATCCACATCAGAATATGTACCCAGCAGGATTTTTATTTCCCATTGAAGTCTGATGTGTTTTCAAAGTGCTTCTTTTATTTTTTGATCACACAATCATATTTAAAATTTCCCCACGCGCCCGTGTGCTTACAGGTCTTTATCCTCCAAGCTCAGGTCCTCTAACAGGAGCTCGGAGGTGCTGCGCAGGATCTTTGCTGTTCTGGACAGAGATCTTGGGTTTCGTTCCTGGGATCTGCTAAAGCTACTCGCTCAGCTTGGGGGTCAGTGCCCCACACGAAACTGTTGCCTTCATTCGCCGCATCATCCTGATCTCTTCTCTCACCCTTTGTACTTCGAGCTTCTCTTGTTCCTTTTACCTGATGGTGCTTTTGCTCATATAGCTACATCTATCAGTACGAAGCTCTGCCTCTGCTTGTCCACCACGACTGTGTCTGGTTGGTTAGCCTGTTTGTCCTTCTGTATGTGGAAATCTAACATACAGACAGACAAGATCTAAGTTCAGTCATTCTCAACCACCATAGGGGGCGTGTCCTATTTTGACCTCAGGACTTACAGGCCATACAGATGTTGCCTGCTAGCATCTTGTACCCTGCTGTAATGTGCTGAATAGTCTCAGATTGTCTCACATCCCCACTGAATTTCTGATGGAAGCTCATAGTTGATCTTGTACAGTTGTAGGCATTCTAGGATCCATGTGTGGGGCATCAAGTCATAGTGCCATGGACCGTGGCCCTATGTCTGAGGAGTGTGTGGGATGCCCTGGTGGCCACACCCCCGAGCTGGGCCATCACCTGCACACCTGCTTTCCATTCTGGGCAATTACCTGGAGGACTCTGTAACCCTGCGCTGACGGATGCTCCACACCAGTCTGTTAGTCACCCCTCAGTGGTAACTAGGCTTCCCACAAAAGCTTTGTACATATGTGTCACTTGAACTACGCTAATTCTGCCTTCATGTGCCTAGGTTACGATCCGGCGTTTGTGTCTGCCACCTGCCTGCTCGGATCACTCAGTCTGTCCTCATCCCTGCCTCCTCGGATTCGCTTACCACGGACACACCTCCCCCCCTTCCGAGTCCCACTGTCCCGCTCTGATCGTAAGCCAATTAGTAAAGCCCTGTCTTGTTGTGTCTTTCTAGTTCCCGGCTCACTAGTATTTTCTCCCCTTTCTGTTGCATCTCCCACGGTCCCGATTATGGCTTCCCTGTGTCGTTTATCTTCCCGGTTTTTCTTCAGTTCCTCGTTTTGCTTCCTTGGTTGTTCCGGGTCACCTTTTGTTAAAGCAATAAACTGTTTCTTGCTCGAATTTGACATATTGAGGCTGCTTTTGGATCCCGCTTGTGTGCGCGCACTGCGGTGCATGACACATAGGCTTTCTTATAGTCATTCCAGGCGGTCCACAGGTTGGTGAGCCTGGTCTTGCAGTCTTGGGTGACTGCTCTATTAACCAGTAGCTGGTGTTCCTGCCAATCCCTTTCTGTATTGAGCCATGTGCCCCATCATCTTAGCCCCTATGATGCCTGACAGGAACTTCCATGTGGTGCTGAGGCAGGTTATTAGTAGTTGGATGGGACCGGCCCCTTCTGGGGATCCTTGGGGATCAGGAGCAAACAGCCCTGATTTTGCCTGATTTTAGGCATTTTGGGTGTCTCTCATCATTTAGCATTGGGTTCATTTGTGCTGCCAGATGCTCGTGGAGTGCAGTCAGCTTCTTCAGCCAGTAGGCGTGAACCATGTCGGGGTCTGGTGCTGTCCAGCTCTTCATACTGGAGACCCTTTCTTGGGTATCTGCCACTGTGATGGTTACTGGAGATTGCTGTGGTCTGCTGTTAGAGCTGCTAGCATCTGAGGTTTGTTCTTTCCCATTCTTCATCCCACCTGTCTGCAGCTCCTATATTTGCTACCTTCCCTCTGCACTGCCTTGATCTTCGCCTCTAGTCTTCTTCTCCATGGAGGGTATTGCTCCTTGTGGCTGTTGACCTTGTAGCATCTCAGTGATCATAGCTGCCGTGGTGTAGATCAGCTGATTAGTCTCGGTGATGTACCAGTAGGGATTTTCTTTAATGCTGCATCCACATCTTCTAGTAGCCCCTCAGAGGGTACTTCTTGGTAATAAGCCATGAATTTCTAGCTTGATCATGATCTCTGAGGTCAGCTGCTCTTGCATTCGCACCTTCAGTTGTACTGATCACAGACGAGTGCAAGGAGCACACTGATGAACAGGCCTGACGTACCACCGTTTAAAGTGCTGGAACAGCTTTGCAGAAAGTTAAACTGATAACCAGGTCTTTACACACTGCAGTTAAATGGTTAATGAGGAACAAACGTGTCAGCTAGGAATCCAATAGGAAATGGAACTGGGCCCACCTTCAGGAGGATTTTTTAACCACAAGCTCAGCAGATAGAAGGTGAAATTAAAAGAGAGAGGCAAAGGAGTAGAAGAAAGAGGAAGCGAAAGAAAGTAGCAGCGAGAATGAAAGACATTTAAATAGAGATGTTGGCACTTGTATGTGCAAAATTGCTGGTTATGGTTTAATGCTCATGCCTGTTTAACAGCGTATTCAATACTGTAAACCTTTACAGTATTGGGACCCCTGAGAACAGGGGACCCAAATGCAGGATCCAAAGAATAACTCAATCTAACACAACATGGTATCAGAAACCAGACACAAAGAGCTTAAATGACACAGGACAAACGTGAGAGGAGGCCCAAAACGTGGCATAGTGCAGCAGACTTTACTGGACATGTAGGTAAGTGATGGGGACGAGCTGGGTAGAGACGGTGTTAAGGAGAGAAAAATGAGAGAAAATACAGACATACAGATGGTTTAGCAAAAAATGAATGGAAATGGCTGCAGTGAACACGAACTTTAGCATCTGTCAGCCCTTTGGCTCCTTGTACTCCACCCTATTCTTAAAGATACGTTGGAGGAATATGATCCATTGTCCAACCTCCTAAAGGGAGCATCCAAAAGAAGAAGAACTGAAGGTGTGGGTACTACGAACGTAAGTTTATGGCCTGAACTGACCTTTTAAAAAAGGAATTAAATACAATTACTTCTTTATTTAAAGTAACTAATCATCCTGTCACACACAAACGTAACAGAGATCTGTGTAAAAGTTTTATCCTCATTCTGGGTGAGAAGAGAACAGAAGCCACACCACACTGTTGTTTGCTATGAACCTTTGTATGAAATATATAACAACACACATGACTGCAGTAAGACTTCAAGGTAGAACTGCTTTACTTCTTTTTATCCATCACACACGTTGGCATACTAAATGAAAGCTTTTCTTTGAAGTGAGTCACACCATAAAAATGACACACTGCTACGCTGCCCACTTGGGTTTCTCACTGCTATTTCTAAAAAAAAAAAACAACTAACCACAAATTGAAAACAGAAGTCACATGGTCTGAGAAACGTCTCAGTCAGTGGAGTCAGCAAACAGCCATGTCCGCTTGTGAAAGCCTCAGACCTCCTTTTGGTACGAGGCTGATTAAAACCACGAGTATTTTACTTTGGAATCAACTGGAACCTTTCACACACTGATGGACTTTATTAAGTCCCCTCATCAGCCAAACCTGACCAAAACCTACAGTGTATGTGCTTTCATGACACCTCGACGAAAGAAAGAAAGACCTCTGCCTCATCTTTGCACTGCACAAAGCATTTTATCAGAAGCATCAAAAAATAACACCAACTTCCACAATTTCCTGCTTTCTCATGAATTACTTCAACAATCTGAAAGCATTTATTCTAAATGACCAACTTCTCTTCGATTAGTGCGGTGCTTTCTGATGCTTATATACATATTTAGAGATTGGTATCCAATCATTTGACTCGTGGCTTTATTTTGCATTTTAATGCAGACTATTAATCATTTTTGACATTTTCATTATTCAGCACTAATCGCTCTTGCACGCGCAGGACAAAGTTGTGGTTTTGGGATGATTGTTTCTAAATGTCGACAAGCTCAGCTGTCATTGAAACTATAGTTAAAGGAAGAAGCACACTATACTGCAGTAAAGAAAATTAACCCTCAGTTTATGTACAACGGAGGCTTCAGGTTTTATATCACAATATCACAGTCGCCTCAAAA
>NW_005187451.1:2108361-2127710 GCF_000239375.1 Pundamilia nyererei
TCTTGTTTTCCGAAAACACAAAAAAATGACTTAGGCACTTATGCTATGAAGCTAACGATATGCTTTAGGATGTGGTTACTGTGTGACTGACAGTCACTGGCATATTAGAGCACAGTGTCCCAGCGTTCTCACTCCTGTCAGTACGTGTAGTTTCAAATAACCAAGAAACCCAAAATGCAAAGACTGAGGCTTAAAGTCCACAAACCAAAAAATCACAGACAGACATTTTCTTACAGTCAGCACAAACTTCCCATTAAACTACTTTTATACTGCACCGTAAGTTTACCAGCACCTCATCTTAGAGCTCTCATTGTGCTTTTAATTGGTGACGAACTTTCCTCTTTTCAGGAGGTGACTGGATGAACAACAGTCACATGTGGCCTTTGATAAGGTGCATGATAATAAGGTTTACCATACATAGTAACACTTATTATTATTTGCACTACACTTTGTTCATAATACTCCAAAAACTATCACACACCATATTCTTTCTTTCTTTGGTGAAAAGCTGTGGAATCTGTTCAGTTTTCAAACTAACATCCAAAGGTTAAACTAAACCACGTTTATTAAGATCTTACTCAAACTGTGATTTCCTCTAAACTTTACCAACCCCTGGTTTACTTTTATTTAGTGGCTCCCTGTTTCACATCCATCAGTCAGAAACTTGTGAGGCTGAAAGGTGAAGGGAAACAATATGTCGTCTTTCCTCCCACTCGACAGAACTTCCTTTGTTTGGTAAGATTTCAGGGGGAAATACTGATCTCACCTCAGACGGGGTACATTCCTGACGTGAAGCACGTTAAAAAAAGAGAGAAGATCTGTTTTATTGTACAACTGTTATCAGTCAGCAAATGTAAAAGTCATAGGAAGACTGAGGTCAGATAGATTTTAGTGATTTCCAGCTACTACACAGCAGGAATTAACATAATTCACAGCGTTAACAGTAAAACTATCTCAGGCCTCTATTTTAAGGTCTGAATGTTTAAGTAGGGGACGAGGAAGAGGGGGCGGGGTTTGAATGCGAAGCCGTGCCACAGCTTCCCCAATTTCTTCTGCAATTTTGGGTTGTTGCATCAAAGTTTCATCTTCCTTATTCTCCTCTCCTCCCTCTGCTCTCTAAAGGTCTGAGGGGCGAGACGATGGCAGTGAACATATTATAGCGGTGCTAGGACACAAACTATCTACTGAAATGTGCGCCGTTAGTTCCTCTGTGCAGTCACAGCTGTGACCACAGGGAGGTGAGATAAAAATGGATTGCTAGCGATGCGTGTGCATGCCTGTGCATGTGCTACACCCAGATAGATGCATGCAGCTTCTTCTCTACTCTTTGCACCCTGCACCTACACTTTGTGGGTTAAGGGTTTCAGATGATGCTTTTTTTTTTAATTTGGGCTTTTGAACATCTTCCTGTTGTTTTGAAGACTTTATTATTTTTAGATAGTTGACAAAGATTCCAGCCACAATGGAAACAACACAATGGAAGCAAGCAAACTAATAAAATATATCTATTGGCAGTCTTGGTTTCTTTTCATAAAGAAGTTTTTAGGAAACCTGATTAAATAGATTTATTTTTGTTTCACTGTCAGATTCTGAGCAAGTACAAACAAGAAAAGCAGTTGAGTTGAGGGAAGAAGATTGACTCTGTCTTTATTACAAAAGGTCAAAACTTATTATAAAACACTTGCGGTAAACTTGGCGTGCTGTGCTATTTGCATTGATAGGTGTGCTCTTAAAAGCATCTAACGCTAAAAGCTGCGCACCATGTAGGTGGTTACTACAGCCCAGAGCTCTGGATATCCGGCTTTGGACTTAAAATACACACTGACACCATTTCACGTTAGCATGAGCCATTAGAGCACAACAAGACCTGCTCACACATCAACACGTGAACTTAGAAACTTGTACTCTCAGTTCTCATCAGTGTTTCACCGGATCCAAAAGAAACAAACGTCCTTTGTTTCTTTTCACATATTTTCCCACGTAAGGCACTGAAATGGAGACACGCTTGTTTGAAGGACTGTGCTGAACGATCGCTGTCAGAACCTCTTTTTACACTTCCCCTTTCTCCTTCCTGTCTCGGCTCTCTGCTGCGCTCTGTGCGCACTGTAGCACTGCGACATTTATTTATGCAAACACCGAGTACTTCCACTTGTAACGATACGTTCACTTTCAAGAAAAGTATTTTGCATTTCGTCTAGTTTTCGAATCTCTACAGTAAATTGGTAGCAGGCTTAGTGTTTTGTCACTCGAGCCTCCACAGTTTCACAGCACGCTGGTTCTCTGTGGTGAAGCAACAGAAAACCACTGGAGGGCAGTGTGGCTTCACGTTGCGGCACAGCCGTTCCCTTTCACACATATCTCTCTTCTGACTTGTTTTTGGGAATAGCCAAGTGGCTGAATGCATTTTATACACACACAAACATGTGTACGCACACATACACACCCGCTCAGTGTTGCGATTTGGACTCCTTTTGGTTCCTCTCTGCCGATGACTGACAGGTTCTTAACGAGAGCAGCCTAGAGCGTTTGCCCTCCAGGCCTGTACATCAACTATCAACATACAACACACGCACACACACTCCCATATTTATACTCGCACACACACACCCACAAACACATCTACTCTCTCTTTCTGCACGCATTCTCCATCCCACTTCTGAGCCTCAATCAGTTCGTCCATTGCTGAAGGAACGTTTGACCGTCTCCGGGAGACATGGCAGGTTTAGCAGCATTATTTTGTCTCTATGAAGCGGCCTCATCCAACACAGAAGGAATGTCAGCTGCACCATTGTTCGATACGGTTCAATACAAACACGTTACGGCAGCAAACAATACGGGCTGGTGGAGGTGCAGGTGCACGAACGAGTGTGTCTGTGCTGTGAGGGCCTCGGTGATGAGATGGCATAGCTGGCGAGGTGAAGATGGAAACCCGGAGAAGCACATTTTCTCCCCCTCCACGCCTTCATGATTCATCCCTCCTCTCACCTCTGTTACCTCCTTTCTTTCTGTGAGGGAGCGAAAACCCAATTAAAATACTATGTGGATGGATACGTTGAAGAAAGACATACCTCCTCCATGACATTCTCTCTACCCCCCGTGCGGTGACAGATCTGGTGCATTGAAAAGGAGGTGGAAAAATGTGCAGGCTCCCACCCTTCTGCTGCCATTAAATGTTGATGTATAGTATCAAAAATATATGTACGATATGTGTATAAATCAAAATCTGCTGCAGATTCCCTCACACGCATGCATAGGCTATTATCCTATAGGTTTGTGCAGGAGATTCCCATATGCCGAACAAATAGTCGAAACAGAAGGAGGTGGAGGATGCATCCATCTTTTACATTTTGCACACGCGTGTGCGTGCACGCAGGAACACACCAATGGAGTCATGTCTTCCATGTCTCCTACCCCTCTTCCCTTCCTCCATTCTTGTTTTCCTCTTTTCCCAACCCAACACGCGGCCATCCCAGGAGATCCTGCTTCCTGCTGCTGGTCTGGGCCTCTGCAGCACACACACCTACACTACTGTACACACTGCCTGCATCTCTCTGCACGCACATACGAACTGCCAGTCAATCAGGCAGCAGCGCAGTGCAGACCTCACTGCCTCTCTGTTGTGGGGGTCAGGAGCTGGATGTCTGTGTTTGTGTGAATGTGAGCATGTACACAGACAGACACAGGGTCAAGGGGCTGGATGAGACCCCCTAAATACTATATGCGGCTGATACTTACCCGCCTTAATATTGCAACAAAGCCCCTCAGGATGGTGTGTGTGTGCATATCCCCAGCTCAACAACTCTAATCTCAAATCAGCAACAGTGCAGGAATACAAACATCCCTATTAAACACTTCTCCCCTGTGAAGACATGCTGAAGGGACTCGGCTAACTGCAGTAAACACAGCACCCTTCAGTGAGAAAGTCCAGGGAGTCGGCAGTAACATCGTTCCCACGCACACACATCCGTACAAATCCAGTTCTCGGCTTTGAGTGGCCATTTAGAAATCTGGACGGCAGTTCACTGACCCAGCACTAACGAGGCAGCTAGCCCGGCCTTTAAGGATCCGTGTCTCTTATCTAGTGACCACACAGAGACGGCTATCTCCTGACCGCGTTTGACCACCGGCTCGACTGATTAGCCCGTCATCCAGTCAAGATACAGTAAGCAGAGGCACAGTCATGACCACGCGGCACATAATTGCTTTTCCGTGTAGGATTTATTTTTTTTCTTGAACAAACTGCATAATTTTCTAGAACTTTAACGTGAACGTTTTACAGTGTAATACAACAGCAGTGCAGAAATCCCAGTCTAGCATCCTGAGACGCAAACAATCCAGGGATCTCGCCACTATCTGTCCAGTTGGATTGGACAAATGGTCAGTAGTGGTAAGATGGCAGAGTGGACATGTGATGGCCCAAGTGTCAGGGACTGGGGATTCACCCGTTTAATGAGGATCTATGGCCTGGACTGATAAAGTGCCCTGACTGAAAGGCTGTGACAAGTCCTAATGCTCACATGTATAAATGATGTGGGTGGGTGGGTTGTTGAAGGGGGTGTAGGATGTGTGGCTGAGTGGACACAATCCTCAGAGAGCGTGGGTGGGAGGAACAGGCCAGAAGCTGACAAATGGTGGAGGACAGAAAACCGCAAAGTGCTCCCAGAGCACAGAGGAGAGCAAAGATATGCAAAGAATGGCCGAGGAGGCCTTAGAAGTAAATGCGCGTGTCATTGCATTGTAGAAATACACCGTAGAAGCACTATGACTATTTTACTCTGGAAATTTAGCCACTGCTAACTAACCATACAATCATACAATCTCATATTTCCCTGTATGCAGAGAGGACAGCTTGTGGTCATAGTTACTGTCGATTTCTTAGGCTACATCCACACGTACACGGGTTTTTGAGAACGCAGATTTTTCTATGCTTTTGGGCCCAAATCTCAACGTCAGTTTTGAATAAATTTAATTAAAAAATATTAATTTATGTATGCTGTATGCATTTTGTTCATTCCTAAGTTGTGAGTCTACACAACAACAAAATGCTGTCTTTTGTTATTAACATGTGAAATGATGAAGGCACTTGAAAAATAACACAAATTATCTGCCTTTCCAGAAAAACAAGAACATTTCAGAAGTACTTAATGTTTTGTGAGGGGACAAAAACCCTGTTTCCCTCCCAGGCTTCTAGACTTCTGATTGGCCAACATTTCATTTTAGCGATGACAAAACTGCACGTGTGGACGGGATTTCAAAAAAACGCGAAACGGAAAATCTCTGTTTTCAAAAATACCCGAGTACGCGAGGAGGTAGCCTTAGAGAGCCGTTAGCAGGGAACCAACAGAAACTTGAGGATGTTCTTGTCTCCATCCCTCTCGGTGGTTTTATTCTTTGTAAGTTAGTTAGTACTCAATGCCGTTTTCTTTCTGCTGAACAGTCGAGTTAGCTGTTTTCACTTAGGCTAACTGGATGCTCTAATTTTCCACATTTAAAGGACATATTCAGCAGTGACATCCATCCTCTCACTGAGCCAGCTCTATCAGAAATCATATTTCCCAAAGCATCAATTTGTCACATTAAAAACTGATTTCAGGGCAAAAATGAAGTAAAAAAGTGCATGCAAACATAAATCATTGTTTTATTTTGATTTGCATTGATGGAAGTGGCATTTGTACTCCCCTGTGTGGTGATTATTCAAAAGGCTACACATCTGAAACAGCAATGCAAAAAGCACACACACACACACACACACACACACACACACACACACACACACACACACACACACACACACACACACAAAGCCTTTGTTATGTTGAGAGCATTTGTCTCTGTACGGCAGAGAGGGGTTAAAATCCGACTGAGTCGATATCACTGGAGAATAACAGATTCAACTCGCAGTCTGAGTGTGTGTATGGGTGTGTGCTTGTGCACGCGTGTGTGTGTTTGTATGTGAGCAACACGGCGCCTTGGGACTTCCTCCCTCTTCGTCTGCAGCCCTCAGTTGAAATAGAATTGAATAGTCTGAATCCTCAGTGGTAAATGTTCACAAAGTCAATACCAACTGTTAAGTCTCCCCTGCATTGGGGTTAAGGGCATTACCATTTCTGAGGAAAACACACACACACACACACACACACACACACACACACACACACACACACACACCAGATGCCCCATGAGATGATAAAATATTTTTGAGTCTTTTGCAAAATGCTTACTGTACATTCTGCTTAAAAATTCTCTTTCACTGTAACAAATTCATTGAAGGCTTGTTTTCATTTTTGTTCACTAATCTCGGTACAATGATCCTGGCAGGCATGTGGCATTTTTAAAGTGACATCAGACCCTGAGGGACAGCAGCATCACTGAAGTGACAAAGCACCACATCCACTTCTACTCACGTATGTTTGAGCCCACAGAGGCAGAAGGAAATTGCATTAATATTAACAGCAGGAAATGAATAGTGATGGAGAAGGTTTGAAGTTTCATGAAGAATACAGGGACACAGTGATCAGGCGTCACCAGGACCAACTCACTTAACTAGAGCCTGACAAAGTAAAGTAGGGACATTACAGTCTAAGCTGGGTTAAAAAGCCACGTTTGAGGCTTTGACAGCATTGAACCACGGTGAGAACCGTCATCCACAACTGGAGAAAACTCAGAACACTGATGAACCATCTGACTCTTCCAGGAGGTCATAAAAGAACGAAGAACAACATCTAAATAACTGTTGGCCTCGCTTGCCTAAAGTCAGAGTTCATGGTTCAACAATTGGAAAGCGACAATAAGAACAACAATAAGAAAATGGCATCCATGGAGAGCTCATGGTGAAAGTGACTGCTGACTGAATGAAACAACAAAGCTTATCTCACATTTCTCCCCAAGATGTTTGGTAAAATATAATAGTGTGACGGTCTGGGACTGTTTTACTGCTTCAGGACGACTGGACTGGACGACTTGCTGTTATTGATGGAACCACGGATTTAGCTCTCTGCTGGCAAAATCCTGAAGGAGAACATCTTCCAGTCAGGTGGGACCTCGAAGCACACTTGAGTTATACATCAGTGTATAAAGCAATGCCCTGAATACTGGAGTGATTGACAGAATCTAGCTATTAATGCGCTGCTGTTAATAACTAGTGCATTAATAATATTCACCAGAAACTCAAAGGGACCGCTAAAGACAGGACACATCAACTCACTGATCTACCCGACTAAGGACTATAACAGGAAACTGGGATGCTAGTTGGATACATGTGGCAAAGAGAGGGAAGATGATCCGGACTAAAGTAGTGGAACTGCCTGAAGGTAGAGTAGCAGACATACAGGATACAACAATTACCTGGGTATCCAACGGACCAATGGGAACTATGATAAAGGTGCACAAAGATCAGCCACAGCCAAATAGCTATTGCAGGTACAACAGACGCTGACAATCCAGCTCAACAGTAGGAATAAGATCCACGCCACCAATACATACGCCCTACTGGCCTTACCAAGCTGGAATAATAAGATGAATGTAGGAAGAGATGGATATCACTGATGCCAAGACATGAAAACACCTCCCAGTGCACGGGGGTCTCCACCTGAAGTCCAACACCCCGAGGCTCTATGAGCAACAGAAAGAGGGAGGGCGAGGATTAATGAGTGTCAGAGCCACAGTTCAGACTGCTCATGGAAGACCAAGCCGCTGCATGGAATGCACCATCGACAGAGGAAGAGGCTCACATTAAGAAATCCTACCAGTGGCTAGAAAAGGCCGCCTTAAGGGACAGTAGAGGCACTGATCATGGCAGCACAAGAACAGGCCCTGAGCACCAAATCCACTGAAGCTTCAGTTTGCAGTTACAAACTGTGCAAAGGTGCTCCAGAGACACTAACAAGAACAACCAAGTGGCTGGGATAGTGCCACATATGGATTAGAAGTCCCCAGGTCCCGATGGTAGACACCACCAGAGGTGGCAAGATTATGTACTTAAGTAGAAGTTTATATACTTATGTTAAAAATACTCTGTTAAATCTGAAGTTCTGATTTAACTTTTTACTCAATTAAAGCAAAAAAAGGTACACTTGAGGACCTTTGTGCAAAAAAACCTTGTGCTATGTTAATGCAATAAAATTGTATTAGTGCACGGGAATGCAAACTTAATTTCAGTCTAGATTTTGATTCTAATGAACTCTAATGTACTCAGCTTGAATCAGTTATGCAGAATATGAACATGGAATAAGAAGGACTTTAAAAAAAATTTCAATTACATTTTTTAAATTTAATTAAAACAAATTTAATTAATTTTATTAAAATCTATTTTCTGTTGCCGACATATTAGAAGGTGAATTTCTCTCCACACCTAAACAGGAAAAAGAACTACAGCCCAGCTCATGCAGCAGTATATTAATGACTAACCTCGTACTGTGGATGGATTATCTCAGTTGTTCTCCTGACTGATGTTTGGTCCGTTTACAGCATCCTGCCATGCGACTGCATTTGTCCCTAACCATCAGGAACCCTCATGTTAACTTTTATCGAGGGGAAAAAAGTTAGCGTTCAACCTCCAGCTTATTTTCAAACTCCATTGCGGTTTATTTCACACCTGAAACCTTTAGTAAACAATTAAACAAATAAAAGAAAACTGCAGTAAATTACAGGTAATAAAATAAACTACTAACTCTTTTACGCTGCGTCCGCACCTACACGGGTATTTTTGAAAACGCAGCTGTTTCGTCCACACGTAAGCGGCGTTTCGAATCACCGAAAACTGAGGTATTTTAAAATCTCATTTTTTGCGTTAAAGTGAAGACGAGGAATACAGAGTTCAACACGCAACGTCAAAGGTATGAGCCTTTATTCACACCACGCTGTGCACCACGTTATTGTTTACATGGGATGAATTGCAGAACGGCAGATAGAGACGAAATACTGTTAATCTGACTGTCTGCAGGTTTTACACGCAGTTACTGTCCCTCCATTTACAAAGGCAGAGGCGTCACGCTGTGATTATTTTACGTGTAGTTGTTTTTTCCTGTGTAATAATGTTCAACATTGCTGTCAATACATTTTTCAAAAATGCCTCTCTGTGCAAAATGGGTTCAAAAACATAAACAGCTGTGGGATCCTGTTTGTCCGTGATTTGAACCAGGGGAACAAATCGTGGCAGGATCAGCCTGATGTTATTTGTATCCTGCTGTAACTTTACTGTATAAAGAGCAAACATCTCCAACATGTCAGGAGTAGTTAGTCATTACAAGTGTTTGAACTAAAAATCAAGAATGTGGGATCCTGTTTGCCCGTGATTTGGAGAGCCCAGCGCTGCTCCTGACACAGGGGAAACTAATTCTGTCGCAGAGACCTACCTCGGCACTTGTGCAGGTGAAGCCAAAGGGAAGATTTGCTTCACCATATTTTCTAGTCTTTGGCTTGGAAGGAAGTTGGTTTGGAAACATCAGCGATGCTTCATCTCCTGCTTTGCGTTTGTGTGGGCGCCCCGTCAAAAACCTGTCCATGATGCAAGCATTCTTTTTGTTTCTTTTCATACCACACCCCCCTGCAATGGCTCTCTTTGGCCTCTTTATGTTGTTCGATGCACTAACCCTGGTGACTGATACACTTTTCATGTGTTAGGCAGAAACAGGTTCGATGTTTGAAGGTCTGCACTGAATCCCCTTAAAATGTCTTAAACCAAAGGTAAAGAGCCCGTTTTGAAGATGTAAATGTAAAAAGTTTGTAAAAAGTACAGACACCTAAAAACTACAGTAGCAAAGTAATTGTACTTCATTACTTCCCACCTTCGACACCACCAGAGGTCGCTGAGAACAACAGGGCTAAGGCCTAATGGGACCAATGATACATAGTGATGCTTTATGAGGAGCAGAAGGCCACAGTTGTAACAGGAACATGAGGAGCTGTAATACTGAAACTGGAAGAGTGGCTCCAGCAGATTTCTGGCTCAGCATCGAAGCCCAGGTAAGGAGCCTCAATCTAGATCTTGTATTAGTATATCTATTTTTATTATGTTTTTACTATTAAATCCCACAAATGTCACTTTGTTTCCCAGCAGCACTCTAACCCCCAACACTGAACCCATTAATCCAATATATGCCTTTATTGTTCTGACCTTGTGAGCTATATGATGTTTACAGGTGCATTAAATATTTTTGAGTTTTATCTTATATCGTGTTGAAATCCTTTAAAGCTTCTGTGACAGGCTTTGTACCTCAGACACATATATATTCAGGTTAGCCGAACAGTTTGCCAAGCACCGTACATTCAGGGCTCTCCAGGTCTATGCAAACCTACATAAAGCATCGAGCTGCTCTGTAGCTCAGGTGTAGGTTAGTTCAGTATGCACAGTGTTCACACAGCGCTTCCATGTAGATCCACAATAAGTTAATTTGGGCTCATTGGCTGCTCAGTGTGGTAGCTAGCATTTATGAGTGGTGCTTCCTCTAATACGTCCTGCTGGTCATTAACGCAGACCTTCTACCATGAGCGCAGTGTCTCATATGAACAGTGAGCCATAAAACCCCAGGCTCTGTCACTCAGTGTCATTTAAACCAGGGCTGATTGGAACTATCTCTGGCCTTTGCGTTCTCATCCTCCTCCCCGCTTGTGTTCTTTCCTGGTTGGTTCATGAATAATGAATGAGGATATATGCAGGCTGGAGCTCAGATATTAATGGAGCTAAAAAAACAGAAGGAGAACCATCCTTTGTGCTGCCAGCCCTTCCTTCTCTGAGCTGCAGCGAGCTGCCCCTGCCCGGTTGCCCCTTCTCCTTACCTTGCCTTTTCCTTCCTTAGTTTTTCTTTCCTTCTGCTGCCGGTGGGCCGAGATGAGACATCGCTCAGCCTCTGTTTCTCTCTTTAATAGAGTTATTCCCGTCTTTTTTGGCTGTCACTGTGGGGGCAAAAGGTGGACAGTGACTATGAAATGAGACAGGATAACTTTCAAAATGTAAAAAAAAGAAAGTAGACAAAACTGTGGGAGATAAATGAAAAGTTGACTTGGCTTGAAAGTGCAAGGTGGCTATTGTCTGTTAGACCATCTCTCATTTGTTCAAGGGCACAGCACTGAGCTTCCTCCTTTGTTTGCCCTCATCCTGTCTTTATTCCAGCCTTTCCATGATCTGTTGACTCTGGCCAGAGAGGCCCCTGGCCAAACTGTGGCATGCGAGGGCTCGAGGTTCAGTGCTGTCATGTGGAGGTCAACTGAGTGAACGCTGGTCTCACTGTTATCACCCTGCTCCAGAATTTTACAGCTTTTCTGTAAATAAATTGATCGAAATAAAATGTGATTTATTTTCCAGCAAATCTAAATCGGTTTGTAAAAAGCAAAAAAGCAAATTCAAAAAAGAACCAGCTTGCTGAAGCAGTCCATGTGGCACGAGTAGGCTGGCAGTCAGCAAAGTCTGGCCCCAGGCTGGCAGAGTCGCTGCCCATCCTTGGATGACTTGCCCAATAAGGCCAGAGGGCACAGATAATGGGCAGAGTCTTCTAACCCTTTATTTGTGCCAGAATGTCTCCACGTTCAACAATGTCAAATCCACACCTTATAAGGTCACACAGAGTCACAATTCTGTGGTCCAGAAAGCTGTGAATTGGCTGTGGATGGAGGGGCGTGGTATTCAGGCCAGACCGAGTGTCCTTGACCTCTGCATCGCAGTCAGAACCTGGTTTATTTAAAAAAATGAACTTTTGGCACCCGAGAGAAACAATCAGACAGTTTAAACATGAATGCAGCTCATTCGGTAGAATCAAAACAGCTTTAAAAGCACAACTTTTTGGGATCAGACCTTTAAAAACAGCGGTCAGTGGATTCAGTCACTCATCACTATAATCGCGTTTTCTCACAGGCACTACTTTTTTGCACAGTTTTAACTTTGCACAACTTGTTAATAGGACTTGCAAGTTGGCAGCACTGTTTTGCTGTCCACATACTCCAAAGACTCATATAAAATATATTTCTACCACGCAGCAAGGTTTTGATCTCGGAAGGGAAGCAGAGTGTCAGTGAAATACCGCTGAAAAGAAGTATAGTTCAAAAAGTTTAAAATTTAACTTTCCGTGCTCGCTCGGGTGAGCGTTTCAGCTAATTACGCACAAATCCCTCACGCTCACAGCTCCAATCCACCGGCACCGCTGTCTCGGCAGAGGACAAAGAAAACAAAGGAGACTGACAAACAAACAGTGAGTGAAAAAAATATAAAAGAGAGGAAGCTTTCTTTCCATATAGCAGCTGAGCTGAGGCGACAGTGGCGTTTAATCAGTTGGTATTTGCAGCGCCGTCAGCGCGAGCAGCCTCGGCGGTGCAGCCCTCTGATCAGTGCTGGGAGAGGAGCTCCCCACCGAGCCGCCGCCGCCCCTGAACCACAGGTCAGTCCTTGGTGAGTAGGTTTCATTCGGCTGTCGCCTTCACAGTACCATCTCCTTCTCTCATTAAGATACAGTGCGTGTCTGTGTGTACATGTGCACATGCATGTATTTATGGGCTCGTGTTTGTTTCTGTGTGTGGAGTGAATGCACCCCAGGACTAGCCTAAAGGGGATGTGAATTCCTGGCCTCCGCTGAGATACGGCAGCGCAGCTAGGATTTCTACCAGTGGGGGGGTTGTGTGGGTGTGTGTGTGCGTGCGCAAGTGTAAATGTGAGTTAGAGAGAGATGCAAGACGCATCAAGTGACTCGGTGCCTCGGGGTCAGACACACATACATGCAGAGAAGGAGCTGGTGCTGCGGCGGGGTAAACAAGAGCAGGCTGTTAGATCTCATCAGCCTCATCACACGCTTTATTATGCTGATTTGGGAGTATACTGTAAGCTAATCAGGAATCCGGGCGTCACGGGGGGCGCTCAGCTTAAAGGTTAGGCATATATGGAGAGAGGAAAACTAAACTCCAACTTTATCTGCTTACTTCCACCTTTCTTTTTCTTGTTTTGAAATCGCAAAACTGGAGTACCGTGGCACAGGAAAAAGTTGGAGCTGGAAGGTTGGCACCTTTCACCCGGGTTTAAAGGGTGCGCTTCATGTTTCACAGGTGTGGGGTGATTGGCACCAGAGAGTTGATGTGGACCGGGGATTTCGACTTGAAGTCAGGACTCTGCCTGCCTGTCGCTATATGCTAATATTGGCCTTTAGACAAATTCACAAAACAGCCTCCCAGGCTCATGTTTGTTCACTTGCATAAATGCATATGATTCTTACTCTGCACCGATTTACACCCCAACACGACATTGCAATGTTACAAAGTTCAGACGTCTATTAATTCTGACGCATCTGAAAAATATTTCCGCATTTATTCGATTTTAAAACATTAAAAAGTGACCCCTGGCTTTGAAGATGCGACTTTTTAATTATTTTCGTTAATGAATTTCTTTGACAAGACATCACTCATTTTAACCTTTTCCAAAAGGTGGATGTGAAAGAAAATACCGTTTTAATTTGGCTCTCTCTCGGTGACAGCCCATTAAACAAGCATGGAAGAGGAACACACGCTCACATGGAAATGTGGCAGATTAGCAAGTTAGAAAACAAGCGGCAAATGAGCAGGAATGCTGGTGAGAAGCGGGAGCGCTTCTTCCTCTGGTGACACATCAGAAACAAGAGTATTAATTAAGAGTTAAATGCAAAGATGGACTGGAACAGGCAAACAGCCACAGGCAGGGCTGTCATCACCGTCACCCAGTGTGAGCGTTAAAAATATAGGAACATTAAATAATAGAAAAACAGTGAGAGAGGTACGAGTATTGGATACGTCGACATTAAAAACAAGTCTAACTGAACATCAGACATGTAAACAATCACATCACTGCTGCACAGTAAGGCAGGAACAGTCGCTGCTGCTGACTGAGAAAATTCATTAGCCCTGAAACTCAAACAGCTACACTCACACTAAATAAAATACATGCCGCATTTTTTCATTACTGTGTCACCCTCTGCCAATTATAAATCCACTGACCTTCAAAAACCTTTTCCCTCTGGATCGGAGCTGCTTCACCAAAAAAGGTTCCACTTATATCTGGTTACTGTGCATCCAGGAAGTCTTCACAGCATTTCATCACACAGCCTTGCTCTAAAATGCTGCATACAATATCCCATAATAACAAATTTAGTAATAAATATACCATGTGCAAAGTGGCCAGGAGGCCAGTACATGGGATTGGACCCAAAGCAGACTTAACGACAGGAAGATTTTAACAAAGCTTTACTGAACACAGTGATATGAGATGGGAGACATGGGGAACGCTGGGAGGTCCTCTGACGTGGAGACACTGAAACAGACGGAGAGGGTGGATAAATCCAGAGAGGAGCCGAGGTTGACCGAAGGTGAGAATGAGTTTAATAGTTAAGGGATTACTCGCAGGTTGAAGACAAGAGGTTTTCGGGGAGGGTAGCCGAGCGAACGTCTGGCTGAAGAGCAGGGCTTGTGAGGTTCTGACTTTATCGTTCCAGTGATCCAGAGGTGACAGCGAGCAGGTGGGACTGGTGAGTAGTTACGCTTCCAAGGAATGAGTTTGCAGGCTGGCTCTGTGAGTTCTAACAGGAGCGAGCAGCATCCGGTTGATTGCACTGCAGGTGAGTTGAAGCCGAGTCTTAGCAAGAAAAATGGAGGCACAAAGAGAAGAAGGTAAAGTAGAAGGAAAAACACCAGACACTCAGGATAATGACAAGAAGTATTCATAGCTTAAGCCCAGCCTGTTTCCACTGATCATCTGTCAGATGTTTCTACAACTTGATTGGAGTCTACCTGTGGTAAGTTCAGTTGATTGGGCATGATTTGGAAACGCACACACCTGTCTGACACCCGTCTATATCCACAGCTGACAGAGCATGTCAGAGCACAAACCAAACCATGTCCAAGGAATTGTTTGTAGACCTCTGAGACTGGATTGTGTTGAGGCACAGGTCTTGGGAAGGTTACAGAAAGATTCCTGGACCACTGAACGTGCCAATGACCAATGAACACAGTGGTCTCCATCATCTACTCTTTGTAGAGCTGGCCGCCTGGCCAATCTGAGCAATAGGAGTAGAAGGTTCTCCAGAGCTCCAGTGCTGTTCCTTGAAGAGAGTAAAAGGCACACGACACCGGCCGAGAATTTGGACTCTCAGACCATGAAAAACCAAATTCTAGTGTTTAATAAAACAAAAATTTAACTCTTCAAGCTGAATCCCAAGTGTCACATCTGGAGGACACCAGGCATCATGTGATGAATGCCACCCCTACAGTGAAGCATGCTGGTAGCATCACACTGTGGGAATATTTTTCTCCAGCAGAGTTTTTGCAGTTTAATTATAACTCAGAAAAACATTTTGTTATACATGTGCAGATTCTTTTATTTTCAAGACCTGCATCATTACATCTTGAATCATATTTTTTGGGGGGAATATTTTATATTTTAGGTAAATCTCTGATTTCCCGTCCACCGGCCCACCCTCCAGGGCTTCATCCCTGCCTCTGATTCTGCATTTGGTTCCAGGTTAGACAATGATAACAGTTCACACCTTATTATCAAGCTCTAATGTTCAGGTTCAGTAAGTTCATTGAGATGCAGTGAAAAGGTCATTAGTCACTGAATGAAATCTCATATTATAATAAGGGTAACTTGAAAAAAGTAATTGGTTTTTAACAAATTTGTTTGCCTCCTGTAGCAAAACTCAAAAACTCAAAATGTCCTTTTGGGTTTTCTTTTGGTTTTTGCAGAAACCTGTAAATCCAGCACTTTGGACCAGACTTAGACATTAATGCAACCTGCTGTTGTTGCATTAATGCTCAGGTAACTGACTGGAGCTAGCTCTGAAGATCTGAAAGGATGAGTGATAACGTCGTATCAGCTGAGTCATCAGTCACACGATACTTGAATACGAGAAGTTCGTGTTCAGCTCATGGTGTGATAGGTAAGGACATTAAGTTACATTAGCTGTTGCCTTGCTCAGTTTATGATGAATGTGTGTATTTGCTATAATGCTGCAAACAGATGCAATGATTAAAAATAATTTTATCTGACTTAATATGTACAACAACCTTATGATGAGATTATTGTTACTTAGTTATCAACCTAACTAAGTAAGATAAATGTAACTAGGAATACAAAAAAGGTATGAAAGAAGAAACAGCCGCCCCGTGCGTCCGTTCATATGATCTATTTTGAAGTTTGGGCAGAACCTGAATAAATCATGTTAAACTTAAGAGTAACAAAGTCACTAAAGCAGCAAGTGGAAACATTACGATTCAAAATGAAACTGAACAAAGTGATTAGGAACAACAACCCAACAAACGTCAGGACGCTTTGCTGATTCAAAACACAGAATAAAACAACAATCAGACCACACACGGTGCTCCAAAACTATATACGTATAAATATGGAATAATATTAAAATAATATCCAAAATCATTAAACAAAACACTAATAACTAAATAACTAATAAAAAATAAAATCAGTAGGGGGCATCAAAACACAACAGGAACACAATGACAAAAAGAAAATGCAAAAGAAGAACACAGGACAGCAAAAACCTGAATGTAGGTAATGAAACGACAGGACAGGATAAGAAAGAAAAAATACAAACAAGACAGAAAAGAAAATATAGAAGAAGGTCAGAGAGGAAACGATGAAAAACTAACATTAGGACAAAAAAGAAAGTGACAAAGAGGAAGAACCAAAAACAGGGAAGACGACGTGTTAGGACAGCAAAAATATGTTTGATACAGAAGAAATTCATGAAATACATAAGACATTACTTAAAATGCCTTAACATGGAAAAATACGGGAAACAATTAAGACAAGCTGAGGAGGAAGAGACGGGATCAGAGAGAGCAATCATGATGATGGGAAACAACCAAAGAGGAAACACTGAATTAAAACGAAGAAGACACACGAGCAACAGAGAGAGGACAAAACAGGAGAAATTATGGAGACGCACAGCAAAGCAAACCCCAACAGTTAAACACGTTTAATGCAGCGGCCAGAAACCCGTGTGATGACCTGCCAGCTGACAGCATGACCTCGCTGTGGAGCTCCTCTCTGCCAATCCTATAAAAGGTACTATTTTATTTTTGTTCGTGTGTTCATGTATGAAAAACAAAAGAGAAAGCATTTTGGAAAGCTCGCACACACACACACACACACTGCTCACCTGGAGGTGGTGGGTGGGAGTGGGAGGATGGGGTCTGTGTTTAGCTGTGGGCCCTGCAGACAGGCCGATCAAAGGCTCCTCAGTCTTTGTCTGCTAACGTTGAATAGACAATAGTAAAGAGGGCTCGCTTTGATTTCAGCTCACTTTTATTGATCACAGAAGAGCAGGGATTGAAATATGAGAGACAACCCTGAACTGGATTCTTCTTTAGCTATTGATTATATCCAGAACAGACGGCATTTCACGGTGATCCAAGTTTTTATTTTATCCCCTTTTTCTTTCTTTCTTTTGAACCATGAAAACGTGTGTCTGGCTCCTTGCCTGTCTTTCAGGTGCATCTTGCGATACATTTTTTTACCAGACAATGCCTTGTCTTAAGTCTCATTTTCTAACTACTTCTCAAAGTTGACATTCAACCCTTAACTAGGATGTGCTGACAGAGCCTCAGACTCCCTGTGTGCTCTCTCATCCATCCTAACTGCCTTCTTAGCAACCTTTAAACTGCAGTTTTAGGCAGAAGCTTTGTTTCCATAACTTCAGAGGCGGTACAGTCGGTGTACACAGGAGGCAGGGAACCAAGCACAGGGGGTGGAAGAGCTGGCTGCTGCACAGAAAGGACCGTGGGAACATGGAAACACAGCATGGCCAGGTACATCAACCCCTCCCTTTTTCCTTTTAACAGCACACAGTCATGTGGAGCTCTTGTCCCTTGCGTGTAGGACCTAAACACATCTTAGCTTTGTCAAAAACACTCCTGAGAAGCAGACTGCGTGCCCTAAATCTGAGACCACCAATCATTTTACTGTCCCAGTCGTTACTGTTATGAGGCGAGATACAGAAATGTCTGTAAGCTCAAGTTGTGTGCACGTGCGTGTTGGCTTTAATTTTGCTTTGTTGGTAATAAAAGCAGTTCACTACCACAGTAATGAGAGGGGAAGTGCAGTATTATAAAATGCTGCATGAGTTATAGGTCTGAACAGTTATAATGTGACAGATGAGTTTACAGAGAGCAACTCAACTTTGATCTTTTGTTCAGAAACAGATTTAAGCAACCACCTGTTTTTAAGTAAAGTGCTTAAAGGTCTTATGATAAGATAAGATATTAGTCTTTATTATTAAGCAGCAAAACTTTCCTTTTTCAAACAGACTCTTCAGGGCTGTCTAAGTTGAGCTGACAGATTTGATTAGTGGAGGACAGCTAATATTTTGGCTAGAGTAGTTATTTTATCGGGGCTGAGCACATGTGCATGTGGCCACTATTTGGAAGAATGGCATACAAGTAAATATTGTAGACGTAGGAAAACATAAAGCCTGTGAGCTGATCACTGCAGGCCCTGACATGATTCAGACCTACTGGCTAAAGAAGCTAACTGTAGAGTCCCAAGAGGCCAAAGGCCTGTACCAAAACTGGGCTCAGGTGCTGAACCAAGTGTGGAGACGGCTGTTAGCTTCACACAAGCTTTCTTCATTTTTGCACCGAAACATAAATGGCGTGGGAAACGTGACAGCAAAACACAGCAATGAGACAGACCTGAGATTCATGTTTAAGGAATCTAGCATGGAGGTCTAAGGCAAGCACAAGGCGAGGCTGGTGACCAGCTCTGCCTCATGACATCAAATTGTATGCAAGGACTGACCACTGATCCACCAGGACAGCAATGACATTGGACTCTCATTTGGACTGCAGACGTGTAGTCAGATGACACATAATGTCCTCCTTGTATATACTCGTTTACTGTATATAAAGTTCTGTCTGTCTCTCTTTTTTTTTCTTTGCACAGTCGAGGAGCGTATCAGGTCACATTTCACTGCGTGTTACACCTGTATAACTATGCATGTGACAAATAAAGAATCTTGAATCTTTAGATGGTAAGAAGAAAGACGAAAAAACTTCGGCATAACTCAGATCATCACACTGCCAGAAAGCAACATTGCAGTCATTGAGAACAGCTACAAGTACCTGGGAATCCCACAGGCAAGAGCAGCAACCACCAAATACAGAGAGTTAGGCAAGTCCAGAAGAGTCACCAAGGGTCCATCACACCAGGCAAGACCCCAGGTGCAGGCTGTGTAAAGATGCCCCAGAGACAACCCAGCACATAGCAGCAGGGTGCAAGATCCTAGCAGCAGGGCATACATGGAACGCCATAACCAAGTGGCCGGCATAGTGTACAGGAACATCTGTGCCGAGTATAACCTGGAAGTCCCGAGGTCAAAATGGGAGAT
>NW_005187451.1:2128750-2130381 GCF_000239375.1 Pundamilia nyererei
GTGTGTGTGTGTGTGTGTGTGTGTGTGTGTGTGTGTGTGTGTGCGCGAGCCAGTTTGTGTGCATTTTCTACATCTTACACACCCCTTACCACCTATAAATTGTCCCTCTGGTTTCTTTTGACCATGTTTAAAATTTTTGAGTTTAAGTTAAGCTTCTGAGTTTTGCTCAGTGGTTTTTTATAACCCTCCTGTAGAGCAGCTGGATGGGCGATAGAGATGCAATGCATGCCTTTCAGGACCCCCCGTTGAGTTTAGTGGGTCACTTGGCTTATTATTTTGGCTCAGCTAACTCCAGGCTGCCTGGGCCTCCTCTGTGCTGGCTTGATGGATGCATATTTACAGACGTGCAAAAGTCGTTCTAAATATGAATGAAACCTGTGTAAAGTTACTGAAGTTCAAACGTATTTTTAAAATGAGGAACAGGACTGTGCTGCTGTTGCTGCCTGTGAGACCATCTTGGGATTTTTCTCTTCTTAAAATCGCCAAACATGCACAAAAGATATTGATAATCCAGACTTTAAAAAAACTATTTGGGCTGCGTTCAGCCCAAATCAGTGCCCACCAAACAGCAACATATTTCTGCAATCAGGGCTCACCTGCAAACAATGTAAGATTATATTTTTATAACTACTTTCTATAATAAACATGATGCATACAAACCTGAATATAAAATACTATGAAAACGTGATGTTTTATGTTTTAGTTAATGTGTGTAATCCTTCCTGTTTTTCTGAATCTTATAATAAACAAGGTCATGATCTGCACGCTCACAGGAACCGAAGCCTTTTAGAGCAGGTTTGACAGCAGTACTTCCTCTGTCATCTCTGCAGTAATATTTCATTATAGAAATTCTGAAAAACAAGTCGTCAGATGAATGTAAAGGTTTGAGTTTGTGTTTTACTAATTAATGTTCTAATAATCTAATGGTAGATTAAATACATTTCCTGCAGGTGTTATCATTGTGTTTTCTTGCAGGACTCTTTGATGACTCGTTGGTTTCTCTAAGGCCTTTTGGTCTTTTAGGCCCACTCATATGTTTCTAAATGAGTCACTAGTTGAAGTGTAGTAAGAACTTTTCACCACAAGATGGACTTAAGGATGCATGGATTTGGGATGTATGGCAAACAGCTAGGATACAAACTGAATACTTGAATACTTTTCCAGTCACTACACCTGAACTGCAGAGCCACGTTCTATCAACCCATATATTTTGAAGCAAAAGTCTCCTTGAGGCTGGAATCACAGGTGAAAAAGAAATAACCAAATAACTTGCAGGTTGTGCAAAGCGCTGCAGCGAGGCTTTTGACAAAATCCTCCAAGTACTCAGATGTCACACCGTTGTTATCTCAGTTACACTGGCTTCCTGTTAAATTTAGAGTCAAGTTTAAGATCCTGGTCTTGACCTACAGAGCTGTGCACGGTCTGGCACCAGCCTACATCTTTGATCTGCTACAGCCTGATGTCCCCAGCAGGTCTTTGAGGTCATCTGATCAGGGCTTACTTGCTATAAAAAATACTAAGAGGAGGACTAAGGGTGATAGAGTTTTTGCCACTGTGGCCCCGAGACTGTGGAACTCTCTCCCCCAAACATTAAGAACTGTGGACTCAGTAGCTGTTTTAAAAAAACAACT
>NW_005187451.1:2130401-2131650 GCF_000239375.1 Pundamilia nyererei
TTTAAATCTTTTTATGACTTGTAATCTTATGTGCAGCACTTTGTGATTCTGTCTTGAAAGGTGCTATAGAAATAAAAAATTATTTATTTATTTATATTAATTCCATATATTTACTTTTGTGTGTTTTTACTGTGTTCAGGGCTCCATGGGAGAAATCTCTGGAGTTTATTACACAGAGAAGGCCAGTGCCCATCCCCACTGCTCCCTGGCCAGTTCTGTACATCCCAGTTTGATGGGTGGAATAGAGGGAACCTATGAGGGGTGGGAGGGAGGTAGAAATGGGATGCAAGGAGGAAAGAGACCATAAACACTCTGCTAAGCTAATAAGCTCAAGCACAGCAAACATTAACATAGTGGCAGAAAAGAAGAAAGTGGCCTCTGGAACAAGTGACACAATATTTTACCTGTGAGGAAAAAAGAGAACGTGTAATTTGTAAATGGTGACCAGGCCGTGCTTGGGGAGTTTTTGTAAAGCTAAAGTTCGGTGCAAAATATCATGAAAGGACACAAAACCTGCCATCTACAATCCAGTTCTGAGATCCTCCCCAGACGCTTTAACACCCACTCACATCCTGAGTCATCTGACCTCAGGAAATCACATGATAGGGTGGGGCCAGGTATCACAATGAGCTCACCTGAAACCCTGGCTGATTGGGACCCACACCCAGTTTCACACCTTGGCTCATGTGATTAGAGGATCATCAGGGGTCCTTTTGTCCCTCTGTGGGGGGAAACTCCCACTGGGTTTAAATCTGGGACTCTCCACCATTTTACCTTAGAACTGAAGAAGCTTCTAGGATGAGAGGTGAAACGTCTTCAAGTAACTTAAAGAAGTCCAGACGCTTTTCTTTGCAAGCTCCTTTGACTACGATGACCTGGATGACTGAGAACCTTCACAGAGACACAAACCCTTTGTTAACTGCTACTACTTACTGGCATTTGTTTCAAAGCCTAATATGGCAAAATAGTGGTTTTGTTTTTTCACCCTCCATACTAAGAGGAAATAAAGCATCTTTGTGGTGTGTGAATAATTTTCAGTGGTTTCCACACATTTGTACATCAACTGCTGAACATGACAGACCTCTGCAGCCCCAGGACCCTGCTGTTCTGGGCTGGGATCATTGCTTTGGCCAGCTGTAAGTAAATTTTCATTATTTCAAAATCAGACCTGATGCAGAATGTTGTAGAGGAAGAAAAGAGATGCTTTTCATAATGTTTTAACAGTTAATGTTGAGTAGTTGCCTTATTC
>NW_005187451.1:2133083-2134258 GCF_000239375.1 Pundamilia nyererei
TTTTTCCAAACATATGCAGGTGGTTACATATGGTTAAAATGTTTCAAATGCAGTAAGTACACACGTTTTTCATATAAATATAGTCTGTAACTTAATTCTTTTCCGTAGCCCACATAGTTAAACACTTTACTTACATAAAACAGTTTTGATGCTATGTACTGTACAGCCTGTATAATAAATAAATATGCAGCCCAATAAGTATAAAATCCAGAAAGCTACACAACATGGGGCACTTCATTTACAAACACAGATCTAACTTTAGTTTCACACTTTTTGTTAGAAAATAATCAAATTGTTAAATGTTTAAATTACACAAAATGTCAGAAATCTGCACCGTCATGAACAAAAACTGAAACCTAATTTTTCACGATTTGTTAGATTAACCCTCTGAGGTCCAAAATATAACCGGTCATCTTTGACTCCTTTTGATTTTACGTTTGTATTTCACCCTCAAGTTGTTTCATTTTATTCTTTCCTGCCTTGTTTGGCATCATTCCTTTCAGCTCAACCTCACGTGTCTGAGTTCAGTTGATTTTTCATTGACACACTGTATTAATATTACTGATCTGAAATCACACAAAAAACTTAAAATCCTAGTAGTAGTTTTCTTACTGTAAAAAAAACACAGACATGTTGAGTATTTTTTTTTATACCTGCAAATATAGTTGTACATTTTGAAAACTTATGCACGCATTTTGTAAATATATACAACTATTTATCTAAAAATGCAGCCAATACACCTGCTGTCCTTTATTTTGTGCAACCATTTAAAAATATTACTAAAACTAAAATGAGAGAACAATCAGGTGTCCAATAAGATGACGCACAAATGATGTGTGTCAGTAAAAAAAGAAAAGTTTGTCCACCAGAAGACAGAGGAGAAGAGCGCAGGGATAAACCTGCAGGCCTGACAGCAGGTGTATCACTCCGCTGGGTTTCTACCTGGTGACAGTGTTTACAATGCAATGTGCCTTTGTGACATTCATTAGCAGATGGGCAGTAACGCATCACAAGTAACGTGTTACTGTAATCCGATTACTTTTTTCAAGTAACGAGTTAAGTAAGGGATTACTATTGCAAAAAAGGTACTTAGATTACCGTTACTTTCCCGTAAGCATGCTGCGTTACTAAAACCGCGACGTTGGTGACAACAGCTGTGTGCAGATCAACAATGG
>NW_005187451.1:2135099-2140370 GCF_000239375.1 Pundamilia nyererei
CCCCCCACATGTGGGCAAAATACACACCCCCTTTATGACATCTATCAACACTTTACAACAACACAAAAGACTAACAAAGCAGGAGTAATTTATGGAGCGCAGCATATTACATTATAACATAAAGTGATCAAGATCATAACTAGAAACTCAAAGATCATAACAAATACTTAAATATGGCCTGAACTGTTTAAGCTCCAACATAATGGATGAGGCAGAAAGTAGAATTGGGCTGACAGATCTATCACTTCATCACCTATTCAGGTTGTAAATCATGCTTTTAAAAGGAACTAAGTAACTAATTACTTTTGAAAATAAGTAATCAGTAATTAGTTACTGATTACTTTTTCCAAGTAACTTGACCAACACTGTTCATTAGTGCCCTCACTGACACACAAAACAAAAATCCACGACTACACGACAGACTGTACACTCCACGCTAAACGTCACAAATCTCCCACTTCTAAAAACTCGCTCGCTCGTTCTGTCTCGCCGCCATTACCGTCACTCCCAAAACTTTCCCGCCTTCCTAAACAACCAAATCCCACGTGGTGACTTTTTTAAAATTGGTCGACATGGTGCATTTTGCCACGGATAGGAAAGAGGTGGCTTTTTCCCCCTTTCATTACTGTTTTCACGCTGTCCTTAGAAAATGCTTAAAAAAACCAACAAAAAACATGATGACAGCATTTAGAAAAAAGCATGGCTTATATATTTTTTTTTATCATAACTCTCGATTTACTGGCCTGTAATTAAAATTTAAAAACTTTGAAGTCCGAACTTTCAACAGGCTGAAAGACTCAGCGTGGCTGCAGCTTGTTGCTGTGTCAGCTTAAATCAGTCATGTGATTTGGAGGTGCAGCGTGTCCGTGGACCACAGAGGGCTGATAACACTCACTTTCATTCCATTTCCAGAGCGCAACAACCAACCACCTGTATGAAATCTGAAATTTCCATGGTGTTGTTCAAAATGTGGTCTGGCACAATCCGCCCCTGCGCCCTTAATCACTACATCCTGTCTAATTGCTGCTTCTAGTGGTTCTATAAAAATTGCAAACAGTGGGGAGGAGAGTGGGCATCCCTGCCCGGTGCCCCTCTGGAGACAGAAGATGTTTGGTCATTTGTCTTGACACATCCTTCCAGCTCGGGTCGTCTATCGGAGGCCTCGGAGCTTGAGGGTCCTGTGCAGCATCTTTGCTGCCTGCTTGGGTGTTGTTCCTGGGATCTGCTGGAAACACTCGCCCAGCTTGAGGGTCACTGCACCGAGCCCTCTGATAACAACTGGGACCATTGTTGCTGCTCCAGCTCCTCTCTTACACAGTGGTATTTCTTCAGCTTCTCATGTTCCCTCTTCCTGACTTTGCTGTCATTCAGTATCACTGCAGACGTCTTCCTCTGCTTGACCACCACTATTATGTTTGTCTGTATGTCGAACAGGATCTTAGCTCCCTCTTGACCACTGTAGGGGGCGTATTGCATCTTGACCTCATGACTTCCATAGACCATACTTCTTAGGTAAGGTAAATATTTTGTAAGGTAACCAGAAATTAACGTTCTTAGCTAAGACGAGCAGTTGGCTCTCGGGGAAAGCCACGTTCGCTACTTATTCTGTGCACATTAATGAATTTAATGTTAAAGTCATGTAGTTAGCTCTCCTGCTCTGACTGAACTAAACTGAGGGATGTTCAGAGCTTCAACTCTGAGGAACTGAAGCAACTTATATGAGAAACAGAAAAGTCACGGCTGCTCAGTCACTTACTAACGTTACAGTTACTTTTAAGGCTGGACTCTCCTTCAGGTCCTGTGCACAACTGATTGTTAAATATGTGCAAACAGCAGCATGTTTTAATCTTCACATCTGACAGTGGACAGTAACACCTTTTCCTTTTTTTAAAGTTGCACTTCAATATCTCGCCATGACAGATTTAAGCTGATTCACTGAGGATTAAAAATAACTCTCGCGGTATTCCTGCCTGTGCAATCACTTTGTTTCTAGCTGATATCTCAGTTTGTTACTAACACAGTTGATGTCTACAAAGTAAAAGAAACCGGGTTAAATTTGCAAAGACTAATATTTATGTACTGGAACCAAGTCAAAATGTATGTTTAATCTTTCACTGATGTTAGTGTGTATGCGTTTAATTATTTAATTATTTATTCCATTTAAAAAGCACCAACGACTCAAATGTATCTATCGAACAGACGCGTATAAAATTAAAGACAAAAAGTCAAAGACATTAACAATTTATGTAACTGTAACTATATATGAGCATTAATAGAAGTCAGTTTAGTGTTTAGGAAAGCTGTTGGTCTCAGACCTCTGTTTCAAACACTTTTTAAAGGTCATAAAAAGACTTAAATTCAGTGTTTAAAACAGAGGCTTCATGACGAGGGCGTGACATTTTCTAGACCAGTGGTTCTCAAACTGCGGTACGCGTACCACTAGTGTTACTTGGGCTCTCTCTGGTGGTATCCAGGAAATCTCCAAATTTTTTTTAAGATTAAATAATACACCATTGTGGAGGTATGCAAAGGAGACATGAGAGTTCCCGAGGCTCTTCTGGGAGCCGAAGTCGACCGCAAAACATGTCCCCATGCGTGAGTCCTCTATGAAGAGCAGCATTTCCTTATCGCCAGCAGTCGCGGCCACTACAGAGCACTGGCGGGCCCGTTTCCCTGGGCCTTAAAACTGCAAAGGTGGCAGGGTGCTGTCACACAGCTCTTTTCCACCGTGCCGCGATCCCAGCCACCATCGATGAGTCGGAGGCTCGGGGGAGAATAGGTGGGGGCACGGGAGATGCCGTCGGTGAGTCGGGAACTATCGCCTGGATGCCGAAGCTCCTGGTAGCCAGCAGAATGCGATCCGCTTCTTCGGTGAGTGGTAATCCTTCGCGGCCAGCAGCGAGGAGGGAAGATGTAAGAGAAGAAGAATCCGCCGTCATCCGGTCCTAGCAAGGACCGCGTGCCCTCCGTGAGCCCAAGAGCAACACCATCAACCAGGCCCGAGAGAGAGAGGAGTTTCTCGGCCCGCTCTGCGTCAGAGAGGGAGTAGCGCCGCAGCAGCAGCGCCCTGAGAGCGGGGCATTTCCCTTGGGTGGAGGGATCCTGGAGGAGGGTCATCACATGGCGGGTGGACAGGGGATCCAGCGGATCCAGCACATGATGGTATTTCATATCGTCGGATGAAATGCACCTGTTTGCGTACGTGCCGTCAGGTTTAATCATTGGCTGTTTGGTGAATCGGGGAAGTCGATTTCAATTTTTTAAACCCAGGCCTAGTAATCTCAGTCTCTCGCTGGACCTGCTCCTGTGGTGGCCAGGACATGATGGAGTGAGTAGGAGCTGTTGTCCAGCATCGTCCTTGTCAATTATCTTGGACATCTGCCTCTCCAACACCACCTTAAGGGAGTTCAGCTCCATCCCCACAATGTTATTGACCTTGCAGGTCAGTTTATTGAGTCTGTTGGCATCTGCGACCCTCATCCTCATAGAGTGCAGTGGTGTTTTTAACCCAGTCCAGTTCATTATCAGAGTGTACTCTGTGGTATTTTTGGTCCTCCGCCATGTCCACATAGACCCCCTGGATTCAAACAGGGGTCACTGGTTTCCTGCTCCTCCTAAAGTCTGCAATTCTTTGATCTTTGTCACACTGACAAAGGAGTCGACCACAGCCCGGTGCTCTGTCTCATCACCATCAGTGATGCATCCAACCACGGCTCATGACTACAGGTACACGACTGATCACTGTTACAGTGACTGTAATAAGAGGAGTCTCCCTGGTTTTAGTTCAGACTCTCAGCCAATGAGCTGAATAGATTTTATTTGAGATTTAATGATAATTAAAATTTTAGAAACACATTTGATTTCTTAAAAGAGAGCACCAGACGGTGGGAGGAAGCCGGAGTACCCGGAGGGAACCCACGCAGACACGGGGAGAACATGCAAACTCCACACAGAAAGATCCCGGCCTGATGGTGGAATTGAACTCAGGACCTTCTTGCTGTGCGGCAACTGTGCTAACCACATGCGCTGAGCAATTATGCAGTTTTTTTTATTACATCTTTCTTTTATCACTTCACCAACAGAAGGTTCCAGAGGTATGGAGAAAAAAATCAATTATTTCTCTATTTACTCAGACCACAAAACCTACTGTCGCTCTAACATCCTTAGTGATGAAGTCCTTTGAAAAACGTATCAGGAAGGAGATCCTGCAGCAAGTAGAGAAGCTTATCGACCCTCTACGATTTGCAAACAGGCCTCGTAGAGGTGTTGATGATGCAGTGGTCACTCTCTTGAATTTCCTTTATCGTCATCTTGATGGCACCAAAGCTCATGCTCGGCTCTTATTTATTGATTTTTCTTCAGCTTTTAATTCTATCCAGCCACATCTTTTAGTTGATAAGCTTCTTAACCAGTTTAAACTTGATTTTAATCTCGTTGGTTGGATTTTAGACTTTTTACCTGACAGATCTCAGTGCGTGAGAGGAAACGGCTGTTTTTCCAAACAGCTGAACTCTTCTACTGGCTCACCACAAGGTTGTTGTCTCTCTCCTCTACGGTATATTTTGTACACTAATGACTGTCGCAGTACACAGGCCAACAGGCCAACAGGCATTTCATTAAATACGCATATGACACAGTCATTGTAAGCTTCCTTCATGGTGAAGAGGATTCCCATGGGCCTGTTGGGGATGAGTTTGTTTCGTGGAGTGATCAGTCCTTCTTAATGATCAACACCTTGAAAACCAAGGACATGGTTATTGACTTCAGGAAGACATCCCTCCATCCTGCACTAACAGTGGTAAATGTGCAGCCATTGAACTGGTGGACAGTTATAAGTATTTGGGGGTTGTTCTTGATTAGACTCTGTCCTTTGAGTCACATCTTGCTGCTACAGTGAAAAAGGTTAAGCAAAAACTGTTTAAGGAGGTTGAGAGGTTTTAATGTTTCATCTGAAATGATGACTCCTTTTTATAAAAGTTTCATTGAATCTGTTTTAACCTTCTGTATCATTGCCTGGTACGGTAATATGTCCTTGAATAATAAGACCAGACTTAACAACCTGGTGGCTGGTCAGATTTCAGGGAGGTCTCGGGTCCAGCTTGTGGACTTTTATAACAGGCAGGTGCTGAGGAAGGCAACCTCTGTCCTGTTGTGTGCAGATCATCGTCTCTTTAATGATTTTCAACTGCTTCCATCAGGTCGTTGTTATAAGTGCCTGCAGTGAAGACAAAGAGACATAGACTGTCTTTGGCACCTGCTGCTATTATCATG
>NW_005187451.1:2142423-2143442 GCF_000239375.1 Pundamilia nyererei
GTTTTGCACAGATAATTTTCCATGAATGGGTAATCACATATATGTGATCAAGTATTTTCCTAATCCTTTTTACCCTCTGTGAAGCTGAATGAAAGCAAATTAACATGCTGTATACCAGCGGTCTCCAGTCGCTCTGTGGTCCTTTGGTACCGGGCTGCGTGATTTGAGGCTCGGGTGTGAAATTCATGGCTTTCAGGGTTTTTATCGTTAACTCAGTTTCCCGGGGTCTTTCCCATGTTGTAGTAAGAGATATTTACGTGTTACCATAGTAACCAGGGAGCATTAAGGGGCAGTGAGGAGGATGTTGGTCTCAATGTTGTTGGCACATTTCAGGAGGACGCTGCTAATAAAGTTACACAATTACACGTTTATTATTATATTTACAAAATGCCACAGGTTTTGTCTCGGTCATATCATTTTATTTTGTTGTATTTACCAGTGACACCTTAAAGGCCGGTCTGTGAAAATATTGTCTGACATTAAACCAGACCGTGGCGCAAAAAAGGTTGGGGACCGCTGGTGTGTAGCTCTAGTCGTACACTGTCATGTTTGGGGTTTATTGTGTCTCATAGAGTCCAAAGTACTGATGAGATTTAGATTTTCCAAGGGTTAGAGTCATGCACACGCAAGTCTATCCATCATTGTAACTTGTAAGTCAATGATTGTCTAACCTGTACAACAGAAGATAATACTGTGTTTATCTAAAGCATTAAGTTATTGATAGGATAACATTCACAGTGACATTAAATCCACCTTTACCCAAACATGAAAAGATATGTAGGTGTAAATGAGGGGAAAGATATAAAAGTAGGATATTGATACTGAGAGGAGGGAAAACTGTATATGAAGCACGTTTCACAGCTGATGAAAATACCATCATGATGTCATACTTACTTCTTTTTCTGGGATTGAAAATGTTTCAGCCGCCTCACCTCCAAGCACGACCACAAATCCTGTAACACACATGTTGGTCGCCGCCTCACCTCCAAGCACGACCACAAATCCTGTAACACACATGT
>NW_005187451.1:2145652-2147684 GCF_000239375.1 Pundamilia nyererei
TACTTCCATTGAGCTCAGCTGGAAAACAACCAGTAAGAACTGTCAACAGGTCCTTCCCCGCCTTCATAAGCTTTCTTATGACTGCAGTTGTGATGGTCAGACAGGTAAAGGTGAGTGAGACGGCTTCTCCTGTTATGTGTTTATGTTCATGATGCTTTGACTGCAGGTGAAAAACCAAACCTCTGACTGGGTGTGAATAAATACAGTTATTAAAATAAATAGCAAATATAAAACAGAATAAACGCTGAAACATCAGAGTCGAGTTCACTTTTTCACACAGAAGAAATGATGAGAAGCTTTGAGCTGTTTGAAGGTAACATCTGATGTTTGAAATGTAATTGTCTTTATAAAAAGCAACAAACAGTTTGTCAGTCTGTTGGTTTTGTGACATGTACGTAGTTTCTATGAGAAGCTTGTAGCATCAGTGCTTCATGTCAGCAGGAACAGACTGTAAGTGAAACAGGTTTGTGCCAGTTTATGGATCAGCTGACAGAACTACCAGCTGATGTGTTTGTGAAACTTTAACCTGACATTTGTCATTTACAGTTTCTTAACATGATGATGTTGATTTAAATCTATAACACTTCACATGGTTCATGGAAATTATGTTACAGTTACAGCCACAAGTCCTGATGGAGGAACGTGTGTTATTACTGGATTAAATCCATTTACTGGTTATACCTGTCGAGTCCGAGCCAAATACAACGAGATTCAAGTTTCCACTGGGGATGAGGTTAAACTGCAAACTAAGGTTGGAAGTAAGTAATCAAACTTTTTATTACATAATGTTAGAATTTATTTCTCACTGGATATTTGAGCAGTGAAGATAAACAGGAAGGAAACGCAGCAAAGGGCTGCAGGTCTGTCAGTTTTTTACTTTAGATATGGCTTCCTTTAAATTTCTCTTACAGCACCTGCTGCAGTCACTGAGCTGAAATTACACGTTCACGAACATAATACGATCAAAGTGAGCTGGCACAGACCCTCTACATTCAACGGACCTGAGGAAAAATATATAATACGTCTAAATACAGCTGATGATAAGGAAGTGACAAAGAAGGAGGTGAAGACAAAAGGTACAAAATATGAAGTCGAATTCAAAGATCTGAGCTACTCTACGAGCTACAAAGTGAAGGTTTGTTAAATCCAACATTTTTGGTTTAATAAATAAATTATTATGCTTATAAATATTATTTTAGACTCCTGAATGTTGTAATTCACAATGAACTGACATTCTGTCTTTAAAGGTGACGGCTCACAACGGAGAACACGAGAGCATCCCTCAAATAAGTCAAATCAGCACTTTGTGTACGTCCTGTTTTCATTAATGATACAGTTTACTGACATAAATGCTTCGTCTCATTTTAAGCACACATGTTTCTACAAATGTTGTCTTTCACGTAAATGTAATTTTTTATATTATTTCACAGACAACAACAAAGCTGTTATTGGGTTTCGTGTCTTCCTTTTCATCGTCATTGTTCTGGCTTTTCTTTTTCTCACCTACAAGTTCTACATTCAGAAGTTCAGAACGTCCACAAAGTAAAGTCCACGAGTGCTTTTTCTACACGTCTGACTTTCACTTTGTTCCACTTTATTTTTCATTACTAGTAAAGGCTAATGTCATCATTAATTTATGTTTACTGTAGAGGCATAGTGATGCATCTATTATAAACATAATCCTTATCTTTCCTCCACAGTGACGTGAATGACGACATGGAACTTGAAGCAAGTGAGTAAAGCAAACATTTAGTGGCTGTTACCATTCAGTTAGATTTTATTCACAAAGTGCTGAGAACAGTTGCCTCCAGGACCCTTTATTGTGAGGAGAGGACGACAGGACAAAGACACACTGTGGAAGAGAGCCAGAGGTTAATAATGACTAATGATTACATGCAGAGTGATATTTAGTGAGTGAAGAAGAAACACTCAGTATAAACATATTGCAGCATAACTAAGGGAGGATTCAGGGTCACCTGGTCCAGCCCTAACTATATGCTTTAGCAAAAAGGAAAGTTTGATTCTTGAAAGT
>NW_005187451.1:2148078-2149117 GCF_000239375.1 Pundamilia nyererei
TGAATAATTATTACAATAAAAACACTGAACACAATTGACCCACAGCCTGTAGGTGTGAGTGCGTGAACGCCTTAATGCACACTCACATCTCGGGTCATTTGACTTCAGTAAGTCACATGATCGGTGGGCAAGGTCTCACAATGGGTTCACCTGAAACCTTGGGCGATGATGAGCCACACCCATTTTCACACCTTGGCTCATGTGATTGGGCAGATGATCAATAGTGGGTCAACGACCCTCTTAAGGACACTTCCAACAGAGCTTAAATCTGGGAGTCACCACCAGTTGCTCTTAGAGCTAAAGAAGCTTCTCAGCTGAGAGTGAGATGTTATCAAGACTCTTAAAGAGGTTTAGTCGCCTTTCTTTCCAAGCGCCTCAGATTATTGTGCTATAACAGTGTTCGCAGCCCTTTATTGTTATTTCCTGTTTCTTGTCATAGTTTATGAGAACCGACAACCTCCTGGATGGCGTCATAAAGAAGCTCACTGATCAAAAAAGACATTATGGAGCAGCACAGTCAGTCACCATTAACTCTTTATTGTTTGGTATGTTTTTTGTTTCTATTCCAGCAGTAAAAGGAAAAAAAAAGTATTTTGCTGCATTAACTTAAGAGCTCCAATTTAATCTTACTGTTCATTTTCCTAATTGTTCACATAGCATGGCACTCTGAAAAATATATTTAAAAAATTAAAAACACAAATTAGCAGCTGTAACGTTCCCAGTTACAGCTGATCGATATGCATCCATCAGCAGGTGAATTGATGCTTTTAGTTTTTGTTCATGTGTCTTTCACACATTTGTATGTCTGCAGAAAATTTGATTTAAATACTGTTAAATGTATCAAGAATATTAACAAATTGACCAAAAAATAAATAAAAGAAAAGTGTGGTTTACATACACTCAACAAAAATATAAACACAACACCTTTGTTACTGCTCCCATTCCCCATGGGATGGACGTAGAGACCTAAAATTCATTCCAGATACACAATATAACCATCCCTCCCAAACAGTGGTCACAAATCAGTCCAAATGTGTGG
>NW_005187451.1:2150389-2152917 GCF_000239375.1 Pundamilia nyererei
AAAAAAACATCTGTTTAAAAAACAGGACATGGCTGTGCATAATTTAATGTTATCATCTCCACATGTTTAGATTTACTGAAGTCCCACACCCAGCTAACTAATCCACAGTCTGGATCCACAGTTATATGTGGAGTTTGCATGTTCTCCACTGTGGGTTCTCTGTGGATTCCTCCAACAACATGCAGTGAGTCGGGTTGATGATTGTCTCTCTCTGTTGTGTTATGACAAACTATTCTCCTCTACATAACTTTATAAGATAAAAGCATAGGTATCACACAGCACTGCTAATTGCGTCCCTCCATCTCTTCCTCACTTCCCCACAGCTGGTGCTAGCAGCAGTGACTGTGAGGCCTGGTTACTAGGCGTTGCTTTTGTTGCTGTTCACAGTGCTGCAGCCCGGCAGTTATGTCGGTTAACTTGGCTCATTATTAGTTTCTTTTTATTGTTTTCTTTCAGCTTTCCGGCTCCACCTTTTCACTCCTTCTTCCACAATAAAGTTTTTCTACAAGCTGCGTGAGCGCACAGCAAAGGCAGGGGAGGGGCCAGCGGCGTTAAGAGATTTGATTGGGCAATCCAGTCACTCAAAAGTGAGTCGGACGACCAGGAAAACAGCCAGTATGCCAGATTACTGGTCCAGCCCTGATCCTACCTCATTCTGCAAAGATGTTAATGATCAGCTGTAAATGGTTTCCACAACAGTTACCTCTGATTTAGACAGATTCGTCACTGGTTTGTCTGGTTCCAGGATTCCTCCTTATGACCCAATTTTGTTGTCACTATATAATAATATATTTAAAGATATACAAATAAATATATAAATATATTCAAAATATATCCATCTTGTACATAGTTGTTACATTTCATCCAATCTGGTGATCTCTGTTTGCCACTGCCTTCCCTGCTCTGTTCCACTTGTCAGCCAATCAGCTTTTAGCATATGCACAGTTGATCTATGCGCTTTGGCATGGGCGGGTTGAAAACCTCTCTCTGTAAATGTAATTAATTAACCTGCTAAGCATATAGCATATGATATGAATACCACTGTACTTTCAAAATAAAGAAAGTGATTTGTAGAGTGAAAAGCAAAATTTACTCTTTTAAACTCTGCCAAATTAAAAAAAAAAGACTAGTTTGTTTGTTTTTTAAAGTACAAGTTTACTGGTCAGAGCTAAAGTCCAACACAAAACCGTTTGCTTTGTCTTAATTGGAGGCTAAAAGCTGATTATCTGAGCACCAAAGATTTGTTTCTAAACCTCAAACCTCAAGGTTAAAGAGTTTTAGGAAAAAAACTATTAGAACCACAACGCAGAGTGAATTTCCTTTTATTAAGTGGTTTTCTTTTTTTAAACACTCATATTAAGAGGAAATGCAGCTTCTGTTGCGACGTGTGAACCTCTTTCTGTGCATGCCTGTGCAGTTTAACCTCTCCACTTGTGCAGACCTGTGCAGTCTTGCAGCGCTGCTCTTCTGGGCACAAATCCTTGTTTCTGCGAGCTGTGAGTACATTTATTATTTCTTTCACGCTCATATCAGATCTGATGCTGAATGGTGCAGTAATGAAAGAGATGAATATGATAACATTTTAAGGTGTTTGTCTGCATATTTAGATTTATGGTATGTAATGAGTACATTTATATTTTATTTCTTTAAGTTTTCTTTAAGTTGTTGCAAATTCATTCTTTTAATAAAATGCAATCATTTGAAACAAAGTGATGTTTGAATGTTTGAAGGTAAAAATAAAAGACAACTTTTTTTAAACACCTAAATTATTTGTTTTAAAGTACATAAATAAATTGACTCACTCACTTTCTGTATGGAGTTAGAGAACTTTTCTTCCTGCACAAACCTCAGATATGAACCACAAAAGCAGTGACTTTTACTCTCCTTTAATAAAACATCATAATAGTTCTTTTCTTAAATATTATTCACGGTCAAAGTCGTGAAGGTGAAGTTCATTTCTCTTGTTCTGAGACATCTGATGAAGCTGTCCTAGATTGAAAACAGAGTTATCGCACATTTCTGGCTCTGCTGCTTTTTAATTAAATTTGCAGCTGTTGTTGCATTATTGAGTCGTTCGTCTCTGAGAGGATTTTAGCCGCGGGTGGCGGGCTTTAAGGTTAAAGCTTTGAATTCAGTCACCTTAGCCTGTGTTTGATGACACTGTGGTGCAGAGAGGTGTACATTAGTTCCTGTATCGCCTACCCAACAAATCGCTTCTTATCTCCCACGTAGTTGTCTGTGGTTTCTCTCAGTCTTCTTCAGCTCATCACATTTTTAATTTTACAATTTTTATACCTTATAAGCACAAAAGCGCATCTTTTTAATTTGAATCGTTTCATTTTGTCTTGTGAATTCCTGCTTTATGTCCTTTTTCGTTGTTGTGATCTTCTGTTTGTTAAAAGTTTAGTGCTGACCACAGAAACAGGCTTACTGTGACAGTATCGTCATTTCAATTTCAATTTTCAATTTCAATTTTATTTCTATAGCACATTTAAAAGTCACAGGTACAACAAAGTGCTTCACAGACG
>NW_005187451.1:2153640-2155479 GCF_000239375.1 Pundamilia nyererei
TTGATTGTCTTTCTTTGTTGCAGCTAGAATTATTTTTACTAGATACATGTCCTCCTCCTGTTGCACCAGTTCCTGTATGTTTCCAAGGTACATCACTTGGGGGTGTTTGGCAGTGCATAACCCAGAATATTATCCATGGTCATTTTAAGGTCTTCCCAATACTTTTTATTTTTATGCACTTCCAAAATACATGTGAGTGATCAGCTTCTGTTTCTCCACACAGTCTCCAACATTTCTGTGGACTTGAGATCTGTTTACTTTTAATTTTGGGTGTGATGAAAAAACGCGTCACATTCTTCCAGCAAAATTCCCTCCACAACGGCGAATTCGTTGTGCTGTGTTGTATTTCACAGATACTAACGCATCCCTTCTCTGCTATAGTTATGGTCAGTTCAGCTTCCCATTTCTTTTTAAGGTAAAATGTTGTATCCTGTGTATCTTCTTCTAATGATCTGTAGAAGGTGGAAATTGCTTTGAATCGTTTTTGTTCATAGCAGTTATTTACTAGTCCAATTACACCCAATGGTTTTTCAAACCAGTCGGTCTCTATTTGCTTTGCACAATAGTCCCTTACTTGCAAGTATCTAAAAAAAATCTCTATTTTGCAATTTGTATTTATTTTTTAGTTGTTGGAAACTCATTAATGTTCCATTTTACATTAGAGTACAAACTGCTGTAATGTTTCAATGTTAGGTCCAATTGTCCCGGCTTAAATTTTTTATCGTGTCTGAACCATCTCAGCAAAAATATTTGTTCTTTTAACTGAGGTTTTTCTCTTACTGTGTGCCATATGTCTAATGTGAATTCCACAATTTGATTCATTCTACTTTTATAAGAGGTCATTAGTTGTATGTCAAAGATAAAAACTAGAATTTATTTTCCCTCAATTTCTTTCTCAGTTTCCTTCCACCGTGCCTCATATTCTGGTCTACACCAACAAACAAGAGGTCTAAACTGAGCTGCGTAAAAGTTTTCCCAAAGCCATCCCTCCCTTACACTTCGGGAGTTGCAACGTTGTTAACCTTCTTCTTGGCTTCTTCCCATCCCATATAAACCTTGAGATCATTTTGTCCCATATTTCAAATTTACTTTGAGATCTAGGACGTGGGAGTGATTGAAACATGTACAGCAATCTTGGGAGAACGTTCATCTTTATTATTTGGATTCTAGAGTAGAAATTTGTAGGTACTGTTGACCATGGTTCTAGGTCTTTTTTTATGTTACCCTCCACCTGATTGTAGTTTGGCTATTCCCTGCTTCAAAGTCCGCAAAAGTACGCAGTCTTCTTGCAAGCATTTTAGTTGCTTTGGGCCCTGATTCCTAATAAGTTTGCTGTGTAAACCTAGCCTTTTTTCTGCTTCTTTTAATAATTCATCAATTTGATTTCTAATATCTGACATTTCTTCTAGAATTAGTGAATTTTTAGATTGTTTGTGCTCCATCTCAAGACATTTACGTTTTTCTGTTAAGTTTTTATATAAAGCCAACCGCGCCCTCTTTGTGCTGCTGTTAGAGATATTCATTTTCCCCATAAAATTGCTTTTAGTGCATCCCAAAGTATGATTGGGCTCACATCTCCAGTATCATTGTCTTCTATATACATTTTAATGTCCTCTTTGATTTTCCTAACATTTTCATCCCTATTTAGAATACCCAAATTAAGTCTCCATGCTGTACTTATTTTCCTATTGTTAAGGCTGAGGTCTAGACCAGGGCTGGGCAAAAAATCGTCCCGGGCATTTTGACTAGAGACCGGCCCCCCAGGTATTAAAGCCATAAAGCCTTTGAATGAAAACAGACGCTGCTGTGACAGTGATGCACAGTCTTGTTGGTATATGT
>NW_005187451.1:2185589-2186888 GCF_000239375.1 Pundamilia nyererei
ACAACCATTCACACTCAGATTAATCACTTAATTAGGATCAAAATACGATCAAAGTGAGCTGGCACAGATCCTCTACATTCAACGGACCTGAGGGAAAATATATAATACGTCTAAATACAGCTGATGATAAGGAAGTGACAAAGAGGGAGAAGCAGAGTTGTACACGATGTGAAGTTGAATTCAAAGATCTGAGCTACTCTACGAGCTACAAAGTGAAGGTTTGTGTGATTCTGCCTTTACAGTTAATTTCTATTTCAGTGAGTAACACAGTTTGTCATAAATAGATGTACTTTTATTTTTCAGGTGAGCGCTTTCAATGGACACTATGAGAGCAGCCCTGTGATAGTACATATTGATACATTACGTACGTTATTTCAGTAACGTTATTTGTAGCAGACACGATTGCTGTTCTTACTCTATGTTCAACATAAATGTCAAAACTTTGATGTCTATTAATCTTCTATTAATTTCCTTTCACTTTACAGACAACAATCCTGTCATCACTGTTGTCCGAGTCTTCCTCACCATCACACCGTTGGTCCTGATGTGGGTAGTTTACAAGATCAAAGTCCAGAATCTAAAGCAAAGCTTAACAAACAGGAATCACGAGGGAAGAAGGAGACCTGATGGAGCTGCTCCACAATCATGAAGCTGATCCAAATGTAGCATCACCTTTTTACTCTGGCATATAAAACTCTGTGGTATCTATTTTTGATGTTGCTGCAGTTTATTATTTTTACATGTGATGCTTGCATGAGAATATTTGACTGTGTTAGAAACTGTTCATATTAGTTTTAAATGACCAAATAAATCATAATTAATAGAATCGTAATAATCATGAGATCGTTGCACATTATTTAACGTTCCTCAAAGTAACTTGAAGTCATTCAAAATCAGCACTTACTGCAACGACATTTCCTTTGAGTTAGAAACGGGTTTAGGCACAGTCTTATTATTGCTGCGTGTATCATCGTACAAACTGAGACCGTTGTGTAAAACAGAAACAGAACAATGATTAACAAAGCTCAGAAAGCCAGATTTGAAAACAAACATATCAAATGTTTGATCCGAGATATTTTAATATTTAATGAAAAATGTTGAATTTGACGTCTGACAGGTTCAACAAAGTGCTGCAAAAGTAAAAATGAAATCAATTGAGGAGCACTTTATGAATAATTGGGCTAACTTGGAAAATGTCTCCAGCAAATGAAGGATCAAGTTTCACCGCTGTGCAAAAAACTGCATCAGTTTCCAAATAATGTTTCTCAGCATAAAACTGGGAAGAACCTCTCAGCATCT
>NW_005187451.1:2188047-2189276 GCF_000239375.1 Pundamilia nyererei
TATCTGAACACAGCTGTCCACAAAAGCAGGTTAAAGCTGTGTCATGCAAAGAACTTGATGCTGTCTATTTGGGACAAAGCTCATTTAAAATCAGCCGAGGCAACGTGGAAAACTGTTCTGAGGTCAGACACACTCACGTTTCATTCTTTTTGGAAAACATGGACGTCAAGTCCTCTGGATTAAAAAGGAAAGGGTTTAAAGTTAAATGTGTTTCCAAATAAATTTGAAAAGATTAAATGAATACAGAATTATACAGTAGGTAGATGGTGGCCCCATGATCGGAAGGTCGGGGGTTCAAATCCACTGAACGGCTACCCTCAGGTACCCCTGAGCAAGGTACCGTCCCTACTCACTGCTCCCAGGCGCTGGCTGCCCACTGCTTCACTGAGTCAATGGCTTAAATACAGAGAGAGTAATTTCACCACAGGGAACAATAAAGTAAACATTATTATTATTATTAAACTCGCCTTTGCTACTAATTTCATATTAAAAACAGTAATTCTAGTATAGGTGTAAATATGACACAAACTCTTCTACATGTTGAAAATGTGACGTAAATGCAGCTGAATGCACGGTGAGTATAAACACACTGACTAACAGAAAGATCAGAAGTAAGCTGTGTGGTTTGAACAGAAGATTTCCTGTTCCTGCAGGAGCAGAGTGGAAATGAAGGCCGTCTCCAAAGCCTGTGAAGACTAGTAGCCCTGCTGCAGTCAATACAAAAGTGAATAAAAAACAACCTCATGTAAGCGTTCACCTGTTGGATTGTCTGGACTCTGTGGTGATCCTCTCGTGTCTCTACAACAGAGTGAATTTGGCCGCTTGAATCTGCTGTCTCACATTAAGCAGGCTGATATGTACATACATACATTTCTTGGTAGAGTCACTTTAACCAGATGCACTCTCAAACAAAACATATCTGCAGAAACTTGGTGGTTTCAGTGGTTGATGTTCGAGCTGCTCACAGTGAACAGTCTATCAGAGCATCACAGTCTCACAGATCGGCTGATATGGGAGCGCACGTATTCACATGTACACAGTACAAGGTTCCCAGTTTGAATTGAGAAGGCAGACAGCCTCTCTGCTTTTAAGATTAGGCTTTAAACTTTGCTTTTTCATAAAGCTTATAGTTAGAGCTGGGTCAGGTCACCCTTCCTCATTTACGTATGTAAAATATAATCTACAGAAACTCTTTAGACAGCAGTTTGCCATTACAGGCGATAGAAACT
>NW_005187451.1:2189296-2191526 GCF_000239375.1 Pundamilia nyererei
AAATTTGGTACAGACACTTACTTGGCCCAGGCTAAAACACGAACAGTAGTAAGGGTTGGCAGGTCTGTTAAAACAGTGTTTAAACCCATTAGAAAACAGCTAATGTATCTTATATGTTTACCTCAGTCCATTGTTAATTACCCAGAGTCTGTGATGTCAGGAAATATGAGACAGTAGAACAAAAGTGAACACATTTGGCAGCTCATTGTGATGGTTTAAAGCTACAAATTACCACCAAAGGAGAAAACATCTGCAAATTTAAAAGCTCAAACATAGATTAGACCAGGGGTGGGCAACCATTTGTTTTCTTTCCACAAAGCTATATTTCTCATCCATTTATTCGCTTCCGCTTCTCCTTTTCAGGCTCACGGGGAAGCCTGTCCCAGCTGTCATAGGGCAAAACATTTAGATTTATTAATCTGTCCCCACAAACTGCATGTGTTTGGACTGTGGGAGGAAGCCGGAGCAGTTCTCAAACACAGGGAGAACATGCAAACTCCGGCCTGATGGTGGAATTGAACTCAGGACCTTCTTGCTGTGAGGCAACGGTGCTAACCACTGCACAGCTAGATTTCTTTAAAACTATATATCAGATCCACAGTGACTGTTCCCAGGGACGCACAACATCCTGAAACATGTTTGAGTTGGAAGCATTACTGTCATGGCCTCACTTTAAAGTCACGTTAGGTAAGAGCTGGCACAGCTCACCCCACTCTCCCCTACTGTACATATTGTTATGAAATAAGTTCAAAATGTGCAGTGGCCTTTGAATGCGTCACATTGTTTATAACTAAGTAACTGTTGTGCTGCTACTTAGTGTTTTGCTGTCATTTCTCCATACAGACCCCAGCCATGCACAAGTCATCGGGATCCTTGGCAGCAGCATCATCCTTCAATTTACTTTCAATGTTAGCATCAATGAAAACAGTCACATTGGAATTTATACAGCAGGCGAGAAAAAGATCGATGACTTTAAAAGTGGGAAAAGTTCCTTTGATGTTTACACAATTCTGTATTTTACCACATCACAAATCTCACTCGAAGCCACAGTAACGCCTACTGGGCCAGTTTATTTGGTGCAGCTACTCATTGAAGAGAGGAACACACAGGTGAGGACATTTGTCATCATTATAAACTACACACAATGGAAATGACACCAACTGTGCTATATGAAGTGAAAACATGCACAGTTACAGTTTCAGTGATGTCTCAGGACAATAACTGACCTCGTTTCTGTCAGTGAGTTAAAACTGCAGGATTGTTCATCGCGGTTTAAAGCGAGCCTGGATGATCCAGAATAACATGAGAACTTAGATTTGATGGGCAGATTAATCCAGGTTAATGTTGAATGTGTGCTGTAGCCTGGGGTTACTTCAGCAGCAGCATGGAGATACTTGCTCAGTGATAACAACATTTTGTCGTGCCATAGTCCACTTTCACCTTCAGTGTTTTCCTTCTCATCCGTGCGATGCATTCGTGGGATTCATGTAGCTGACCCACAGAGGAGGGAGCGTAAGCAGAGTAGCCTGTCGGTGTTCATGGTTAATGTTATATCACATAAAAGAAAGGAGACATCGGCTGAAAGTCAAAGGTGATGATGCTGATTAGATTTGCTTTAAAGTGTGGAGGGGTCGGAAATCAGCCGTATATCTCATCACACATCTGCTTATATCTTCTTAAATCCAGTCGTCTAAACCCACAAAGAGCAGCACATAGTGCATAATAACAGACTGTACAACTATTATCTGACGTTTCCCCACAGTGCACATGTTTAAACTACCCAGTATCCTTAAACAGCCTCTGAATAACTACAATATAATATTTCTGATGTGTGGAACTGCGATCAGATTTATGTAGCTTAGCTATTAATCGAGTGCTGATTAATAAGTAGCGCTCGAACAGTGTTTAAATCCACAAGTACTCACAGACCATATATGAAGATTTTGGCCAATGAAAATAGTCTTTCTCTACGTGGGCTAAGCCTGTTTTCAGAAAGTCTCCTAGTCTAGTTATACAGAAGTCTGTAGGAAAACAGCGCTCAGCTCCACTGACCTGTGACCTCAGAAAACATCAGGGGTGTCCACCTCCAGGCCTCGAGGGCCGGTGTCCTGCAGGTTTTACATGTGTCCTTGATCCAACACAGCTGATTTAAATGGCTAAATGACCTCGTCAACATGTGACCCAGGGTGAGATCTAAAACCTGCAGGACACCGGCCCTCGAGGCCTGGAG
>NW_005187451.1:2192249-2200370 GCF_000239375.1 Pundamilia nyererei
GACTTGAGTCCAAGTCATGTGACTCGAGTCATTAATTTTATGACTTTAGACTTGACTTGAAAAAATGTTCTAAGACTGTGACTTGACTTGGACTTTTACACCAATGACCTGGGACTTGAACCTGTTTACTTGAAAAGACTTGATATTTCACCCCAAATCTAAAATTTAACACACATTATGTAGAAAGTGTGCACCATTAATTCAATTCATTCATTCCAACCACACTCCGTACGTATGTGTGCGTGAGCTGTAGCACAGCCAATCAGGCCTGAGACTTGAGACTTACTCGAGACTTGCAAAACTATGACTTGGTCCCACCTCTGTTAAAAAGCCATGAAAGAGTTCAGGTCCTAGGAGGTTGAATCAGGAGGGTCTGATTACTCAGCCCTGATCGTGACTCTGTAGTTGTAGAGTAGAGTAAATATAGGTGTGCACATCCTGATTGTTTTCGTGCTTTTGCTGCATATTAACATATTTAGGTTTTGTTTTGCCGTCTCATCTGATCTGAATGTGTCCTGCAGCCACTGAAACACCCGCTGAGCCTCCACAGTGTGAGTAGCATTTAAAAACACACTAATCTTGTTGCCAGAGGCTGATGTCATTAGTCTGATCTGTGTAAATTCATTCAATAGTTCTGATGGATGTGAGAGGAAATGCATTTTTCTTTGTAACACCAGCTGACTCTCTCTATAAACCATATTAATAACCCTACTTGTCAGAAGCATTTCCTGTTATACCATATCAAATGTATATACATCTTATTCTACATGTTGAGTGTCACCACTTGGATAGTCTTCTGTTATACAGACAATAGTAATGCTGTCATCACTGTTATCTGTGTCTTCGCCTTCATCGTGTCTTCGGCCCTGGCTGTGGGAGTCTACAAGAGCTGCCATCTGAAATGCATCAAGTCCAGAAACTAAACAGCCACAGACGCTTAACAGAAGACAGACGAGTCTGATGGAGCCGATCCACGTGTCGTATACTTTGGTATCAAGTTCATAAATAACATAATGACCTTTCTGACACATCTTAAAGATTTTTTTTCCTTTTCAATTTTGACATCATAGTGTAATTCTTTTTATAAGCAGAAAAATTAAATACTAGCTTCCGTTAAATAAAAGCAAAAGTAAACATGGAAGTGTAGCAGAGGGTCTAAATACCTTTAGATGAAATGATTTGTTAACATTTTATTTTTGCGCTTTTACATTTGAAACTATTCTGTAGAAAAACTTCAACCCAGTGGATGACATCAAAGGTTCTTTTACAGCAAACTTGATACTTGTTACATGTTGTTACATTTATACGGTGATTTCCTGTTTGTACTAAAAATTCTTATAATATGCAGCGATTCTATCAGTAAATAACACTGAAATGATGTCAGTGAGTTCAGTTTTCAGGAGGAGCCTAATTTATCTGCACAGATGACAAGTTGAGCTGAATTGAACAAATATGAGGAACGAAAGTTTTCTGAAGTACAAACCAATGAAAGTTACAACTTACCTTTAAGCTGGAACACTGTGGTATCCTTACAAGGGAAATATTAAAGTTCTTACTTTGAAATGAAGTAAAAAGGACCAGTTTTACCATCCAGGCCCCTAAAACCCAAAATTAAAACCAGGGTCTCAAACTTACATGAGCTGCGGGCCACTGCTGACACTGCAGTCTCATTGGACGGTCGCATTAGTGTTCAAGTAGTACAAAAAACAAGAAAACACAGAAATATTTCAGAAAATGTTGTTTTAACATTTCAAATATCTCTTTAAGAACTTATTTATGGGCCACAAGTAGGAGTGACGTGGGCCACAAGTGGCCCCCGGGCCGCATGTTTGGCCCCCGGCCGCATGTTTGGCCCCCGGGCCGCATGTTTGGCCCCCGGGCCGCATGTTTGAGCCCTGTGACCTGTAGCTGTGCTTGTGTTTTTGCAGAGAAAGCACGTTTTTCACAATCGAAACCTTCTCCAAGAAAAACAAGACAAAAGGAAGAAAAATGACATTTGAAAGCTTTATTACATCGAGTTTGCGTACAAGGCGTGTCACGGGTATGTTTCTGACATGAAATGTTCACTGAGAAAACTAAACTAACAAAACAATAAATATCAATTACCAGTACTTTGCATTGTGGCCGACACCTGGACTCTTCAATACTATGCTGAGGAGGACACGTGGAAGATAAACAGGGCAAAGCTAAAAGAGGCACAGTGGAGCGCTGCGATGCATCAAGACAACACGAGCGCCGTGATGGTTAAAGTGACCGAGCGCTGTGTGAGGACCAACAGAAGATTTTAACAAAGTATTAACATTTGTTCCACATCTGCGGCGCTCTGCTGCTGTTAGAAATGCACTTTAACATAAATGATCAGGTGCCTTAGTTAGATATGCTTCAAAGAAAAAGCATAAAAGGCCCTAAAACACTGAGCGCAGGAATTCTGTATAGCATCAAAGCAAAATATTTAATAAAAATAGTGCCACAGCTCCTTTAAAAACTCTAAAATACTGCAATGTTTTGGTGCTACACAGACGAGATTAACAGGACTGCAGGTGAAGATGATGAAAATTTAAGAGAGCAGAAACACTTTTATCGCCATGTAAAACAACGAAGGACCAAAATCTAGGACGAGGTGAACGGCAGCAAACACAAACTGCAAACACAAACTGCAAACACTGCGTTTGCAAGTATCAGACAAATAACTGCAGCATTCTCTGTGAACACAAAAGAAGCTGCGCTGCCTCGGACCTGGAAGCTCGCACTTCGTATGTTGACAAAAACAAACATTAGAAACAGAGGACGTGTGAGTTTACAGGGTCTGACGCTAACGTGTAAGACACTGAAATAAAGCAGCGTCGAACCTCGTTTACAGGCTACACCTTCACTGTATCGTCGCTGTCGTTACGTAAACCACTTCCTGTTTCTATTTAAGTCGTCTGCCTCTAAAGGCACAAACGGATCATTTTAATGGTTTCCTTTGTTATTCTTTGGTGGTGTTTATTTCCAGGTACAGTACAACTCGATGTTTCCCCCTCAGTACAAATCTTTGCTAAAGCATAGAACTCATAAAGATGCTCTCCCACATATAAACCGTCTCCTCTCCTCTGATTGGCTGTTACCTGTGCTGTACTTTTAGCATGGATCAGTAACTTCTCCCTTGTTACATAAAAGACACACGCACTGCAACTTACACAGCAGCATTAACGCAGTTTTGTGTAGCTAATCTACTTTTCTGATGGCTCGGACACAAACGAAACTCTGCAGCTGCAGTTCATCTCTCGTTAGTTCAGTCATGGAGGGAACCGTGTTGGTATCGTGAGGACGTGAACATCACATGTAACACTGCTGCTGTTACAGTTTCTTTGCCTGCTCGGCTCTCAGAAAAGACACACTGTGATATTTTCAAAGACAATACATGGGCGTCACAATGACTTACATTCAAAGTGTTGTGGAGACATTTGCTCGTGTTCCCCTAGCACAGCTGTAGTCTACCCTCTAAACGCTCCTTCCTTTTCTAATACATTCATTAGACATGATCACCCTGCCAGCCTTCCAGTACCAGGGTAAAAAGTGCAACACAACAACACTTCAACCGCAATTAGACTCTGCAGAGTTGCTGTCAATGAGCGAACGTCTCTTCGCTCCATTTTTAGACACTAATTTTATTTTTTGTGCCATCTGAGGCGACTGTAGGTCATCGAGAGCTTTCGAGGTCAAATTTAATGATATTTTGCACTGATCGACTGTTGACTGAACATTGCGCCCACCTCTTTCCAGTACCTCTGCTTTAGCAGTACGTATACTGAGAAACAGTCTGACGTGTTTGAAAGCCATAGCGACACATCGGTGAGATACAATACACATTAAAGTCTAGGAAAGGAGCTGCACTGGTAATATAATATATTCTTTACTCGAGGGGAGAAAAGGTTACAGACTGAACGAGCACTCTGAAAATTAAAAAACGTGTTACTATTGATGACAAGAAACTGGAGCAAGTTTTCTATTAATGAAGACGGACGAGTCCAGCTTGAAAAGCAAGAAGGTCGTGGACAGGAGTTCTGCAAGGCATAGTGTGCGTAACTCTGGGCTTAGCTGCCCTGCGTCATGCTCTGCATGTGTTTGGCAATGTCATACACGTAGGTGATGTCCGGCCTCTTCTCCGGGTCCGGGTTGATGCACATATCTACCAATTTCCTCAGCTGGTGGCGCGGACGGGACAAAAAGAAGAGAAACATTGTCAGAGATGCAGTGAAACAAGATCACACAGGAATTTAGAAGAGCAGCTCTAGACAAATCTAACAGTTGCTAACAGCGCCCTCTAGGTGACCTCTCCCGTCATAGCAACAACAACAGAGCAACAGGTAAGCCGACTGAGACGGAGGCGCGTGGCTGGGGTAGCACGCTAATCATTTATTGGTCTGCTGAATCCACTGTTACCTGAGCACACCCCCCATATGCACGCACACGCGCGTGCACACGCACACAGCTGCCACTCCGCTGCCATCCGGAGACAGCGCTTCCACTTGAAGCGGCGCGCGGTGGCTGATTGGAGCAGATAGACAGGCTCGCAGGCGGAACAGCCACCGCCATCATTAAAAAAAAAAAAGATAATAAAAGACGAGGAAAGAAAGGGAGGGAAAAAAAACATCTACATGAGGTCGCTATGGTAACCGTCTGCCGACTTCCCGGCCGCTGTTGCGCGGCGCGCGGGCTCGGGCGAGTTTTGTGTATCGGCGCGCGAGCGTGCGTGTGAGCGAGAAAGTGAGGCAAAGATGCAAATTCAGACAGTCTGAGAATTAGTCGCACAGAATGGAGATGGGGAGGGCGCCGAGATGCAGATATGTAAAATATTCATGTGCGTGTGGGGGGTGGCGGAGCTGGCGAAGGGAGGCGTGTGTGTAGTGGGGGGAGCATAGATGGAGATGGTTAAATGACACAACAAAGATGAGCAGCTGACAGTTTGCTGCCGATCCTTCAGGAGCATTGTTTACATCCAGACAGGCGCTGCAGGCACCCCCCTCATCTCCATCTCTCCATCGCCCTGTCTCTCGCTCCATCATTCCCTCTCTCCTGCGCTTTGTCTTCCTTTCTCCTGGATGGGGGTGACATGTGGGGCAACGCAGAGGCTCAGCGTGGCGCTCGTGTGTGTGGAAAGAGCTCATGTAACAAATATACACTTGCAAGAACTAAACCACTCACACACACACAGAGCAACCACAGAGGCTTAAAACACCTCACAATTAGCCTTTATCAGGCTAATGAGGTAAATACCAGAGTAAAACAAAAGCCTCTCTCTGCAGGGTAAACGAGCTCACTGGAGACACGAACAGCCATTTAAAATGAGCCACTGCAGACACACTGGCTACAGATCGGCGGCACTAAAGGTAAAAACCACACCGCGTGCTTTAAAGTCATACCTGACCATGATGGTTCATACTGGGTTTATTAAACATATCTGAACTGCAAACTCAAACCTAAACCACAAGGTTAGCTGTGGGGTGATGTCAGTTTGCAGTAGTTTCAATAGCACCAGGCCTCAAACATGATAAAGCGCGACGGCATTCTTGACTTTAATCAGATATGAGGCAACTTTTTTTAAACAGTGCAAATCTAATAAATGTGCCAATAACCGAAAAAGGTTCCAATACCTACACGTGCGCCTGTGACTCAGCCTATCAGCATTTCACTACACGCATTTAAAAGAAACAGACGGGGGAAACGCCACCCACACAAAGAGGGCACGCAAACAGAAAAACACGCAGATTCATGCACATGTCAGCGCTAATCAGCAATAAGGTGATCTTTAACCGCAGCCCGGCTGCATTACGTTTCTGCGCACGGATCAGTCTTCGCAGAATTACGGCAGACGATTTAACGTTGACTAAAGGAAACGTGACACTCTGGCGCATTTGGTTTCACCCCACCGTCGAGCGCGGCCAGATGCTTTTGATACGCGCGGCTAAAATCGTATTCAGCCTTCTGATCACAGTCCTGTGCTGCAGCTCAGGCAGACGGGTGGATTTCACCGACATAAAAATATAATTTAAGTGTTCGATATAAGTAAAAGGAAAGTGGCATCAAGAGAAAGAGACAGGGATTTGTATTAAAGACTATGGCGGCTGCTTTACAAACACTGAACAAGTCTATATTTACTCTGTTCCTGAGAAGTAAAAGGCAGCTGATACGAGTACTTACCTCCTCTGAATAGTGATCTGAGGGAAGAGGGGGGTAGTCACACTGTTCTATCTTCTTACAAAGTGAGTAGAGGTTCATCTTATCCCCATAGAACGGACTCTGTAAGGCTGCCATCTGAAGCACAGACATAAGAAGACGTGGAGAGAGACAGAAAGTGGGAAAAAGACGAGAGCAGTCAGTGAGTGAAGTTAAAACGGGAAGTAAAACACCCAATCAAGCTCTCAACAGGTGGCAGGCAGACGGCTCTGCACCCTGTGCTAACAGTAGAGTCTGCAGCTCTGCTACTGACGTGCATCCTATTGATTATTATGGGGATCGGGTGCAGGAAGACAACAAGTCAATATGTAGAGCTTTGTGTACATATCAGCACATCCCGGTCTAAACTTCAGCCGAACCAAAACAAAACAAATCCACTGGAAGCTTCTCGCTGCAGGCTGGTGGACTTTCCTGCGATGCTGACGATGCGCTGCCAGACGAGTACGTATATTTTCTAGAAAACAAACGCAAGCGAGCAGAGCAGAGGCAGGGCAAATGGGAACGAGCAGGAAGAAGGGAAAGCGCATGGAAACCTTTGTGAGTGGAAGGAGGTGAAGGATCCTCGCTGCCTTTCTAAGAATAATGAAAGACACACGCCATCTTTCCCAGACTCGGTGACTGACTCACTTCCTCTTGTAGAAAGGTGAAGCCTGCAGCACACTTGCATAACAAGCAGCCGCCAAATGCTTACTGTTTTTCTGATTCAGTGCTTTCAAAAACAAGCAGCGTGTAAGTGCTCGGTCATTATCACTGCTGTGTGTGAGAAAGTGCTCAGAGCTTCCTTTTTATTCACGCACCAAAAACACATTAAATAGGAAATTGTGAGTTGCAGTAAGAGTACAATCAAAGTCGAATCACTCCTGGGTGATCTCGTGATCTGTACAGTCTATTTGTGAGAAACACTTCTCTCTTCGATTTGTTTGCTACCTGCAGGCTGCCGATCATGTGTCTGTAACAAAACTAGTGACCGGTACGTGAGCTTGTTCCAAACTTCAGAAAAGCAGCTGGAAAGAAGAGCGGGCCAATCAGTGGGAAGATTACACCTTACTATTTGAAGCGTTGCTCAGGTGTCCCTCGGAGAAAGTACAGTGTGTGTTTGACAATCTGCTAATTGGTAGCGTGAAAACAGATGAGAACAAAGTCTCCATACGAGAATCCAAATGCAAAGCTTCCACACAGAGTACAGCAGGTTAGTGAGAATACACCACCTTCAGCAAAATGAGAAGCTGCAGAGGAAAATATGTCTGTGTGAATCGGACCGACAAAGAGAAAGGAGCAAGTGTTTGAGGTAAAAGAATAAAGAGGCCATCTAGTGTCACACACAAACTCATTGGATTATTTCAGCTTCCTCACAGACTATTTTTCTGTCTTCATCAGCTAACGCGTACAGTCGAGCGCTGCAGAGACAAGAAAACAGTCGTGCCTAGTGTGCTGGTGTTTCTAATGCACCAGTACAAAGTAGCTGGCTTAATCATGGCTGCCTTCAATGAAACGTTTCAAATTTAGAGCAAAGAAAACACGTTTCCCATCAGCCAGATCTCGGCTGTCCAAGCCCGCGGAGGTAAATCAAGACGACGGCAGCAGCGTTTAAAATCGTGTTAATTATTACATGAATACTGTTCATTAGGGCCGGGTCATATCATACCGTTCACGGTAATACCAGTGTGATGTTGGGCAACGATAAGAAAATGAAATATCGCGATAGAATATGGGTAAAACGCACATGCGCGGTGCCTTTGTTTACATACACACATGACAGCGACGCAGAATGAGAAGAGCGAAAGCGGATCGTTGAATGAAACAGATGAACCAGAACTGGTTTGTAAAAATGCTGCAGCTTCACTGGTGGAACTGGTTTAGCTTTCGTCCGTCAGATACACAACAAAGCACTATTTTTGGTAG
>NW_005187451.1:2201217-2207785 GCF_000239375.1 Pundamilia nyererei
TGTCGTTACCAAGGCGAGCAGAAGCAGCCGTGTGCACACTCACAGGACGACTGAAGGATGCTAAATGTTACACAGCTGATTAGCACACGCGTGGAAAAAAAACAAGTAATCTGTATGCAAACTTGCATACCTTTTTTTAAGGTTTTCACAGCTGCTCCACATTAAACTAACACACACACACACACACACACACACACACACACACACACACACACACACAACTACATTTAAAAATCCATTAACACAGGCGGCAACAAGTTAAGGTATTATTATTCCAACATGTTAATTACTCAGTGTGCTATAGCTATGGACCCTTATTTAACATGCATTTCCATAGACAACAGCTCACTACCTGCAATTAAATGACCATATAATTAGTCATTCATTGCAGCTTGTAAATAAATCATCTGCCCAACAAGGCTGCTGAACCTATGAGTCATTTGCCACCGAGGTCAGTGGACATCTTGCCCTTTCATTTCAGAATCCAATCACTTTTGAATAACCACAGTCGATACCTGAAAATGCCAAAGCTCGCAGTGTTAGGCGCTCTGCTCACTCCCATGTTAAAAAAACAACAACAAGACAAAAATAGAAAAAGACTTTTTTTTGACAAAGATCATCATCATTACTCGATTCATTTCTACATGTAAAAATACACATTTCTATCCATGTTCAGGTTTCATATTTTGAGGTATCCATGTAAGAATTAGCGGTTTCCAAAAATCCAGATTTCCCAATTAGCGAGTGAGACGGAGGGAGAGAAAGGGAGAAAAAAGAAGAGCTGCACGCCACACAGCAGCGTGTGAAGGGTTAAACAAGACCCCGTCGTATTTTCATGCATCTTCTGCTTTTGACAGATGAAAAATGTCAACTGTCCTGTTTGTATTTGGGAGTTTTTGCACTATTCATCTGCTTCATTAGTGCCTGCTGCTCCTAGCCCCTGACAGCTGCCGGCCCCCTGCTCACACACACACACACACACACACACACCATAAAGTTGCATACCCACACACACACAAACAAACACACACTCACTCCTTTTTTCAGACTGTGTCGTCGCAACGGTTTAGATGATTGACTCACTCTCTGACCCCTGAGCCCCCGGTGTGTGTGCGCGATTGTGTGTGTATGTGTGTATGCTTCATTGATATTCGAGAGACATACAATGCACACGCATGCCTGCTGTCTGTCTGAGGGCTGTGAGCTGCTGGTGGCAGAACACACGCGCACGTAGGTTTGTGCTTCTATATTTGTGAGGACCATCGCTGACACGATGCACTTCCCAGCCCCTCGTCCTGAAATGTAACATCACGGCTTCACAGGGCAACCCCAATGCAAACCACCACCTTAGCTGATTTATATCCTAACTCTAAGCCAACTCGTAACCCTCGAGCAGCTGTTTCAAAGTCTATCATAAAGTAATGACCATCAGAAGAGCCTCACGTCAAACGTCCCCACTCTGCTCTGCATTAGGCCAGGTCATGTATAGGTAGCATCCCTCCCTAAAAGGTCTGCATAGGGCCTTCCAGCGTAATTAACATTGATCTCACACGCTCGCTCTCCAGCTCCTCTCCCTGTACGCCAATTAAAGGAGCTGCATGAGACTCCCGCCTCCCCCCCTCCCAACCACCTCCATCCCTCGAGCCTTAACGGCCTGAGACTAAAGAGCTCCTCACAAACCCTCAGTTATAAATAAAAATACACATCGAACCATAAATGTATCAAAATAAAAACTATATTTGTGTTTTCATCCTCTCTCTTTCTCACATATGCACCTACACGCCTGCAGCACTAGTTTGGTTTCACATCACAATGTCAGGCCTGCCTTTAGACACTGTGTGTGTGTGTCTGTGTGTGTGTGTGTGATCGACTGCCTAATTAAAATCTACAAATAATATTTTGTTAATAAAGTTTGACAGATAAGCAGGTAGAGCCACTTTTATTCATGCTTCAGTCGCAGCCCGAGAGCAAACGAGGAGCTTCAACAACACAGAAAAAAGCCTTTAAAACCAGAAATCGCTGTTTCTGCCACACAGAGGGTTAACCACAGCTCATCACATGCAAACGCCAGCTGCTCAGAGGACCCGGCATTTTTGGGCCTCGTAAAAGCTCCAGCAAAACAAGAGGGGAGGGGGCGTGGGCACAGTCAGAGGTACGGATGGTTACGCTTCATACAGGAAGGAGACGCATTCCAGTAAAACTTCTCGACATATTCTCCTCCTCCAACTTTAAGACCAAAACAGAAACCGCAAGAGATCTATGCAAGCAGGCGACCCACAGTGCGTGTGTGTGAGTGTGTGTGTGTGCACGAGTGTGTGTGCACGAGTGTGTGTGTGCGAGTGTGTGTGTGTGGTACTGATTCAAGTATGAGGTGGTTTCGACTGTAACGAGCACTAGCAGACAGCAGTCTCATTGCCTGCCCTGCAACCATGTGACCATGTCGCCGTGGGAGACAACCCAGCTGAGCGTCCCCGTTTACGGCGGTGTCGGCAGTTTGGGCGGAGGGCGCGGGGCCAGATGATGTAATGAAGTTGGACACAACAAGAAGGGGATCAAACAGAATGGGAGATGAAGACGGACGCAGATACAATGACCAGGTATTGACGTGCGGCCCCCTGGACCCGAACTTAACCCCCAGGCACGAGGATGAAAAACGCAGGCTCTCTCAAACTCCCTGGGTTACCGACGCACGCGCGCTCGCGGACGCACGCGCTCAGAAACCAGCGCGATCCTCCTATTGTAGTGAAATCAATGAGCACCGAAGGGATCAGGCGTGGATTTCTGTGTGAATTCCTTATGCCTGAAGGTTAAGTGAGGAAAAGGAAGGCATTCGGAGAAAGCTGAAGATGTGAGCAAAGAGGAATGGAGAAGAGAGTTTTGGAGAGAGGCAAGTTTCCAGACAACGAATGCACCGCGGAGCCCTCTCAGTAAGAACAGTGCAAGGCGAGAGGCTGCTCTTCAAAGAGAATATGCATGGCGTGGTGAGCGCTGCTCTGGTAACAATAAGCTTGTAAAATCTTTATCTCCACAGGCACCTTGCATGGCTCACCTTGACCTGATGGCTGGAGTTCTGTCTTTGCTCTTGTACCTGCAGTACTTTCTCTCTGAATGAGCACCCCCCATCCTTCTCCTCGCTCCAGCAATCTACTTCCCCGCTCTCGCTTTTTTCCTCTTTCACTTCTTCCCCTCTGCTCCCAAACCTTCCATCTCCTCTCTTTTCATTCACTCTTATGGCTCCTGCCTATTCCCCCACCCTTCTCCAGCTTCCTATATTGTTCATATATAGATTCCTAAACTTTTTCACCCTCCATCTTTCTTCCTTGCCTTCTGGCTTACTCAAAGAGAAACAGTCTCATCCATTTTTCACTTTTGCTCTCGAGCTCACTCCCAGATTCTCCTCATCTCTGGTCTCCATCGTACTTTCTCTGCATTTGGTCTAGACTGTGACGCCAGTGAAATGCATGAAAGATCAAAGTGCTGTGTGCCAGCTAAAAGTGGAAAACAATCGATGCAGCACATGATGAAAGTTTTAACAAATGGACAGACAGCGGCCTGCTGGAAAATGTTAATGTAACACCAAAGTCTGATGTGTAAAGAGTAAAGGCTGGGACTGTTGTAGGCGTGCCAGACCCAGTGCAGCCCAGCTGTTTTCTTAACAGTAACAGGAGCGGCTTCCATGCAAGCAATCACACAAACACACAGAAACACTGAGTGTGACCTACAGCATCCACATCCTTCAACCAACCACAGACGTGCGCTGCCGCAGTGCATTGTGGGGAGCTAATTAGCATGAAGGACTGTGGTCTCTGAGCAACCATGACCTGCAAGCTGAGCTCAAACTTCTTCCTTACGCGTTCTCCACCTCTGTGCCTGAGGCGCTTTAGAGAAGGTGTAGTCACTGGTGCGTTGAAATGCAGCCCAAATGATCAGCAGCTCAGGGGAGTCGGGAGAGACGAGGGGAGGAAAATGTGGGCATTTCCTCAGCCCGCAGTGTGTTTCTGACTTTGTGCCCGGCCGTGTGTGTCTGCACGGGAACGCCGGCGAGCTGCGATGTCAGATTGACTGCTATCATCCGTGTCTATCATCGTTCTGCTCCTCACTCCTTTCCCTTTGTTCCCTCTGTGTGTGCTCCTCCTGGGCTTGTCTCCACTCAGTGTGGTCTACAGCAGCGCCCTGTGGTGGTTTGCTCCCGACTAATCAAACTAGTCAGTGTCACCGGAAAGCTTCATCTAAAACACATGGCCATGTCAGTTCCCTTCACTCAGCAGACTCTCAATGTTTAGCAGGTCTACAGAACAGACTGCGAGGCCTGAACGAGCCGCGATCAGACGAGAGGAAAACAACAGCGACAGAACATCTAGAAGATAATATCACTAACGAAGCGTGCATGTTTGTATTTTTCCCATTACTGCTTGTGTGTACATATCTTCATGCACGACGATGGATGAGAACGGGTTGTTTACACGTGTCAGCTCATGTGTTCTCGTGTCACTCCTACCGTCGAGTGCGAGGTGGCAGTGTGTGCACGCGTTCCCAGTTTACCTCATAGAGCAGGCATCCTAGCGACCAGATGTCAGATTTGAAGTTGTAGCCGTTTTCATGTATCCTCTCCGGTGACATGTAGTAAGGAGTACCCACTGGAACATGGTGGAAGGAGGGAGGGGGGAGAGAAGTGGACGAAACAGGAAACAGGACAAAAACAAAATGAGCGTTAACATTTTGCAAACCTGTTTCTCCTCCACATCAACAACGACACCCACACGGCTCACACGGTGATGGAGCTTCAACGTGTTTTTGTAACAAAGTGTGTCGTCTGTGTCATTTTGAAATAAGCTTGGATGTGAGGTCACATATCAGCACACACACCAGGACCATGCATGCAAGTTCAAGACAACACAAAGCTGTGTACACACACACACACACACACACACAACATTTATCAATCACTTTTGATTACTGGGGCTCCGTAATGATCTGAAACAGCAGTCAGAGGATACGCCCGGGGAGCGGTCGGCCCGTTTCTGGTTTTGAAACTCAAGAATCCCAAACTGCCACAGCGAATGGCAGCGCTCCAGGAAATCAGACCGTCAGCCAACTGGACACAACCAGGAGCCGCAGCTCGGCATACAGTCGTGACTCTGCAGGATGAGTTTGATGCAAGCTTTGATTTTTTTCATCTGCTTTCTGTTTATTGTGATTTCCCATGTAAAAGTCTACCAAGCACACCAGCAGAGGCTTTTTATTAGTCACATATAAAAGATGGGAATTTCACCAGCACCATAACCTGCTGAAAACACCTCAGATCATGTGAATAAAGTGAAAGATAAACAGCTAAATATGCTCAATAATAATCAACATTAGCTTGAATGCATTTTAGGCTCCACGCTGATTATTAACCTGACACTAAGCGGTTATTTTGTATCAGGCTTCATTACTTCAGTGGTCAGTTTTTAACTTTACCAACTTATAAGTCAATTCACGCACTGTAATCGATGTTTCCTCTAAGCCCAGATTTTGGCACACCTCTGCAAAGCGTGATTTTAGCTTTAGTCTTGTAACTAATGTGACGACAGCGCTTCAGAATAACATCACTAGTTAAACAAAAACGCTTCCTGCTGAGTCATGAATCCTCTTAGAAAATAATGTCATCACTCAGAAAATCCTCTGAGATCAGAACAAAGTCAAACGGGCTCTAGATGCTGGAGATATGAACCCTTTGATTTTTGTTAAGGAGCATCAATGAGAGAAGGAACATTTATTTATTGCAACAGGCTGCTCTGATCCTAAAACAAGACTGCAGCAGCACCTTTTTGTTATCCTCCTCTCTCGCACTTGTTTGATTTAGTGAAGCCAAAAAAACCAAAAACATATAACCTGGTTCAGTATGTTAAACTTCAGTCCAAGCCCCGCCTCATTTAACTTTCTTATTCTGAGGTGTAACCAATAGAATTAAATCTTAAACATTATGTGATGTTACAGACTGACTGAAATCATTGCAGGAGTGTTTTTATGGCTCCGAAACACACAAAAAGTATTAATTAAATGGGGTGGTGTTTCTTCTTTGTTTGTTTGATCCAAAGCTGATCAGTCTTGCCTCAAGCACATAAACAAAACGTGTCACGGGAAACGTGCAGAGCCGGGAGGAAGAGTTTTTATGGACTTGTTGAGTTTAAAATACACACAAACGCTGAGGGAAGCTGGGAGGACGGGAACGGCTCTCGAGCGGAAAGAACTCGGGAGAAACGTCAGCCTGCGTGAAAACGTAAATGCCGTCTTAGCGCTCTCTTACGCTGGCGTGCGGGGCTATTCTGCACATTAACAGGTCTGAGGAAGCTCGAATCCTGTAACTGCATTTAATAAAACTATTACAGAGGGGGCATTAGATTTGAAGTCTGTGGGAACTGAAATGAAAGCAAACGGCTTTAATTTCGATGCAGATCTAATTGGGTTGAGAAAACGTGTTTTTCTGTTAAATGTGTGATTGTGAATAATGAAGTGTTACCTGTCAGTCCGAAAATAATCAGCATCGGCAGAGAAGAAGCCAGAGAGCCAGTGGAAGAATACATGA
>NW_005187451.1:2207814-2212446 GCF_000239375.1 Pundamilia nyererei
GCTGTTTTAATTGGTCATCAGGTTGTGTGTGTGTGTGTGTGTGTGTGTGTGTGTGTGTGTGTGTGTGTGTGTGTGTGTGTGTGTGTGTGAGGTCTCATGGTGCGGTCTGAACAGGCTCCCTTAACATTCATTATTAGTTGATTAAAAAGAATGAGCTTCTCTTATGCTAATAGTGGCATAAAAAAGGCAGCGGCGGCGGCTCGGCTCCTTCAGCAAGCTGAATTAAGGCCACATTACTTATTCATGCAAATAAATTGAAAGTCATGTTGGGATTGATTTCCATTATTGTGAATAGCAATGACAACACTGTATTCTCTGCCTAACAGGATAAGTGTTGTATAGGAGGTGAGAAGCCATCCACAATAAAGCCCGTGCACTCGTGAATCTGCTGCAAATGTAACCAAAGCTCGTCCCCTTTTAGATACAACTATTGATTAGACTGCACTCACTGTAGCTTGTAACACTGTCATATTAATGCTAAGTAAAGCATTTACACTACCAGGGTAACCCTCCTCTAATCTGTGTGCCGCTCCAAAGCTATCGCTGCGTTTCTCATTAGCAGCCGTTCTGAACCAACCCCACACCAGTGAACCCTTTATGGTTTTCTTTGCATTTATATTATGCCTCTGTGTTTATGCCCGCTTTTATAACATAACCAAGGCTTTATATGAACGCGTAAAATCCCAAAATCATTTCCAACATCGACCTATGCGATCCTCCCCTTCTGTTTTTTCCTTTTCCTCGTTCACCACCAGAACTCATCGTTAACACCTTTCTCATTACAGGTGTTAATTACAGGTATATTATATTACTGCCAGTAATAAGTAGTTATTCACTTCCTCTTCCCGGTCCTGCTCTTTCTTTCAATCGTTTTCTTGCTTAAATGCAAGTATCCACCTTAAATCTAAGTAACCTCAGCAGCTCGGTGTTCTTAATACTGATTAGATTTTTTTGGTTGGTATTATATCTGGAAGTTTGGATACTGTGCACATTAATGTGCACGCACATTGCAAATTTCTGCATGATTATCTACCCCTGCATGAGCGTGTGCATAAATTCAGACCGTATGAATGTGCATCTGTGTGCACAGACACATCCATACATGAGACAAAAAGACTGTCTCTCTCAGCGTGGGCAAGAGTGTAAAGAGAAAATGTGTGTGTGTGTGTGTGTGTGTGTGTGTGTAGGGGGTCTGCAGCTGACTTGAAAGCCTAGGAGCTGACAGGCTGTATGCCTGGACCTCCATCTCAGCTCCACCGCCCTGCTCTACTGTTCAGCTGTGTGGCTGGGCTCATTACATACCCACGCGATTGCGCGCACACACACAGACACACACACCTCTTCCTCACAGTTTTTCTTTCCATCCTTCTTTCTCGCGTTCCTTCTTCTCCTCCATTTTTCCTGTCACTTTTGTCATATTCTGCTCTTACTCTGCTCCTACTAACTTTTCTTTCCTTTTTCTCCTCTTCTTCTGTCACTCTGTCACACTCTTCTCTAACACCTGGGACATCTACACTTCTTTTTCTGTTTCTTTGTCACCCTTTCTTCATTTCTTATGCTTTTTTCCTTTTGTGACATTTTGCTTTCTCCTCTCTTTCTCACTTCACTCTTTCAGTATTGGTTCCCTTCTACTCTCAGATTCTAGTATCCTCGCACCTTCTCCATCTCTCTCCTTCACCTACACCTTCATCCTTATTTGACTAAAGTCAAAGCACCAGAGGGAGGGATGGAGAAAAGCTATAGCCAGAGAGGTGGCAAAGAAAGAGGAGACAGCACGACACGCTCCTAGTCCTTAATGTGGGCAGGTCTCACTAACCTATAGACGCTACACGCCTCTATAGAACGAGATCATACATAAATATCTGCATGTGTGCAATTAATCTTTCAAACGTCTCACATGTATCCTTCACAAGCTTATTCAAATTCATGGAAGACCATGAGACAGCCCTGGAGAGATGGAACTAAATATATTTATGCCAAGGTTTGATTTAATTTAGTTTTGTTGTTTACTGCACTTTGTATGAACTTTAATTAATAATATTATAGAATTAACAAAAAAACATTATAAAAATATTATCTGCATACTTAAATCTAAAGAAATATGTTGATAGCATCAGATTAATGGGGGTATTCAAGTTGACCCCTCTGCTTGTCCTCTGTCGGCCTAAAGAGGGCGCTGTGGACTCAGCGTTTAATGAGCAATCACAGGCGCTTTCACCCCGCTCTGCAGGCACTGCAGCTGATAGGGCTCCTGTTGACTTGATCATGTGATTCACACTTTCTCAAAGGCTGAGCCGCTGCTGTACGAGGCTGAGAATAGCACGCTGTTTGTGGTAATAACAGTCTGACATAGGGAAGTGAGACGGTGTGAACGGCAGTACTTATATTTGTCCAAGGAATTCTTCTTTTTTCCTACTTTTTCCAATCTATGAAGTATCTGAAATTGCCCAGGGGATACTGGATAGCACCTTCATGTACCGCAGAAAGGCCAAGTTATAACCAGTGTTCCCGAGTCCCATCAATGATCAGTAACACGTTTTATTATATTTTTCTGGGCATTAGACTATTTCACTAAAGCAGTGCAACACATCACTTGACCATTTTAATACAGAACATGCAGAAAAAGGACGGACAAACACAACAAAGAACACACGTGCAGTTTCTGGGCTATATTTCTAAAACACTCAATAAAGTATCTAAAATCATTTGCATGAAATAAGCAGCAGTCGCTTATTTGTATGTGCTGTTGCTAAGATGCTGCGTTTAAACACCACAACAAAAAAAATGGGAATTTTGTATGAATTTTAACCAATAATTATTCTAAAAAAGAGAATTTTTTTCTTACTTGGGGAAGATTGCCAGCATGCCTCTGTGTCTACACTAAAATATAGACTTTATTAAACACACTCAGCACAATGCTGTCCTCTCTCCTGTTGACATGTTCCAGATTTAAAATAGTGACGCATCTGTTCATGAAGTCTATCACACACAAAGAGGAGACGGACTAAAAACACCAAACAGTGCAGAAAACTAATAACTTGAATGCAAAGAATCTTTTTTGTGCTAAAAACCAAACTATTGGCCGTCAGGTCATCCCAACACCGTGCTGTTCCTTAACAATAAAAACTATTGCACTGACTGCAGTCATGTGGCTATATGATATGTCACATTTTAAAATTAACCAAATGGACAAAGACCTAATTACTGCGGCGGCTTCAATGACAGTTCCTGAAACAAAAATAACGCAGTTTTATTTCCTCTGTGACACAAACACCCATCAACTCTACAATAACCGCGATTGTAAAGCGGCGCAGTCTCAATCGGACCTCTGTGTCGCCAGCCTCAGTTTTCATCTGTGTCAGGGTTAAAGATCAAGGTAACAGGAAGCAGCTAAGTGGCCAGCGGAGGTGCCGGGCACAGAACGGCGCAGGCAGAATGACTACATGACACATGGCTCTGAGCTGCCCGTGCCTAATGAAACACATCCAACACTGGGAGATTACTGAGCAGTGGGGGTTGTTGGTGTATCCACATATGTACAGAGTGCTATAACTTACCCAGCGAGTGAGCAGCAGTTGTTTTAGAGCTGAAGAATCGCCCCAGTCCCAAGTCTCCTAGCTTAACTACTCCAGTAGCTGTGATGAATACGTTGGCTGGCTTGATGTCTGAAAGTGAAGGAAAAGTGACAGCTTGAAAACGATAATTTCTTCATATTAATTCAGGAAAGTTTTACTTTTAGTCTCTACCAAATAAACATGACTGAACTGGAAGCATAAAGTCCATCATTGAAAATATCATTTGGACATTAACATAGTTTCAAACACCTTGGTAATGTGACCCACGTCGGGCTTTGAAATTTACTACTCCCGTATAACTGTAAGCGGCTTTTGAATAGGCCGTCTCTGCTAAGTGGTCATTAAAGCTCAGAGCTCAGGGTTCATTAGTGTCCCTGAGCCCTAATCAAAGTCAGTCCAAACGGAAGTACATCACCTGTAGCTCTGTGTGTGTGTGTGTGTGTGTGTGTGTGTGTGTGTGTAGCCTATGCATGTGAATCCAGGACTCGACTTGACTGGGCCCTATTCAAAGCACGTGTGCCCATAAACACTGTGTTCTCTGGTCTATGTATTGTTTAACACCTACACTTAAGCCCCCGCCTTATGAAACACGCTCATTCACACTAAAGAAAATTCACTTTAAGCACATTGACTTTGAACTAAAAAGCACCTTTACAGAAAAACACTGAACATTTTCCAACATTTTTCAGCATTCTCACTTCAGTTTAGCGAGCTACTAAAAATACTTGAACAGCTCGCGCTGCCAGACGTGGATCCAACTTACTAACAGTTATAGACCATAAACTGTTTTTAAGTGGACGTCTTCACTGAATGTTTCTTTTAGTCTTGGACTAGACTTAGTCCACGTCTGGGAAACCTACTGACAGCCAGTGCACCAAACTACTCATAAGTTCTTTTTCCTTATGTTGTGTAATAATACACTCAGGATTACATCAGATTTTATACGAGCTCTACTGGGTCTCGTAGTTAAATCCAGTCCATTTCTTGTCACTCCCGTGCTGAGAGCAGATCAGTGCACACAAATTTGTAAGTAATCTTAAATATTCAAGGTAGCACA
>NW_005187451.1:2212739-2214370 GCF_000239375.1 Pundamilia nyererei
CACACACACACAAAATCAGGACATCAAAGTAAAAATGACATACAAGTGAAGGAAGGAACAAACAAAACATTTTTATTATAAATGGAAAAAGTCCCGTGTGGCACAGAATATAATTTCAAGTGTGTGTCTTTGTACAGTATCGCTCCCATTCTCTGCGACTCCGCTCCTAATGCGACCCAGACTCTCGTCTAGCTCTGTCCATTTGCTTAACCGAGCTCCGTCTCATTTTCTCTATGGTCTACAATAGAAAGCACATGCATCCTCAGAGACAGGCAGAAGGAATTTGTGGTACCATCTAAAACTCTCCCATCTGGCACGCAGCACTTTAGTTAGGTGCAGCTTTCTGTGGCACGGTGGCTCCAGTAGTTTAAAAGGTTTATTTATTTATTTATTTCCGGAGAGCCGAGTGTTCTCGTTCATCAAACTGGTCCCTGTCAAGAAAAGGCCTCGTGATGACAGAGCTTATTGACCTACGATGGCTGAAAATAAGAACCGATGATAGGAGCTCCTCCTCAGACAGCAGTGCAGACTAACCAAATGCATAAAGTATGGCTGACATCAGAGTTTTATGGGGTGGCTCCATTTGCAGGATGGGAAAAAAAGCCTGGCTTGTATGCACACGAGAATTAAGTATTTAGAACAAATTATTTAGACAAATTCAAAGTGGAACACTCCAGTAAGTTACCTGCCTGAAACGCTGATGCACTGCTCACACACCACCAAAGGTTAATAACATATGTAATTGAAACAGGAATGTGCATGTATGATGTATATGATGATTGAGTAATACTAGTGGAAACTGACTGTATCGGCCCGTGGCTCTGGCTGTCGCTGCTCTGCTTCAAATCAGACCAAATTTAATGATGCCGGGAGAACAAATAGTAACAAAAGTGGCTACTTTTAAAATTGTTACTGTAAACAATGTTACTGTAAACAATTCTAAACGTCAGGGCCAATAGCATCAGCAATGCTTAAAATGATCATCAATAAACATATTTTGTTTCCTTATTTTCTGTTTGTAAACATTTACTCAAACGTTTTCTGTTCACACAGTTACACCTAGCTTAAGGCTGCGCTCTTTATTTAGTAACAAGCTGCAGTTTTAAGGTCGTTCCCGTCTTCATCACATTTCATCTGAAACATTTAGCAAACATAAAGTGGAAATCATGCTACATCTAAAAATAGGCCCCCGACACTGTGACAGCAATGTTGTTTGTCGATATGTTAAAATCAGTCAACATGAACAATTTCAGCGAGCCAAACGTCTGATGTTTGATATCGCTGCATTATGCAACCTGTGCATCCCAACCGTTTCTGCGTTTTTGCCACACAGAAGAATGTGATCATCAGCGAAGAAGAAGCAAGTCACAGGATCGGGCTGTTAATTATTGCAGAATATAAAAAGAGATTTTAAAAAAGAGGAAATGAAAGATGTGAGAGTGTAAACAGTCTAACGATGGGAGCCAGTAAAGGAAACGATGCAGGTGAGGGTGAGAGATGCAGAAAATTAAGGTTAGGAAGAAAGGAAGGATAGAGATGGATGGAAGGAGAGAGGGAGGGATAGACCTTGGCCTACATCCAAACAAAGCCTCAGTGAGGAGCCATTCTTCCTTTGCCCTCCCATTTCCATA
>NW_005187451.1:2217163-2219038 GCF_000239375.1 Pundamilia nyererei
AAGTAACTAGTAATGTAACTAAGTTACTATTTTAAAGTAACTTACCCAACACTGGCTATTACACATTTGATCTGAATTTCACTCTGCATTTAGCTTATTGGTCAGCGCTTGTGAAGAGTACAGTCGTTCAGGTACTGATGCAAAAATGCATAAAACCTCAAATAAACTGAATTGAACTGCAAATGAAAAAGATAAATAAATAAATCAGACATTTGTTCTCGGACGTGTAAACACTTAACAAAGTGAGTGTTTCCATAGTGTACTGGTTTGTACACCAAAACCCTGGTTTGAGCCCAGATGGAGACAAATCCATCCGGTATTTGTCTCCATCCAGGAGGACTGACAGGAGGGGTCACATGGCATAAAAATCGTAGTGGTGTAGTAAACAACAACAACAACAACAACAACAACAACAACAAAACATTTGTGTATAGAATATTTTTATCATTACATTTACATTAAAGCCAATGATTCATTCCATGTGTGGCAACTACGACACTAGTTTGTGAAGTCCCTGTTTTGAGGCCTCAGTGTTCGATTGTTGGTGCTGCTGTGTTGACTTTTTAGACATGGAACAAAGAGCCTGGTGATTAACCGAGGCTCCAAACGTGGCGAAGAAGATGCATCCACAGACTGTTTTTTTCCCTTGTATGAGGCTATAAAAATGTGTTTCTGCCATATTTCTGTGTTGTAACCAGCAACCTGCTTCAGGAGCCTCCTGTGGTCAGTCGAGGAACAGTTCACCGTGAACTTTTTGCCTTTTTCTGGCTTCACCTTGTTTCTTGTTTTTTTGACGCAAGTTAAACCGCTTCGTACGTTACAGGCTGACAGGTTAGTCAACCACAACACACTGTTCAATGTCCTGCTATGTCAACTTAAAGTCACTGTGAACGCTGCTTGGCGTTAGCTTCCTTCCAGAGTCTGTTGGCTCGAACGTGAGATGCAGAGACAATGAAGGAGACCTTCAGCCAGTGTTTCAGAAAACGCAGCTTTCTCCACAATTTTGAACCCTAATTTGAACTTTTTCATGAATTGAAATTCAACTTGAATTGACTTGGAAATTTGATAATGAATTTTTCTTTGGTTTCCTGAACTCAGAACTAAAACCTCTTGACCCTGTACGCAGATTTTTAATGTTAATGACATTAAAACTCATTAAAACATAACTAAAACACAACTTCTCCTAAACGTCTGATGCAGTATCCTGTTACAAACCGCACTCACTTGGCCTTTATGACCAATAATCATCGCTTGTTTTTTTAACCATGTCTATTTCACAGCTGTGGCAAACACCAACATGTGGTGCTGAGATAAAAGGAGGCTGTGGGAGGCCCGGTGCTAGCTAGTGTTTAGTTTCAGAAAGGAATGGATGATTCACATTGACTCAATGTCCAGCAAGTCCAAATCCTGTAACGACAGGAGACCACAGACTTCCTGGCTTCATTCCTTCTGTCAAATAAAACGTTTGCTAATCTTGTAATTATAACGCATAGTCAGCACTTATTTGCCTCTTTGCCGGTAATTCCTTCTGACACCAAACGATGCCATGTTTGACCGGCTATTATTGTGACCAGGTATTATTCATCCTGACCAGACTTCACACTGTGCGATCAGTTGTGTATCTCTGAAGTCATTCTCTGCACTGTAGCCTAACCCAGAGTACGAACACAACACTGAGAACATGTCTGCAGTGGATCTGCTCCTGCTGTGTGCATCTGTAGTCCACCTCAACACATCTACAGTCTGAAGGAGGCTGTAAAACTCTGAAAACGCTCAGTTTTTCATTTCTCAAAAATGTTTTAGTACGACTTTGCTAAGCTACGAAGCCGCAGCGCCTGATGGATTGTCGGAGCATTATGGCTACCGTAGTCAGGA
>NW_005187451.1:2220431-2222316 GCF_000239375.1 Pundamilia nyererei
ACACACACACACACGCCTGACAGGCTGACACGGCTGGCAGTCAGAAAAACAAGCATCCCAGCCTCTGCTGCAGCTGAGATTCCTTCCTGTTGGTTGGTCAATAAGGCAGGAACAGCATTCCTTGTAGTAAACAAAAAGTTTCAATCCATCCAGAGCAAGAAGAGGGAAAGGGGGGAGGGGGGAGGAGCAGTGAAGAGGAACGAGCAAATGACACAGTGACACAGACAAGCAAGGCGGATGATGGAGACAGGGCAAGGTGAAGAGCTAGGGAACGAGAACAAAGGTGAGGAAGGAAGAAAGAACAGGAGAGCGGTACGGTGAGCCGAGTTGGAGCAGAGGGGGAGGGAAAGGGAAGCGGCGGTGCTGTGCGAAGAGTCGCGGCGGTGATGCGAGCAGACGGAGTGGTGTGACACGCGTCCTCCGCTCTGCTTTCTGTGCTGTGATTAAAGAAATGTTCATGCTCTGGATGATGCTGAGAGGAGCACAGTACAGTACAGTACACTATACTCTCCACTCCATCTCTGCATCCTTCCACATTCCCCTCTCTCATTTGTTCTCCCGTTCCCTTCCTCATGTCTCCATCTTTCCTTCTCCCTCCCTCGTCCTCTCTCGCCAGATGTATTTTTGGCTCGGAGTGGCAGTTCTGCACGGCTCCACGCTGTAGCACAGCCGAGGAGCGATGACAAGTTCTCCCTCCCCTCCTCGCCCCGCTCATCTCCCACAACTTCAACCCCAGGCGAAGGATACAGATATGTTCGCATGCAGATGTTTATGTAAATGATGGATGGGACCTTACTGCAATACAACAGCCATTCGTTGGGAAATATCGCATAGAGTCTCGCATGATTATGTAATTACACATGCTGGCTGAGACCCACCGGTGTGTGTAATTACTTAATCATCAACGACTCGATGTGAGATATTTGTTGAGCTGGTGATGTGCTCCAAAGAAGAACGAGACACTGACTAATGTAACGTGATGGCACAAAATTAAGCATGGTAGCAAATTAAGTAACAGCGTAATTATAAATGAAATTAGATGCCAACAGGAAAGCAGCTGGTAGGAATGGAAACGGTTCGTTTAGATGTGAATCGGCATTTACTCGGCCTCTCCGGCAGAAAGGGATCGTTTGCGTTCCACTAACGTGTTTTCCACTTCACCGAATGTAAAAATCATCCACTTTAGCTTGTTAGAAGAAGGATGGATTAAACGCACATAATGAAACACATTTAAAGTACATATTAATGTTTAAAGAATATATTATTGCTCGTACAGAGAACAAGATAAAACTGATTTTAAAGCTGTAGCTCGTTTTATTAACAAAACATGGACCCGGGCATATTGTTCAAATATGGCACCGTATAGCACAAGAGCTTCCGCTGCCTTTGCCTTATTGGATCACGACATGGTAGAGAATTAAACGTGAGGTTTGATAACATGTTCTCCACTGAACTGTCCACCAACAGTACAATCTGATAGATATCAAACAAAACACAGGAAAAAACCTGACATCATAACAGCCTTTCACTGCTCATTAGGGAAGATAATTAATCAGAATACGACCCAAGACAGTAACCGTAAGTAAGAGGAATACGCCGTTCTTAGATTTCAAGAATGGTGAAATCATCAGAGCGGCAGAGCGCTGGCTCTTCCTACAACCAACATTCCCATCAGGAAAAATTTAGACAAAAGGACAGAAGGAGAAGTGAGATTCTCGAGTTGAAGTCATCATGCCACAGCAAGAAATAACAGATGAATGAGCAGACACAAACACAGACAGACAAACAAACAAACAGACATACTGTTGAAAGGTCTCAACAGAGTGTGTGTGTGTGTGTGTGTGTGTGTGTGTGTGTGTGTGTGTGTGTGTGTGTGTGTGTGTGT
>NW_005187451.1:2223442-2224953 GCF_000239375.1 Pundamilia nyererei
CACACACACACTCAAGGAGAAAGCAATACACACACACTTATTCACATTCTCACTCGTGTGCACAAATGCTCCAACACCCCACTGTATTTGTAACAATCCGAGGAAACGCACGCACACACAGCACGCAGATCCACGCCGTCTGGTGCAGATCAATTGTTTTCATGTGGTAGAAGGTCTCAGCTGAGGCACCTTAAGAGAACAGAGCGCAGCGCATGGCGCCGTCTCCCTCTTCTCTGGTTCTTTACCTTAAGGAGATCTATCTCTTTGATGCAATCTTGCCGAGCTTTGGCATCCATCAAGTCGAATATCTATCAAGAGATCAAAAGGGGAGAGAGAGAGAGGGTGAGAGAGGACAGAGAGGAGGTGTTATGACATATTCAAAAAATGTAAGATGGAGAGATGTAGAAAACTAAGGGTGGAAAAAAAAACACTAAACAGAGAACACGGTTACTGTTATCTAGAGGGTGGCGCTGGAGTGTCTACAGGTGTTTCATATCTGAGTAACAAGCCCGTATATCTGAGGTGTGTGTGTGTGTGTGTGTACATAACGTGTCCTCTTATCAATGTGTGCGTGTAGAAGGCAGTGAATACCACAGATACTGCCAGTGCAGATACACACAAGTGCAGAGTCACACTGTGAGTCAAACTGCACTTCACAGGCAAATACCTCACAAATGTGACTTTGTTGAATATGCTGACCACTCTGGCGGCACTAACACATTCACAATTACATTCTCTTAAATTTCTCTACATAGTGACAAGTCGAACTCAGCGAGTGTGACCCAGCTGTGTTTGTCCAGAAACAGCAGCAGTATTTATATGTGAGCTTCTACTACTGTAAATGCTCCGTGTATGGCTGAGGTGAACTTCAAGGACCGAAACACCCGCTGGTGTGAATATATTAGCATTGACCTCGTGACAGATTTAACTCGGGCTAAATGTGTCGCTGCTTTTACGCTCCTCACCTGAATTTTCTTCAGGGCCATAGACGTGTTGTCCAGCAGATACCTCGCTCGGTACACCTCGCTGAACTGGCCGCGTCCAATCTTCTTCTCAATCTGGAAGTTAGCCAGTGAATTATGGCCCATATCTGGCTGCAACGGTTTCTGGAGGAAACAGGAAAAATACAACTAGTAACTATTCACGCATGATATCAGTCCATGAACACGTGCACACACACTCTCTCTTTCTCTGTGTAAGAGAAAAACAAATAAAAAAACAAAGTATTTGCAGGATTTTTGCTGTTGCCACTAGTTTGTCACTGAGGTGAAACCATCTGTGCATTACTGAAAGATAAAAAAGACGAGGGCTGGAGGATGTGGGTTAGACGCTGCCAAAGATGCTCATAAAGGTCTTCAAGGACGATTGTAGCTGCTAAACTGGTGGACCTAAATCTTCACCACCACGTCTGTATACATACAAGCAGAAAGGGGAGTGAGTGGGTCAGCGCTCAGAGCACAGAAACTTAGCTGGCTTCAAACACAACATTTATTTTCAGGATAAAACACAGT
>NW_005187451.1:2227345-2239415 GCF_000239375.1 Pundamilia nyererei
GTCTTTCAGGATCTTACAAAGCTTCAAACGACGCGTCGACTATTAAATCAGTCGTTGACGATTTTGATAGTCGACTAATCGTGGCAGCCCTAATGTCGTGTATGCCAAATGTAATGCTTTATTACTACAGTAACATGATATTGTATTAGACCGTGCACTTACACCTTGCAACATCCAGGGAGGCTAACACGCTGTTCTGTAGCAAAAACAGAGCAGAGCAAAGGTGAGTTGACTATTTTCCAATGAGGACGGGAAAATAGTCACGTAAATATAGGCTTCATATTATTTAATCCAAGTGTTTTTTCTGTTTGTGTGTTTGATCAAACAGCACCCGTGAAATCCTCTCCCTTCATCTGTCGAGTCCCATCACTGACAGTCTGGCACTGGGCCACAGAACAAAGTACTCCACACCTCTCCTCACTGCGTGAGTGATTGTACCTACTGAGTCACTCACCTCCGCAATTAAAAACACTCAAAAATAAACCAGAATGAGCCCCTTGGATATAATGTGTGAATAATACACATAGCGTGCTGTGTGACCTTTCCAGCCTTTTGGTAAACTTGTAAAAGGCGTCAGCAGGAACAAACACAAGGTGACAGATATCAGAATGCTGCATGTCACCAGCGCTGCTGTGGGAGCAGCTCAGGGGGCGAGTGACCTAGGACCGAGGGGAGGGAAATAAAAAGGTGGAGAGGGTCAAAAATGAATCTGCTGGGTGCTAAAACACACAGGAAGGGTGTGTCATTACAGCTGTTCGCTCTACACAAAGTTACAGTGGGCACCCACTGAAAAACATACACGATGCAGCTGACCTGAGAGAGGCACAAGGTATCGTTAAAGTAAAAAACACTTAAAGCCAACGAATATATCAGAAAGAAATGACCTGAAATAATTTATTCAAAGGCCAAAAATCATTTCTGCAAAAAAACAAGTAAAATAAGAATAAAAAGGCATGAAATTCAGACAATGATGAGAAGCACAATATCAAACTGGATTGTTAACACTAGAATGGATGATTTATTTTTTTTTGGGGGGGCACCGATTCATGCGTTTCAATGTTTTTCCGCAGCTGACAGCCAAAGGAAGAGGCGCGAGCCAATCAAATGCCCTGCCCAATTAACACCACTGAGGTGTGTGCATTTTTCAGCATGACACCGCCGTCATCCCGAGCTGTCAGGACTCACAGATGATGCACTCTTCCACAATCCACAACAAACCCTTCAACACAACCGTACGTCTAAAGGAGGGACTACGAGGATTCACTACGACAACACGGAAAACACTGACATCTGACTGAAAGATCTATATCCATACATTTTATGGAGAGTTAGTTAAATTAAACCGATACATACTCATTATTATCTCCAAGGTGTGTTGCGCTGAATATGCAACCATATTGGGAGATGATTTTGCATAATGTGACAGAAGCACTGATGCAAAGTTGCAGTGGGATGGACAGAGAGGGAGAGAGAGCAAAGGATGGAGCTGGGAGGACAAGAGGGCATTGCTTTCATTCGCTGCGTGGTAGCTTGACAAATGTTAGCATGAGCCTCTAAAGCGCTGTGACAACCGCCTGCTGAGAGCACAGTCTTGCTAATGTGTCCTGGCATGCCAGCCTCGTAATCACACATTTACATATGCAATGACCTACATTTGCATGTCAGATCGCACACTGTCCAGCGTGATTAACAGTGGGCACCTCCCCGTGTGGAGTCGCCCTGGGTGGCAGCAGAGGCCATGCGAGGGCGGAAGAGAGGGCTGGAGGGAGGGCGGCTTTTCTGGCAGCCAAGGGGCCGGGCTGCCAGGCAGGATTATGTCAGCCAGTGCCCCCGACATTAGACACTTCATTAGAGCTAATCTGTTTAGCAGTGGGCAGTGTATGTAAACTTCACAGGCCATTTGCGGCACCTCTTCGCCCCCTGGCCTGGCCTTCAAAGGGCAGCCGGGCCACAGCTGACTGACAGGCCGTCTCATCTGCCGCACATGGGTGTCACACAATCAGGAGCTCCCAGCTGAAAGACAAGGCCACACACACACACACCTACAAAGGAAGTCACAGAGGAACGTCCCTGAGTGACGCAGAGGTCACGGTCTGGCCAAAAACGGGAGAGGAGGATTTTGGACGGATCTAAATCTGACTGTTCATGTGACGGACAAATATCATGACCTCAAACACAAACGTGGTTGTTAATCAGGGCTTGCATTTAATATTTATGCGTTTGTGTGCAACATCTGCCAGAGAATGCCGAGACCGGTCGACTGAACCGAGCCCCGACCGCGCCCGAGCACTGTCCATTTTTGTTTTTCTAATGCAAATGATGCAACTGCTAAGTTAATATAAGTACCACATTAAAAAAAACTGTCCCCATTATTCTTTTTACACATATTAGTTCACGTTGAAAAGAAATCATTTTAAAAAGCAATAACGATCAGGTTACGCGTTTATGAAATTTCACCCGTTTACCTGAAACGTCGAGGCGGGTTTACACTGGAAGTGGGAAATGAATTTATCTCCATCCCTCTCTTACTGTTAACACTCAATCTAAAAAACTGACCCATATTATGTCAATGAAACATTGGTATGTGACCGGAGCTGCAATAATACTGTAAAGTATTATTGCACTACACGACCTCACTACACAACGTGGCAGCAGCGGCTCAGGCCCAGGCATGTCTGAGAGCAAAAGCCTCCGGTGACAATTTAGTGCTTAGAAAGAAAACTCCTTCAACTGCCTCCTGAAAAGCAGAGCACTTTGCAAAATATGCAAGAAAATTGTTCTTGCTCAACATGGAAACGACAAACTTGTTTGGCCGCTTTGGGCTAACACACCATGGAGTAAACTAAAGAAATGATAAAGTGTTGAAAAGTTACATTTCTATGTCAAATTTCCAGGTAAAACTACTTTTCTGTTTACACTTGACTTATTGTGTGCCGCTGGATATAATGCTGTCTTAGGACTACTGTACTGTAATTTCCATGCTGGCACTCTTTGAATTAGGAATTTTTGCCTCATAACTTTTGCACTGTCCACTTCCTGCTGTGACAAAACAAATTTCCCACGTGTGGGACTAATAAAGGTTATCTTATCTTATCTTAGGAAGTGTGTCATGGATTTACATGCACTTATAAATGCTGCTGCTTGCAAGCTGCAAGCATTAATAAAATTTTCAGCATTTTCCTTCCATGTGGTCAAAAATACGATTATTACAATTTAATGTTGAACCCATATGACCCACCTCTGACAGTCGACCTGAAAATGTGTTGATGGTAATGCCACCACTTTATCCTGCTGTTGTTTTTACACACATGGTACATCCTGAATTTAAATGTTTGTATCGCAATCACAATCCAAATTGTGCTTTTCCAGCTTGGACCCACATGAAGAGCAAAAAAGAAATAAAACACTGAAAAATCATTATCCCAAAATGTTTTTGCATGTGGAGGCTGTGTCGTCTTACCCATACCCAGAACTATATCAATAATAGTTCACGTATCAATAATCCAACACATACTGTTACCATCTCATTCAAAATATATACTTACAGGTTTCTCTCCTATATATGTTTTGTATCATGAAGTGTAGCAGTCACACTGACAGCCTGGCTATCTGTTGAAGTTGTGATTCAGTAGCTTCTGCTCTTATTTATAAAACTTCTGATGAAATAAATTAAAAATGGCTGTGATGCAACTGCCTCTTTCCATCTGCAGTCACAGCTCTCGATCAATGTCTGACCCACACACTCTGTGAAAGGTTGCAGGTCACGAGTCTGCAGTGAAAGTAAAGGTGGGAATCCTTTTTTCGACAGTTATGTTGAAGAGGAGGCCGAATAGCTGGGAGTGGTGGAAGACGATGCATTTGGCTCTACGGCTTGTGGTCGCCTCCTCAACCACTGAGGTAAAGCAGCACCCATTACTGCAATTTTAAACACTTTGCAATATGTTTAATATTAACAAATAGATACAATGTTATCTTTTTGTCCCCAACATCTTTTTAAATTAATAAAACTTCTAAGTCTGTTACCATTTTATTTTTATTGGTGCAAAATGGGCTCATATGAGTCACACAGTTTGTTTTGGGTAGTCTGTGTCGGGGTTGTGGTGACGGACGACGATGTCAGGGATGGAGACAGCTGGGCGATCACGGCAATTTTGATCCCATTTCCCCAGTGATGCACTGAAAAAATGCGTCATTATGCTGAGATTCATTATTAATTAAATGTGCAAAGCCATAGCTTGATGTTTTACTCCACATACAACAAACACCTGTAACAGCGACACACGCGGACACACACGGGCGCGCACAGAGGCTCGCGGCTGGACTACATTTGTGCGTCACGCGGCTACACCGATCGCTCACAGTCATCATCAGATGAGAGGAAACAGAAAGAGGATATTTCTCACTTTAGGATGGATGTTAAAAATAAAAACAGAGCATAATGTCACCACATTTGGGAAAAGGCTCTTTTATCACGTCTCCCACCTGGTGCTTCAGTCGATGACGAGCGAAGGGGAAGGTGTGCACAGGAGAGACGGGTGAGGTGCTTTACAAAGAAGAAAATTAACTCGTCAAAATAGAACAACTTCAGATCCAAGTACAAACTGAAAGGACTGGTAAATGTTTTTACATTTTTACTTAGTGCTACTGCACATCATCATCATCATCATCATCATCTGGGTCCACAGCGACTACAATGTAACCACAGACAGCAGTGTAATCATAAATAGGCTATTTTTTGCAATTAGTTCATAATATTACTACAGCAGGTATCAATAAAAAAGCAGCCTGACTTTGAATGTCGCGCTATTGTTGTTATTTAAATAACTGAAACTAAGTTTTGAGCTCTTCTAAATTTTGGCCCAAAGATTTTTAACTGTAAATGTTTCCAAATATTGACTTTTAGTGTCCCCAATTACTGATAATCAGCAACATCAGTGTTGTTGTCTAAAAAATAAAATAAAACATACTGGTCAACTCTCACAGCACGCTCACATCATTCACATTATTCCAGCTTGAGGACAAGCTGCAGGACATGAAGATAAAGTGGCAGCTGTGCAAGGCATTATGGGTAACGCCGGTGAGGGACAGAATGTCTCGGGTATAAAGGTGACACACAGCCACCACGAGCTAGCAGGGGGACTGCAAAGGAGAGAGGAAAGTAGAGCGAGAGACAGACGGGGAGCAGACAGACAGCTCATTGGAGGAGGTGTGATATGGGCTGCCCGATAATGACACCGTTGCCAAACACAACTGACAAGACACATGGAGAGTGGAAGAGGGAACGGGAAGACGGGATAAAGATAGGGTGGGGGGCAGTGGGGGACAAGCAGCAGAGAAGAGAGGGCCGACGTGACAGCCCAGCAGTGCCGACGGCTGCCACAGAAAGGCCAGCGGCAGCAGAGAGGTGATGTCTCACATGGAGAGAGACTGAGAGGCACGCAGACGCCGGGAAAGAGAAACTCGGGGCACAGACGTACGAGGAAGGCTAAAGTTGAAAGCTCGTCACTCTGCTCTGGCATGCTATCCTGCAGTGAACAGCTTTTTAGACAGCAGAGGTTTTCAAAAATAGACTCCAGAGTTAATAATCAGTGGGTGCACGTCTCTTTGTTGTGGATGTGGAGACTTAACAGTAACACCAGAAAAATCAAAGGCAAAAAAGGAAGACAGAGAAAATGACCTGCGACGCGGACACCAGTGAAAAAGTAGAAGAAGAGCAGTTCACAATTATAAAACCAAAACTCTTCATTTTGTTAACATAATATAAAAATGAAAAGTGCATATATTAAAATAACTAAGTTATCAGCTAAGCTCTCCAGATGTTTAATCCAAGACTCCATGAATACACTTTCTTTCTCACCACTGTCCAGATGTTGGCTGTGATGCAGAGCTTTGTCATCAGTAATGTCAGTTTAATCTCAAAACAGGATAAACAGGAAGAAATACGGTCTCGAGAGATCTCGACCAAAATACTATCAGACTGTGCTGAGGACAACGTCATTTTCACACGAAAACAGTGTTTACAAAATATGTGGAATTAGCTCGGCTGTAGTCCAAAACAGACAGAGACGGATATACGATAAGACAGCCAGGAACACAAGAAGAGACAGACACGGCAACTAGCAGCCCTGCGGTGAGGGGGGGGGAAGCGACTCCCACTCTCACCAGTCACCAGCCCCCTTGAGAAAGCACCATGCAATATTCATCCTCAGCCAGTCAGCCAGCGAGCCAGGCAGGCAGTCAAACCGGCAGGATTCACCCCAAAGGTGCTTCTTCTTCTCCTTCCACACCACCTTGTCTCAGCGCTTACAGACAGATCTGTGTCTGTCAAACTCTGCAGTGACGATCAAACTCCGGGGGGATGGTGGTGGAGGGTGGGGGGGTCCCCACTAACCCTCCCACTCACTCAAGAGCAAATGCACCATTAAAAATGCACATCTTACCAGCTCATCTCGTTTAACTAATGCATATGCATCATACCTCCGGGACCAAGAGAAATTATATTGCAAGTGATACAGAATATCCTTCATCACATATACAATTCAGATTTCTCCAGGAAGAGGCTGGTAGGGTTTTTTTCTCCCTTTGCTGCCGAGTAGACTGAACCTTAGGAAAACTGTGAAACGGATACAGGACTTGTTGAAAGACACCCATCTGGATGCTGGTTAGACAGTCATCTGCATAATCTGACTCCATCTTCCGCTGAATGTGGAATCGGTTCAAACATGTTCTGTGAGACTGAAAAAATGATGCAATATGGAAAGTTCACCGTGCTCCCGAGTACCTAAGCGAAAGAGGTGAGCCTAGAATTAACACTGATGTAAACTGCTGGAAATAGATGGAACAACACAGAGCGAGAGAGAAAGAGATCATTAAGACTGAACAACAACACGTAACGAACTGCTGGGAGATCAGCTGTATGTGTGCGTGGGGGGACGGTTGCCTAAGTCAAATTAATTATTAGCGCTTTTATCTGACTTTCTTCTGTGTGCAACCCAATTATCCTTAATTTTGCAATTACAAATCTCAGAATAATCAAGCCCCTTGGCAGTTCCAGTGTTAATGTTGCCGTGCCCTTGCATACGCATTGAAAAAATAAACAGATAAAAAAATGAAACAAAAACAACAACGAGTACGGAGCCTATTTTTAGTGCTTCTTTCTCAAAAAGATTCCACGTTTACTCAGGGGCATATGGATGATCTTCTTTGTTTAAAGTCTATTCAATACTTATGGAGGCAAAAACATCCTTCTGTAGAGAAATCAATGCGCCTGAAGTTGGAAGACGATATTAAAATCCAACAGCGGCCTGATCTGCACAGAGCAAACTTGAGTTGTATCGAACCGAAAGAGGCTTGCGAGGAGGCCGGGCTCCGGCAGCCTCCAGATCTCTGATCAATAGTAACAACTCAACATTCATCCACTGTCTGTCTTACACAGGCTACAGAGGTCTGAATGAAGATCAGGCTGAAAGATACATCTTGATTGATGCAGAGAGAAGAGATGAGCAGGAAATATTTACAGTTTAAAACAAGAATTAGGAGGAATACAACAGATGAAGGAATTTCCCATCATTCTTCAATCTATAATCAAACTAAACGGCATTGAACACATCTGTTAAATAAAGGCTAAGACAGGTGCTGACCACAGGATGCCGAGGCTGAGTAATTCCATTTTTATCTTAGTCTGCATCCTACTTCAGATCCTAAGTCCCTCTGACTGGTGTTGCAGTGTGCATCTGTGTGGGGTTACCTGGGGTTGAAACACTGGCACAGCTGCTTGCTGTCCTTGTGGCTGCGTGTCCATATCCATGGTGTTAGGAGCTTGATCCCGTACACCTCTGCGAATCACACAAACAAAACGGGACTCACGGTTAGACGATGCAACGCTGATCATCAGGTGAAACAAAAGTCGATCATTTCCCTTCAACAGTACGATTAAATTGTATTCAAATGTGGAGCAATGTTCGTTCTGAAGCATCAAACTAAGGAGTGACGGTTGCCCCGGTGTTGAGTTTCAGCAGCTGAAACCTAGGTCACGTCTTTGGATATGATACTCTTTGTCTGGGTCCCTCTCGAGTTGCGCCGTGGCCGAGCTTCGGCAGAGATAAAGCTGCTTGGCATTCTCCCAAGGAACCTTTCCTGGGAATTGCAGGTTACACCAGTTACTGGTTTAAGCAATTCCACTTTATTTTTTCTTTTCCGAGAAAATATAAGTCACCTCAGGGTGAAGGGGTGCAGTATGTATATATGCCATGTTTTTCTTTAATTGCACGTCCTGGCATGTGGCTTAGAAGGAAGCTACTTGCCTGAGCAGCACAACAAGTTGCTTGCCTCATCGTCACAGACAACGCAATAATAGAAAAAAATCACCTGAATGAATAATTTACAGCTTTAAAAATTACGATGCACAATTATATTCACACTTGAAATTAGCTTATGATTCCAGTCTACACTCACCGTTTCAAAATTAACACAGAATTACTTGTGATTTACACAAGATACCCGCCTGTTTAACACAAACCGTGTGCCATCCACGAGGCAACACATGAGGTGAGATATTTGTATGTTTTCAGCATCACAAAAACGTAGCCAAAGACAAGCGTGCACACACACGTGCACACACACGTGCACACACACGTGCACACACACGTGCACACATGCAGACTGCTCGTTGATAGGAAGCAAATGACTAATGATTAGGAACAGAGGATAAAAGAAATACCAGGAATTACAACTCAACCATGGTTTTGTCTTCTTAGGGACTTATTCACAGGAATAGCACTCAAGCAGACACACATACACACACACACACACACACACACACACACACACACACACACACACACACACACACGTAAAAAGAAAAGTTCCACACAGGAGGGAAAGAAAGCACACTTCACAGTGGGCCATTTGCATGTTTTTCCTCTAAAGCCGGTTTGCAGATCTGTTGGTGTGTCACTCGTGTATTGGTCACAGTCTCTTGTCTCTGTTGCATTGAGCCTCCCTGGGCCAATTAAAATGTGCCGGTGTAATGTAGATGAGAATAACACTGAAAAGCAGTCTCTGTGTGTATATCAATCAATCATCTGATCAATCGAGCAATTATATAGCTATCTAACCATATAACTGATTAATAGGTTGACACACAGATTCTTTGGGCAGTTTAATATTTTTATGATGTGTGTCTATGCACTTTGAGCAAACACATCATTTGCAATTATTGCTGTGCTAAAATCACAGATTAGCTTTTTCTTGATGTTCGTGTAAATTTGGAAGATCGCAAAATTATTTACTCAACCCCGTTTCCAATGGATTTACATCGGCTATGCTGGCAATACGACTCTCTTCACTTATGTAATGGATCATTTATTAATAAGGTTGACATTTTTAAATGCAGAACAGCGTTAAACGCTAAATGATCCTGACTCATTAATAAACCTGCTGGAGAAAAAGTATTTTTGAAAACAACCAGCTGTGGTGGTTTTTATAAACACCTGGAAAGGTTGTTTGACTGTTTGACCATCAACATTTCAAGCCACAAACGTGCAGCACCAATAAGTTAAACAGACAGACGCACTCAAGGTCGTTTGAAAAGTCAAAAGGAGGTGAAAATCACCCTGGAGGTCCTAACAGAGCGTTAACAAAGCAGAGAAAAGGCTACATTTACTCAGATACCCATGAACATCTGGACAGAGCCTCAGGCCGCACCAGTACATCAGCCCTACATCATATGTTGCTCTTTTTGATTGGTATCAGAATATTGACCCAGAACAAATACCAATATCAATATCCAACAAACATTTGCTGTGCCATATTAATTTTGCACAAGCGAAATGTTCGTAGTGTGAAGAGTTCCTGAAAGGCCGTTGATCTGTGCATCTATCACCCACACTTTAAAATCAGTATCAGTACATCATCACTCAAGAGCTTTTATCTATTACAGGATATTTTAATACCAGGTGAAGTCGGCCTCTTAGTTTGAACGAGCTGCGTGTCGTGACATTTGGATTTCGCGGTCACAGTGGACTTTCGAGTCACCCGCCCAGCTGGCCTTCGCGGCTGTTGCCGTGATTCTTTGCACTTCAGCCCCGCGCTGTGTTAGATTGAGGCTGGCACCCTTCCTTCGCTCCCTAACCATCTTGTGTTTCTAACCGCCTGAGTGTCAAAATAACCGCAGGGCATCAGAGGACGTTCTTTCGCCTCCTACATCCCACGTTAACAAGATCAATTAAGACTGCCACGTTAGATTAACACACACAAGGAAACAACACAATTAACAAATCTAACTCGATCAGGAGGCGTAAACAGGGGAAAATACGCAAACCGTAGCAGTGACTGCGCAAAAACACAACCGGCTTCATCCCGCTGACCTTAAATCCCTTTCATCGCACATTCCTCTTAACTGTTCCTCTCGCTGTCTCGATATCCCCGAAAGGTTGCTCGCCACAGACAGGAATTCCTGACTTTCAAAACACATGGAAGCTCAATGTGCCACTCTTGCTTGCATTTCTGTCATGCGGGTGAGAAATGGTGGCTGCCTTTCTGGTAACAGCTAAAAGCTAAATCCTCTACCTATTCATAGATGTCAGAGTCACATTTGGACCTTTGGTGAGAGACAGCTGCAAATACACAACAGGACAGACAAGCAGAGCCATTTTATGCTAAATATGTAGACACACATACGACTGGCGTTTGCCTGGAATGAGAGTTTTACTTTTATTATCGTTTCCTTATTTTTCACAGATCTTCCTTTTACACTGATATTCTGTCAGGCTGACTTTATTACAATTATTTCTGCACAAACATTTTCACCACTATAGATCGTCTATGAAATGTAAATGGACACAAACATGTTGTTTCTGAGACGCCGTGAGTCCATCCGAAAGACCGACGGTGTTTTCAGAGGAAACTGAAAACACCGTCTCCGTGCAGACCACCAACCACTCAATGAAAACAAACACTGTTTTCTGACTGCGTTCCATCTAATGTGAGACTCCAGCCCAGCATTCTCGCAGTGGGCCCATCACACCGAGGTAATTATATGAAAGAGGAGAAAAACCGAGCGAGGCGGACTGAACAGTTTTATTTGTTCTCACACTTCCAGCACACAACAGAATTGTTAATTTGCCTTTTTTTTTTTATTCCCATCTCAAATCTTGTTTTTGTTTTTTGCATTTTTAGCCCTGTTTCCTGCTTTTACACTGCTGTGAAACAGTCTTGAGCCACGCCTCGTTTCCTTATATTTAGCTTCTTTCATTCCTACGTTTGTCTTGAGCAATAGATTTCTAAATATCTTTCAAAGTTTTCCTCCGTCCTCTGGCTGGTTTTTAACAAATTTTCACTCATTAGCGAGGTTTCAGTGGAAAGGCGGCTGTCATGAAGCCATTCTTAAGGAAAGGAAACAAGAAGAAAGGGCAAAGCGTTGCTAAATTACAGAAGAACTGGACTGAAAATCAGGATTTCAGCCAGTGGTGTTGGGATCTTGTCAAAAATTTATGGAATTATCAACGCAGAAAGTACCAGATGGGATTATATGGTGGAAATTTTGATCCACCATGCAATGCCATCTGGCAGGTGTTTAATTGGGAAGGCTTCAGCATGACAATGATCCCAAACACGTTGGCAGTGCAGTAACACACACCTGTACAGGACAAAGAAAGAAGAAGCAAATAAACAAGCAGACAAACAGGAACACTATCACTCATGGATTGACCTGGTGGCATCAACACAGCTCCAAGAAGAAGGGCGTTCATTTCAGGAGAAAAACAATGAATCCACTCAGTTTTTTTAAAGCTTTGGACTCTTTGTGTAAACGAACATGGCAGAATTTTGGAGCTTGAAGAATGGTCAGTATGGAAGCTCAGAGGGGGCAGAGATCTGCCCCAGCCTACTTTTAACCCGTCTACAAACTAGGGCTGCCACAAACGATTATTCTGATAGTCGACTAGTCACCGATTATTTTTGCAATTAGTCGACTAATCAGATCATCATCCATTGGACGTAAAACGTACAGCTTATTGCACCAGCAGCATCTGCTCTTATATAACTATCATTAGCTTACAGCTTTAAGTGT
>NW_005187451.1:2240118-2323538 GCF_000239375.1 Pundamilia nyererei
AGTCGTCGACGATTTTAATAGTCGACTAATCGTGACTAGTCGACTAATCGTGGCAGCCCTACTACGAACACAGTTCACTGATGATGGAATGAGGCTACAATACCTGCTGTTAACATTAGATTACTGCTTATACTTAAAGAATGATTGTGTTGTTGTAAGTCATGTGCATGCAGAGCACTTTGTGTCCACTCTCAGCAGATATGCAGACAATGCAGTTTCCATGACAAACAAAAGGAATAGCTGCTCTGAAGCAGACACGTCATACTAGTCAGGGCAGGCCTTGGACCACCACATGTTTGCACATTTATCTTCATTTTTATTTGGTATTTAAGAATTTTGTGTTACATTGTTTGGAAAAAAGATCTGTTACAGCTTTAAAATTATTTGAAAAGTTTTGTAATTTTACAAATTTTTAAGAAAAGTTTTGCACAGTAAATGTTCTTAAAATGGCATGCTATACTGCTCAGTCATTTTGCATGTATATACAGAAGAAAAGAATATATTGCGATGCACATCGTTACTGCACATGCTTCAAATTATACCACAATATGGATTTTAGGCCATATCGCTCAGCCCTAGTTTGATCGTCTCGAAGAATTGTGCAAAACTGTGCAAAAGGAGTTCCTGTTTGAACAGTGAACCATGTAAACCTTTTACCAAAAGGCTGAGAGAAAACTTCTGTAACATAGTTGACAACAACTTTCCCAACCTTTATAAGAAAAAGCGCATCTTCATTCAAATGGGAAGAAGCTGAGTGTAAGTTGGAAAACTGAGTAGGGATAAAGCCGGGATTGTGCAGGAAAGAGAGGGGCAGATGCAAAACTATGAAAACTGCCAGCAGACAGAAAAAAGCAGCTTGTTAGCCCTGATGTGCTCGTGGTCCTGAAAGAGTCGGTGTGTGCCACAGACACTGGCACTGGCTTCAGCTCCTCTTTAATCCTCATTTCCTCCTTTCTGCATAAATCATTTAAAACAGGAGAACAGCGAAAACAAAGAGAGCTAAAGGGAGGGAGATGATTATAAAAAAGTGGATCAAGGCAAACTGGGATGGAGGAGGGATGAAGGAAAAAGTGAAGGGGAAGGGTCCTGAAATTTAGCAGTCTCAAAGAGCAGAGTGCACAATCAGCTCTCCATCCCAGGACAATAAATACGAACGCAAACCGATGACCTCGGGTTTAAGGAGAAGAGGAAAGCGATTGGGGGGGGTAAAGAGGAAAAATATAACGTGACACTATCCGGCCCGAGTGCACGATGTGAGAGAATCAAAGGCACCTTTGAGGAGCCAGAAGACGACAGCGAAAGTGCTGGAAGAGTGGTGTCCATGATTACAAGAAATGGAGAAACCTTTGAGTCTGCGCTCATGAAAGCCCACCCCGGGCCTCTTCTCAAAACCCCTGCTACACTAACAGTGATGACACAGAAAGAGGAGAAGAGGAAGAGAGCCACTAATGATGGAGGGGTCCAGATACTACAGAAGCAGCACACTTTCCAATTCATTTTAATCACTATTCAAAATCATTAGCACAAATGTGCAGGCACTCGTGTTCATTGGACCGTGAGCTGAGAGACAGACAGAGAGGGGTAGAAGACCAATTATACCTCAGCGTGTGAGCCGGGCTTTGAGGTCTTCGAGCAAGACAGTCCAAGACTCGGTGGAATAAAAAAAGGAAGTTAGGACATTAGATTGTCCTGAAAAAATCAACAGTGTGATAAAAGGAAAACTGTGGAAAAAAGGCAGCCAAACAGATTACATGCTCCCTCTATCTAGAAATTTCCATTTCCTCATATCTGGTGACAAAAGCATGAAGTCAGTCAGGCAACAGACCCAAACAACAACACCGACACCAGACAGGACTCGCTGTTCAAGAACAAGCAGAGGTTTAAGCTCCGTTTCACATCTACGAGCCATCGATGGAAAAAATAAATAAATAACAACCATAATAATAATAATAATAATAATCCTCATTTTTTATACGTAGAAATGTGTGCTTGTGATGCTGTTACAAACCTCCACCCTCTTACTGGTGGAGCGAGGACAGAAAAATAATATTTAAAAAAGGAAATTAAGACAAAGAACTGCGCGTTGGTCCACCGAGACGCTACAAAGGCCGGCGATCCATAATGTGGCTTGCTGACTATTTCTAGTCACGCTTTACATTTTTCACCTTCAGATTTTTATAGCCTCATGATTATTTCACTGCAGAAGTAAAAAGCACAGCACGGTTAGCCGGGCTTCATGTGAGGCCTAATCTGATTTATTTCCCCACGACCCAGCGCTCTGCTTTACACGTACAATCCACCTACTGCAGCCTCTACATAACACACTTTCATCCCACCTCCATGACCCAGTAATCCCATTAACGACGCGGGACTCTCCTCCGTCTTCCTGTTTGTTTGTGCGTCTCCCCGCGCACGCACACCTGTGCGTTTGTATACCCGCGCATCTCGTTTTCATTTTCCACCACTGGCTAAAGATGTTCACCATTGAGGAAAGAGCTCAAGCACAAGCAGGTGTCAGCCGCTCTCCTCCTCTTTATCCATGTCCCTTGCTCTTCTCCTCCTCCCCACCTCCTCCCCTTCGTGCTCCGTCGCTCCTGTGTGCTTTGGACACGAGTTGGCACGCGGCTAAAAGCCCAGGCCACCTCTCTGCTCCATTGTCCTACCCACTCTACAGCGGTACTGACGGCGAGGGACCCTTTGTTGCCAGTCTGTCACTTCAGCAGGTGCCTTACAGTAAGAGGCAGGAGGCAGCCAGCCATCCAGCCTGCACGGCTTCGTTAGCACAGAGCACCGTTTGATGTGCTCATTTCATCAGCCGGAGACGGCAGCCGAAGAGGATGCTAATAATCACTTGAAAAACAAATACATTCCACTCAGGCTTGTAAAAGATAAACTCCAATTTCAATGATAAAAGGAGAATGACAGACATTCATGCTACCAACAGAAAAAGAAACTGCCCCCCCCCATGCTAAAGTAAAACCAATTCGTACTGTCAATCACTGAGAATAAACAAGGTATATTGACAAATTGCTGACTGTGTAAAGAAAGACAAAACCGTGTGGGCAAAGTATGCAAAAACAGAGCTGCATTTAAGACAGCTGTGTGATCCCTCAGAACCAGCTCAGTGTGTCAGGGAGCAGGCTGTGTGAAGGAGAGAACCCCCCAGGCGTTCAGCACAGGGGACCCTGGGGGTTTAGGCGCACGCTCACTACATTCACAGCCTTTCAAAACGCTGCACCACCATCACACCTCAGTTAAAATCACTTAGAAACTGAATGCATAACGTGTGAAAGGAAATCAAGAGATTTCATTTAGACTGGTTTGTCTATCTTCAGACTGCGTTTCCCCTCGTATCACTGCATCAACAACGGTCTAATTATGGGTATATTTCCAAGTGTGACTGGTAAACAATTGGAGAATTATAACTTTTTGAGTGCCGTTTAAAGTTAAAAACACTCACGTAGCCGGATCGGAGCCAATAGAAATGGTTATCCGTTTGAGAGCACGCATATTTTAGAACGCGGCTCTTTACCACCAGGAAGTTACGCCGTGTTTTTTAACGTCGCCTCGACTGCTGAGTTACTGTGTGACTCTGGATCTGAACTCAAATGCAAAAGTCTCACAGAGTGACCAGAGGAAAGTAAAATGACCGTGTTTCCTCAAAGGAGTCAGAAATAAATGTCTAAATAAAATGTCTCACAGTTTAGTTTCCATTAGTGTGATTTACACAGCAGGTTAACATGTGACTTGGGTCACCGCAGGGGGCGGGGCTGTGCACGTATCAAAACTTATGTAACACAACATCAAGATTTGTTTTTATAAGCGACACTGACTAATCTGAATACCCATTAACTTTTTAAATTTGCATATCAAGCCTGACTCCATAATCTCAGAGATCTCACATGTATATTATCAGAAATGCAAAAAGCATTTAATCCATGAAACAATGGATGGAGGACAGATTTGTTTTTGTCGCCGTTACTGCTTTTAAAAGCACACCCTCACTTCATGTGCACCAAAATATCCACACCCAGAGTTGCAGACCGCAGTAAGGTGAAGATCCCAAGGCTTTAGGCTGCATTAGTCCCTTGTGGCAACAACTCCTGGTCTTTCACAATGAAGAACAGAGCATTGCGCAGCCGAGCAGAGCTTCCTGCCCTCCAGGACCAACGAGGGCTTTGTTTGTTAGCCATGTCACTGACTGACCACCAAATTAGCTGCATCACCTCTGGCACCAGGATATTGGATGCGACATTCTGTTCCACGGGGCTGTGGCTGTGTTTGTCTGCGAGACCACGGGGCCAACATTAAAAAATAAAGAAATGAAAACACAACGGGGGCAAACGAGGGACTTTCACATTTAAAAAAATAAAAATTAAACAAGGGAATACCGTGCTAACTACTGCTATGTGCTAAATAAGAATCGATGGGACCAATTACTCAGGATTATGTGTTTATCAGTTCCTTTTAGTGCAGCCTGCATTAACAAATAAAACTCACGCCAATGGAAACTGTGCACAACTTTATCAAATAAAGGCATTTTCTCCTCCTTTGTTAAACAGCTTAAACCCTGCTTAGGCCCATCTCATTTGTTTTTTGAGTCGAAGATGATCACAATCAATAGAACTGGCAAATATACTGGTTTTAATAAAATACCAGTATCTAGCTTTGACAGAGTCGAGTGTTCCTCGCTGTGTTTCCTTTGGCCGAAGCTCTTAATCAAGCACAACACGAGAAACAGCAACGTAATAAAAAGCTTCTTTCAGGCAGCGGGAGTAGACGTGGACGGTTAATCACGCTTTATGTTCATTACACTTTCGGCTTCTAGCAATTACAATAAAACAGCTGAAACAGTCCTATCCCTTAATCCATTTTACAAAGATGCAGTTCGGTTCAGCATCAGTGAGCAGCGGCCCTAAATCATATTTAACGTGTCTGAGCAGCCATGTGACCAAATAATAAAATGATTTTTACCTTTTAGTCTGCCACTGTCTGGTTCTTAGATGACAAGCCACGACTCTCTGTGAGCTGGAGATGGGGGCTGTCATCGTTTTCCTAAGAACTAAACTTTAGCAGAAAACATCTGGAGTCCACTTTGCCCATCATACAAAAACCAGCAGCCTCTCTTATTCCCTCAACGCAGGCTTTTTCCCTTTCACTTGCATAGTTTGATGCAGTTACCCTGTGTAAGCAAAGAAGTTTGTCTAAGAGGAAATGACAAGCACAAGATGTCCAAATCATTAGTAATGTGAGAGGAGCAGTTCCCAGGCATGTCTCATTACATAGCTGACTGCTAAGAGCTCATGTTTGGGACTTTTCTGGGCCCAGGCCTTCTTCCATGCTCTGCACCAGCATCTGTTCTCCACAGTTTGTAATGGAAACATCTAAGACCCTGAACCCACAACAACCTTTACTCAATCCTGGCGCTCGATGAGGAAAGAAAGAGACACACAAACAAACTGTGGTTCACTCAACACATTAATGTCATAAACGTAATCTCGTGCAAACAGACGCAGAAAAAAAAAAAGAGAATATGAAGCTGGAAGCCTACACCGAGCACGCAGTAACAGTGGGCCCAAGGAAACACGGCTCCACAAAAATCAAGCTTTGGTCTGGCTGCGGTTCAGCCCGCTGTGGCTTCTGCGGTGGCTTCTGCAATCTTTAACCAGATCCAGAGCGCTGCTCCTCAATCAGAGGTCAAATACTGCTCTGTTGCTTCACCAGCATGTGAGTGCTTTGTTATCAAGCTGCCAGGGAGGGCGACTCTTTAAGCTGAAGCTGCTTCTACCAGCGCAACAGATTCTGAATATGACGATTGTAGAGTGTGAGATGATTAAAAATGGGGCTGCAGTTAGAAAACCAGGTTTAACTCGGTCGCAGCCGTGTCAACAAGTTGGCACAGAAAATAAATCAAACTATATAAAAGCAGCACCACATTTCTGCCCGGGTAGATCTCAAAATAAAATACGTCCCGGGGCTAGCGATATCTCCAGTCGGGCGACCAAAATCTATCTCATCCCTGCCCCTCGGGCCACCATATAGCCCGACGGGCGGGGCTGAGATAGATTTTGGTCGCCCGACCGGAGATATCGCTAGCCCCGGGACGTCGGGCTAGCGATTTTGCGAGCCCTGTTTCATTTCTCTCCTCACAACTTCTCCATTACATGCAAGTATTTCAGGGAAGACATGTATGTTCTGTCCTTTTTTTAATGCAGCAATGCAATCAAGTAAAACAAGCCTGGTAACGCCATTTGTCCCATGTTGTGAGCAGGCTGCAGTACACCGACTGTAGTCGGCAAAAACTCCCAATTTTGGTCCCGATATCATATAAAAACATAAACTTGCACATGAGAATAAAACATGCACAGAAGCATAACTACACACACAAACATTTCAATGTTTATTTTTATTCCTCAGGCACTCGTCCTTCTTTGCATGAGCGCATTACCTGGCACGCCGACAGAGCATCGCTGTATGTGAGTATGTGTAAGGATCTGACGATCGGAGAATACCGTTACCCCTAAGGGGTCGCACCTCTCTCCGTTCTCGCCCTCCTCCCTTATGCCTCCTCTCTAGTCTGTGCCTGAAGGGATTTCCCTTTTCAGTTCATGAGAGATGTCAGACCTGTTCCACCATCCCTCACACGGAGGCTGGACTGTGCCCTATATTTACCCAGCATCTGTAAAACTCCACAAATCAGCCTCATTTCTAGAAATCAAAGCCAAGCGGAGCTTAACAGAATGACAGCTGAATCAAAATGCCCTCGACTCATCTTCATGCAACAAATGTATCCGATTACTTTTCACACCGAGCGTCACACGCAGGAGTTATGAACTGTTGCACACGATACCACTGTGTGGAGATTAAATTAGGAATTCCTGTTGTTGTGTTTCATTTATAAGAATTGTTTGGGATTCCACTCAACATTAATTACTAGCCAGTAGAGCTGTGTCCCATCACACTGCAACATAAATATATGTAATGTGATCTTTAACATTTCTAAAACTGAGCGCATGTGCGTATTTTGGGATTATTTGATGAGCATCACCTCGTGGTCCTGTCCAGGATGACAGTTACACAAAGGCTGACAAAGGTCACTTTATTCTAACATTTCAAATTATTATCAAATTTACTGTGAGTGCTTTCATTCATGTATGTTAACTGCACAAACACAACCACAGGCACACAGCTCCAGGTCTGGAGGTCTTTCAGACATCACTCTGGTCACTTTAACATTAGATTGGAACAGGATCTTGAGCTTTATTGTGAAAGGTTTATGTGGAAAATAAACAAGCGGACACGCAATGGTTTTACCGTCGTTGTTGCTAACGACAACGCATAAAAACAGACAGTTGTCCATCTGCAGTGTGGTTATATTATAAGAGAAAGAGAGACCTTTAAGAAATTAATATAGCCACTACAGTGACCATCAGAACAATGAAAAAATATTGCCGTAAACAGTTCATTTTGCAACACCACAAAACAAACGATAGATGTTTTTATATCGTCATCCGATATATATCATTATATCGAACAGCCCTACTATAAGGCTCACTTAAAATCCTTTAATTTTCTCAGAAATCGACAGTGTGCCTTATGTATGAATTCTGGTTGTGCTTACTGACCTCGACCCGATTTTACGACTTTGCTAAGCTACGAAGCCGCAACGCTTGATGGACTACCATAGTCAGGAGCCTCGCGGAGTAATCTGGGTCCTAAACTCCGTCATGTTCAGGTCCCAAAGTCGAACACTGCAGCATCACTGAGAGTTAAAAACTGTCTAAAGTCTTTCATCTTTAATAAAATGATCAGCGTTGCTGCTTTACCAGGTGAAACAATTAAGTTTAACATCCAGGCATCCATGAAAACAGAATTTATTAAATTTAGTTAGAAGTTAGCAGGAAGTTAGCTCGCTAGTTTCCACCTAAGCATGATATAGCATGTTCTGACTGAGAGATTTCTGAGAAAATTCAGCTCTGCTATCCACTTCCAACATAAATGAAGACAGAAAACTAAACAGCAGTGACGTTTGTAGCGTTACTGAAGTTGGGCTAGCTGCTATATAATGATGTGCTACGTGATTGCTAGCGACACAGCTATGTTAGCATAGCATAAACACAGTGAAGCTGGAGGATGAACGCTAACTTTTTTCCACTCGATAAAAGTTAACGTGAAGGTTCCCGATAGTTAGAGACAAATGCAATCGCATGGCAGGATGCTGTAAACGGACCAAACTTCAGTCAGGAGAAAAACTGAGATAATCCATCCACAATACGAGGTTAGCTCAATGCGCCTTATGGTCCGAAAAATACAGTACATAAAAGATGGGTGCGACATCTGGGCTGCTAATGCAATCAAGCTTTGTTAGCAAGCTAAAAGTATAAATTGCGTAGGTGTTTAGCAGACCTGGCACAATCTTTCACTCTTTTGCATGTAGTATATCTGATACTTTACCAAAGTCAGATTTATTTATACCAGAATAGAGTTGACAATATTCCGAAAATGAAAATGTCAGTTACCGATATTTGCATAGAAAGACTGAAGCAAAAGGGGGAAAAAAGGGAGAGATGGAAAGAGAGAAGATCCCCAACAGGGGTTGAAAGCAGCTAAATCAGATAGGTCTTTCCTGCCTCTTTCTTTCACACATTACAATATTAATATTAATGAGACTTCCTGTTTTTCCCACCTGTTTTTTTTCCTCCCTCAGATGATTTGAACATAAAAAAAACTTAAAAAGCGCAAATTCCAGGAGTTGCGTATCACAGTTTGACCTGGAGCCACACAGCAGACACCAACCATGACAGACTCGCTGTTCAAAGCACGCGGGAGCTGCTTTCATCAGGGTATCCTGGTGGGGTTTTTTTACAGTTTGACACCACCAGCCCATGCCATCTGCCTTTTTCTAAAATCACAACTTCAAGATGAGCTTTCTGCTTGTGTGTTGTTTTAAGGTGGGCTTCACAACCAAGGCCCAGCGTCACGCAAGCTTTTCCTGCTATGCTGCTTGCTGGCTGCTGTTTACAGCCAAGCCTCGCAGTGTGGTGCAATGTTAAATATTCACTGTTAAACTGTCAAGCCAGAACTGCTTGGGAACCCAGCCAAGCACTCACAGTTCAGCAGCATCGGATTCTCCTCTTCTTCAAACATAACCAAACCAAATCAATCACTCTGTTTGCAGCCAAACCAAAAATCAGATCACGTTACCTCCCTCCTCCTGCCACACGCCTACTTCCTGATAGCCTCGGCCTACAGGGACCACTTTATTCAGCCTTTTCCTTCATTTATAAGTAAACACATATTCTTTATCATAAATACTAAACACATTTACATTAACACTCATCATTTGTACTTTAAAGACCTCGTACTCTAGGCCTGAGTAAGCCTCTGCTGTCTCCCGACGTCTGCCATCAGACATCTGTAAAATATTTTATTTGATGCCCCAATACCACACTGGCAAAGGTCTCTCATCCTTGACTTGGCAGGACTTCTGACAGAGCCAGCCGGCAGTGCCACGCAGGCCTAACTCCTGCTGCTACAGCTTCCTGCTGCTCTGGGGGAGTCAGGCTGCGAGCCTCCCAGACTGTGGGCCAGGCAGGGCAGGAAGGAGGAGACTGAGGCGAGGCCCCAGGTAGAAAGGACTCCCAGGAGAGGTAAAGCAAGAACAAGAGGACAGAGTTGAGACATTTCCAGTTAAGATGTGTAGCACTGCTGGCTTAATCAGTCTGTTAAAGTGACAACATCCTGACAGAGGTTAGCTTTACTCAGACATGCCTGCTTTTTGAGGGGAAGATAAACAGATAGGACTTGTTGTGGTTTAACAACCCTCATGAAGTGAAACCACCATGCTTTTAAATGTGTACTTCTCGCCGTCATTAAGAGCAGGGTCTCTGTGTGTGCATGCACTCAGACCGATCATGTCTGAATGTGCGCCTGAGTCGATTGTCTGCACCAAGTCAGACCCGCTAACATTTGTCAACATGGCACACGTCTGACAGCACGCCGCTACACAGGGGCACGTCAAACATTGTAACTTTGTATCTTTCCTGTATCTCAAGTTGCTCAACAAACTCAAAGCCACAGTTGTTTTGAAGCATGCCATAAAAACCTCTTTGAGCAAGAAAATAAACTGTCTTGGCGCAAAAACTCACTTCCAGACTTTGTCTCACGGTCTCACTCTGCCCAGATTAATCTCACTGAAGCCACAAAACTGCTCCTTTATAAAAAAATTACCTTGACTTTGACCAACCGAACACCAGTATTAAGTAGGGGTGCAACGATACTCGTATCGGTATTGAACCGTTCGATACAGTGCTTTCGGTTCGGTACGCATATGTATGAACAATACAAATTTTTTATTTATTTTATCAACTTTTCTTCTGACGATGCTGTCTGTGTTGAGAGCTCAGTGGATCTGCGTTCGACTACTCCGCCTAGGCTGCACTGTCGAGCGCAGATCCACTGAGCGCAGCGCAAGCTAGCAAGACAGAAGCTAAGCTCGTTGCAACATGGCAAATTGAACCTCCCCCACCCTCACTCAGATCTGGCCTTTGGAACTATTTTGGTCTTTATGTGAAGCATGACCCTGATGGACAAAAGTAAAACAGTATGTTGGATGTGCCACGCAATGCTCAATTACATGGGTGGGAACTAGTGTGTTAGCGCAGTTAGCTCGTTAACGTGTTGACACCGTCCAGCCCCACGCACGGGGCGATCCGCGGTATCTCGTTAACGGAGATTTGCCGTGTTGTGGCGTTAACGTCATTTCAGATTAACGCTGACAGCACTAGTGGGAACACAACGAATATGACTGGACATTTACTCCGACATCATCCTAGTGCAAAGACAAGTGGAAGCAGACAAAAACAACAAGCAGCATGCTACAAACTTTACCCGAGTCATTTAGACAGCCGTTAGCACAGGATTCTCCTCATGGGGACCTGATATGTTTAATATGCTGCTGAGAATATAGCCCAGAAGAAGCGTATAGTAGAGCTTTTATTTTGAAAGAGCCATTTCTCTGTAATAAACTCTCTTTTCCAAAGATGAGGGATTTCTCGATCAGATAGATTTATTTTTTATTATTATTTTGTTGTTTCAGCAACATTAAATTTAAAAACTGTACTTTTGAGTTAAAATATATATTTATAATTTTAATAAATTACATATTAAGAAAGGCATGAACATTTTTTGTATTGAAAAAATATCGAACCATGAATTTTGTGTATCGTTGCACCCCTAATATTAAGCTATGATTTGTTATCCATGCATTTATCACATGAGTGTCTCCTCACTGTGAGAGACTCATGTGATAAATGAATGGATAACAAATCCTCTCAAATGGTGTTATTAAAATAATAACTAGCAACAGGCTCAGAGTAAATACTATGAAAAGCCATCAAACCAACATGTTTGGACGCCCGCAACTTGATGAGGATTAACGGAAGAGGCTTAGGAGTCACAGAGGCCAAGGTCAGGGAGAGCGTCTGAAATGAGAAGCAGTAATATGGGACAAATCGAAGAAATGGGTGATGTGGAAGTGGAAAGAGAGTGAGACAAAGGGGATTGAGGGCAGTTTTGGCAGCAGGAGTTAAGAGGACCTTTTCATTACGACTCCTCTTCCTTCTCGATGCCCTCAGGCACTGACCACAGCCTCTAAGCCCCGAGCCAAACCGAGAGACCAGGGAGACCACAGAGGACTGCAGTGAGTCAGGGTACAAACACAGAGGGGGGGAGGAGGGGCAGAAGAAAGATGTCTCCCACATGTAAATGAAGCGTCGTGAAACGGATTCAAATAAAAGAGTATGGTTTTACCCTTTCTTCATTTTAGCTACGACCCAAGTGATTTATGTCACCTACCTATATTTATCTACACCTAATTATTACAAGTCTGTATTTTCAACATGTACCACCTGACCATGATAAAATAAGCATACATTACGTTACAAGTTGTAAATAATATAACAGCTTTATAGAAGTTTGTATACAACTCGGCTCATTAGAAATACAAGTGACACATTTCTAAAATAGGGCTGTGCGATATGACCAAAATCTCATATCCCGATATCAGACACTTATCTTCCCAACAACGATATATAATCGCAAATATTTTACACTTTCTGTAAATTCTGTCAAACTCTAACAACTCGACTTGCGTGAAGTGTTTTCAGCTGGGCGTCGTTACCTGGAGTCCAGTGTTACATAAGTTGAAACGGCTGCAATTTTCTTTCTGAGTATTTATTACAGGGCGTGCTGCAGAGAAAAGCCTCTTCTAAGGTTTTTTTTTTTGCACCTGACGGCTGTTTTTTTGTTTCTCATACATAAACACTCTGCATACTATTTCATGTGACTCCGTTTATTTTGAAAAATCTCAACAGGATCTTGAGCTTTATTGTGAAAGGTTTATGTGGAAAATAAACAAGCGGACACGCGATGGTGTTACCGTCGTTGTTGCTAACAACAACGCATAAAACATATCCTTGTCCGTCCGTAGTGTGGTTATGTTAAATACAAGAGAGAAATTCTACGGTGACGGTGACCATCAAAACAATGAAAAATTATTGACGTAAACAGTTTATTTTGCGACACCACGAAACAAATGACAGACGTTTTCATATCGTCATCCGATCTATATCGTTATATCCAACAGCCCTATCTCTGAGTGCAACGGGTCACAGCAATTTCCTTTTAGAAGATAGTCTTGCTGCTCTGAAGATATCATGGTAATGGGGTTGTATCAGCATTTGAATGGGGCATTTACTTCCTTTCTTTTGGAGCAGTGAACACAGTGCAAATCATCTATTTTATGGTTGATCACAACGACAAAAAAAAAGTTCCCTAAAATGAATCCTGCAGTTTTATCTCTGACGTCACTAGAAATGGAAAAAAAACTAACTGTAAAAAAAGAACAAAGACTGCAAGAGAGAGCAAAAATGTCCCCAGATTTTCACACTAAAAAGGGGAAGGGTAAAACAGACAATCTGTCAAAACAAAATGTTCTAATACAAATTTCCTCTCTTCGGCAGCAAATCCCGTGTGAAACATTAAGGCTTATTTGTGGTGAGATTGGAACAAATGCCCATAGCACACTCAGCATGCAACACACACAAAAATCCTCCTCTCTTTCTGTTCATAAGTGCAAATTCATTCTGCTTTTGTCTCATCTCATGACAAATGCATACTGTCACTGTCACTGATGTGCTGTTTACTGTGGCATATAGCATCTTGTAATTATTCTGTGAAAGTGAATTTGTATCCTGAGGGATTTGTATTTTTGTGTGTGGGTAATCAAAAGCGATAGAGAGGGAGAGGGGACTGCAGAGTGATCACCGATAAAAATCCGACGGAGCTGCTGGAGAACCATCTTTACAGCACAGTTCACAATATGCCGAGATGGCTTTGGTACTTCAGTCATACACTGACTTAACCTGCAGGCTAAGCCCTGATCAATAGTGGAGTTTACAGGCCTATGCTTACAATTTGGGGGTATTGTAAAACAAATGAGTAATAATGCAATAATGCACTGTATATGACTACTGTAATATATCTAGGTGTATAGATAACCAACTAATATACATTGTGAAAACACCTGTTCATCTACTTAATATCTGCAGTACACTGCATGAGCAGCTAGTCTACCAACATCTAAACAGAGTGTTAAAATGCAAACGTGCTGTCAGTTACTGATCCTGCACAAATTACTTAATTTGGCAAAACTGTGCAAAACGAAAACGAGTGTACAGTGTGAGCCACGCTTATCTCCTACAGCAGCTTTATTAAAAAGCAATTTCCAAATCAAAACTGCTAACTGTGCTGAAATTATTCAGTCTTCATTTAAAGCTCTGTCTGCTGTGCACATGAACATTATTTTAAAACAGGTCTTGTTTAACTTTCTCAATGTACACTGAAAAAAACCTTTGCATAATTGCACCATTTAGTTACTTAATTGCTTTAATAGAGCGATTATATAAAAACACAGTTCTTTCATAAAGGGTTTCAGAGACTGTTTAAAAAAAGAGAACAGCAAAGATGTGAATCAACCCTTCCTCTCATTTCAATGATACTCCACGGTCCTAGCATTAGCTGACCCACGGGCACTGAAAGCATTTCATAAACTTTGAATGAGGTCCTAGGTCAGTAATTTTGTGTTTGCATGTCTTTGTAGTGGGTTTCCCCCAGAGCACTACACAACCCAATGAGAAAAGGCATCAGTGCCACAGTGAAATTGAGAAGTTTCCCGTGACGTAAGGAGCTGCGAGGCATCCACCAAGGATATTTGAATACTTGAAACATCAGCGACCCCTGATAACAAAGAGGGGAGATGGATATGAAAAATATTGACGAGCCAGCAATTTAAGGAGTGTGAAGCTTGCTCACACATCCCACTCTCACTGCCAAAGAACCTATTTTAAACTCCAAGCCTGGAAATGAAAGACTCAATACTGAAATGCTCTTTTTTTAAAGAAATCTTAGCCATTATATTATATTTCTATTTTTTTATGTGCAAATAATCTCAAAACCTGAACAACAGAGAAACCTATACAGTGATCTGCTACTTTTGCCAGTTTTTTTTCTGCACAATGCTTGGCCAAGGTCTTTGACATCATGCAAAAGACAGCGTTTAATGTAGCTCGAAATGGCCTCGGGAAGCATCTTCCTTCAAATATGCTCGGTGAAAGCAAAGAAAAGAGCCAACATTTTTTCTGTTCTCTGTGAAAACCCAAAGGCAAGATGACTGTTAAAAGTGGTCAGATGACAAATGTCTCATCTGATCTTTAATCCAGGAGGGGGGGGGGGCGGCTTCAGGGCTAAAACAGGAAACTCACACAAGATTGAGCTATTTGGTAAATTCCACTGTGCTAAATCACCGCTGCAGTGCTGCACATTTCTCCACACCGATGAATGGCATTTCAGTCCTCGCTCTGAAGGTCGTGCTGCTATCAGACAATGTGTATGTATGGGACCCCGGGCGCCATCAAATATCCATGTCTGTGCTTCTAAAACAAAACTTTTCTTCAATTTATGGCATCGTCAGTGTCTCTTACAATAAATAATGACTTAAATAATTTCTAATATGAACAATTTTCAGTTTCTACTGTAACACTTTTATTAAATCCAAACAACAGAACGGGGCTAAACAGCCGAGTTTTGCCAGAGCCTGTCAAAAGTAATCCACCTCTCATCAGCTCACGTTCAAAGTGGGATGTTACTGGCAGAAATCCCTCATCACAGAGACTGATGCAAACATTTGGCAGCCATTTTCTGATCATCCGGTTCATGACACATTCCTTGATAGTCAACTTCACAGAGCCAGCCAGTGTTCATCTCAATCACCTGATGACGCTGGCAGACTCGAGCCTGTTGTCTGACGATAATCGGATGTGGCAACAGAGAAGTGAGTAATAATTGGGTCAACAAGGTATGTCAGCTCCCACTAACTCTGGTTTGAATCATCTCTCTGCAGCGTAGCCAAACGTGATAGTACGACGCCTGAAATATTTGGCTGTGATAGGCAGCGACAGCAACGTGGCACGGGATACTGCTTTCAACCTACATCTGACCCCGAGATGATTAGGCTTAGCGGAGATGAAGCCGCCCACATACCTGTGCAGGGAAATCTGGTGGTATTTGTTTTGTTTGCTGTGCCTTTGGCTTGTATTCACTCCTTTTTTCCCCAACTTGTTTTTCTACTCATGCCATTATTATTATAATTTGTATTTTAATATTATTACGTTCAAAATTAAAGATGAGAAATTACAAAGTTCCAACAAAACTGTGGACGCCATGAGTGTGTAAAGGTTTTGCAATAACTACTGTTACTCACAACAAAGGAAGTAAAACGAGAAAGGCCTGATCTCAGATTTATTTTTTATTTGAATAAATTACTTCTTTGTAACGACTAGCAGCTCTCTTCCAAATAAACCTCGTCTACCAAGTGTATAGTTTTATTGTGTTTGGCAGCGTGGAACAAAAAGACAGCTGGAAGCGCGTATGCCTTTCCCAAAAATTACTAAAAGGTTAAGAAACAAGTGTTTTGTAATACGCCTTTACATGTTTTGCTAGATTAAAAAAAAAGAAATTGCAGAGGTGGGTTTGTTTTTTGAACTTTCATATAATAATATATTTGCAATTTGTCTGACAACTACTTTGGCTTGAGTTTAATAACACAAGCCCACATATGACAACTAAAAGAAACTAAACTAAGGCAGATTCACTTCAAATTTTTCATTTTTTTATTGAATTTATAAAAAGAGCATTATTTTTCCCCTTATCAGTGATAATTGTAAGACAAATCAATTTAGATTTTGATCTATAAAACATCAGAACACATTGTTATTGAACGTGAGACCAACAGTCCAAACCTCAAAATTATTTACTTGACTTCATTTTTTTTTTTCTATCAAAATGTCTCTTGGTTGTCACACATAAAAAAAAAATTCCACCCAGGGGAAAATTACAGTATGGGCGTATGTAAACTACTGGGTTTACATTTACAGACCATGGGTGCCAAGCAGAGGTTCATGAAAGGCACCCACTCCATATCCAACCCTTGGCCCCGCTGCAGTCATGTTCATGGATGTTATACTACTCGACTAAGAATTCCTCCACAGCTGAGACTTCAAGTATAGTAAGCGACGTTGACAACAACGTAACACATCACTATTGACACATTATACAAAATAAGCCTTTGACATGAAAAATACCTTCACATCATAAACTACTGACAATCAAGGATGTAAAGAAACGCTGTAAAGACAGTCGTGTTCTTCTACATCACCGAGGCGGTGTGTGATTACTACTGTTTGAAAGCTGTACGTGTAACATGACTGTAACATTGTAGCAACAAGTGTCCACTGTCACGTTGGCACCGCAGGATTAGCCGCTTTAGCACTTTAGCACAAAGCCGTTTTGCGTACATTGTAATATAAACGTTACAAAGCAGCTGGAAGCGTTTGCTGACACCTTCGACTGTCCGGTTTTATAAAGATAAAGTCCGCAAAGCGACATGCTAGGAAGCTAACAAGCTAGCCTAGCTAGCGAACTTCGAAAAACTTCTTCAAATGAGTGACAAACTTGTGTCTGAAGGGCAACTGGTGACTACTACGAACTTTTTCTGTCACTTTCCGAGGAAGTTAAAGCGCAAAGGGCAACAGCTTACGAGGAGTTCATTAGCAGTAGTTGAGTTTCAAAAAGTTCACTTTCAGCTAACGCCGTGTCAGTTCTTACCAGGAAGTGGGAGACAGTTGCTAAGCTATTCCTTCTTCACGCTGAGGCTTTTTCCTGATGGTTATGGCGGTTATCTTTGTTTTGACTTTCCCTTTCTTTCCAAGGTCGCTGCGAGAAGTGGACTCGGTGGGCCTCTGTTCCTGCGTGGCACCGTGACTGAGCTGGAAAGTTGTCTCGCAGAGAGCGCCTGTGCCGCACAGCCAGGCGAGATGTGTACGTGTTTTCGGACAGACTCTCCACTACTAGGCCCCCCTCATCACCACAACGCTGACCCGTGTGACTCTAATGTAAACAACCCAGCATTCCCGGAGCCCAGGGGAGGGGCGAGTGTCAAAGAGTGAAGGGAAACTGTCAAATACCGCGAGATTCAAAGGAGCAGCTTCACCACCTCGCGCTGTCTTTACTTTGAATCGTGTTATTTACGGACAGAGGAGAAGTTTCCTGTTTCAACTTACGGTGCATTTACCGGCTCTTTCTCGAGCTTTTCACTTTTAATTGCTGCTGGGTTTTTCAAACGCACTTGTAGACAAGTGGCATCTGCTTATATTGTAGGAAAACAGGTATGTCTATAGCAGGCACCTCAAAAGCTGTGCAGCTCACACCCGAATAATTTAGATGGATAAATAGATTTACAGTTATCGCTCTGTGTTTAGTTTAAAGAAGTTGCATTACACCAAAAAGTTGCACCTTAGTGTTGCAAATTCCATCCACGTCTCCCGTTCACTTCTGTGGTTGAACAGAAGATGGTCCTAGCTTTCATAGGGCAAGATGGCCCACTTCAAGTGGGCCTGTTGTCCAAGCCTCCCGCGATTATCTCGACTTGGGTTTTTTTTTTATGGCAATCTTTGCTCAGAATCGTTGCGTTTTTCTTTATACCGCCCACCACTGTCTAGGATGTCATTCTTAAGTTGCAACAAAACTAAAATATTTGGTATTCCAACTTTGCTCAGAATTTGCATGACAATCTGTTGAGGCAGTGTAAGAAGGTTTAAGTGTGTTCAGGCAGCCAGGTTGCGCCGAATCCACTGATCCACACGCGTACTCTCGGCTATTTGCTCAGTCTCGCTTGCCATCATTGCACGTGTGCACATGACACGCGCAGAGTCTGTAATTGGGAATATTAGGAGAATTTATTGACAAAAAATGGTGCCGCGGATTGACTCGCGTGGACAGCGAGCGCAACTGGAACTGATCAGCTTACTTTGCTTTGATAAGAGCTTCAGCAGTGATTTCAGACTGACAATTCAAACAGCGCTGATACACAGGAAACACATCTGTCTTCTTCCCATCCCCATTGTTAATAATCAACAAGTTAGGTGGGGCTGTGTTTTTTCTCCCTACTTCAATCGCCTTTTTTGTTAACCTCACTGCAAATATGGAGAAAGGAGAGATGCCTGGAGTGTGGGATTTTTTTCCCCCTTTTTCTTCAACAACAGTTGAAGATTAAAAGAAACGTCTCACAGAAATCTGTCAATTCTGTATGTGAATAATGCTGTGTGGAATTTAATGGCATGAGTTATATTGGGTTTCCTCTACACCCACATTTTCTCTCAATAAGATCAATGCCGCTCAGTGACAGATAGGGATGGTCTTTTGTATCTTCAAATTTCAGGTTTCTAAGGGAATAATTAGATGGATGGATGAAAAGTAATGCATCAGTCTGCGAGGGGAGCTGCACCCCGAGTTCCTGTAGTTCAACACGCATGCCTCCACGTGTTTGGTAGAAAACTGTTTAATAATCGTGTTGGGTTTCCATTGTTCTAAAAGTGGCTCTCTGCACTGATGTGGCGCTTTAAACCAATGGCAAACTTTTTGTGTTCTTTTTTTATTGTTTATTTAACAGAGAGGATCTCCTTTTGATTTGGGGATATTTTTTTTTGAAAGGGAAGCATTCTCATCTATTTCGCTCTGTTCCTTTCCAAACTTTCAGGTGTCGCTCGCAGGTAACCAGCATGGAAAAGGTTCTTCCTCCAGGGGAAATGAAGTAGGTTGAATCGCTGAGTTTACAGAGACCTTTTACTGTAAGTGTGACATTTAACTCTGATGTGTTTGAACACACATGCTGAACGATATTCCCACAAATGAGAACTGATGACAGCGAGCCTGAATTTACAAGAATTTGGCCGCAGCGTGAATGTTCCGATATTCCATAAGTGATGGCAATAAAAACAACAACCAAAGTTGTTAGACCTCATTTCGTTGTATTTCTCTGGGAAAACACACGGAAATCCAGTATAGAGCCAAACCAGAGTTTCTGAAAGTCAACATTTAGCATGACCACTTTTATTCCTCAACTCTTTTAGACAAGCTTTCTTCTCATTTCTTTAAGTAGTCTTCAGGAATAGTTCTCCAGGCTCATTGAAAGACATTCAAAGGTCTGCTTTAGATGTTGGCTGCCTTTTGTTCCATTTCCTGTCAAAATGATCCCACACTGCTTCAGCACTGCTGAGGTCTAGGCTCTGGGGAGCCCCATCCATGACTGAGAGTGTTGCATATTGATGTCATTTAGATTTGGATTCATCACTCCATGAAACCTACTACCACTGCTTTTCAGCCAGTTCTACTGTAATTTGGCATTTTATTAAAAATGGCTTCTTGACCATTTCTGACGAGGCAAACAGCAGGTGGATCAGCTGAATGGCGAGATGCCTCCTGCATGCCCTGTGTCAGGTCTTTGCTGGATTTTGTTCCTATAGGACATGAAATCTGCATCATCAGTTCATCAGCCATGATGCTTCATCTTTTGTCCTCCACCTGTTCAGTTTCCTCAGATTACCTTTTAGAACACACTGCAAAGCAAAATACTATTTAATGTCTGCCACACGGTGGCATTTTTCAAGTTTTATTGTCACGTACAGATAAACAGTGTAGCCACATGAAATTCTTTGGCTTCTGCTCCTCAGCTTTACATGAACATATAGAAGTGTGCAGTTATATTAAAGAGGAAAATAATAATAAAAATAACAAAATACTAAATTATTAAATATTACAGAACGTAAGACAACTGTTTGGTATTTACAGTTTGTGCAAAAACTTGTGCAGTAAAGATTTAAAGTGACAGTGTGTAGAGTCCAGTGGTTGTAGTGAGTGTGTCATGGTGTGTGCAGAATGTCAGCAGTTCAAAAGCCTGATCACTTGTGGTAGATTAGCAGAGATCTAAAGAAATTGGAATAAAATAATATTCTATTCATAAGTCAGCGTTAAGTGGCTTAGCAAACTGTTGGTTTTTGTCTTTTGCCCTTCTCCCCCGTCCCTCTTCTCAGCTGTTTCTCTTTCCCTCTTTCTTTCTCCCCTTCTTTCCCCCAGTCAAGTCTGTCCCGTATTCAGTAAGTGAAAATAAAAGAAACAATAAAAGGTGAATCAAATGGACCATTACGGCAAGGCTGGGATGGTCAATTTGGTAAAGTAAATCCGTTGGGTATCTTTCTTTGCCTTTAGACAACAATTCTGATGCAAAAGAGCCAAACGGGACAGGCCAAAGGAGAAAAAAAGAAAGGAAAAAAAAAAGTGGCTTAGCAAACAAAAATAGCCTGAAAGTTTCCATAACATATTCCATATTATTTAACCCCTCCTGGAATTTTAGAACCACTGGATGAACATCTGTCTGCTGACCGTACTTTACAGTTGCCCATTAATCCTGTAGCATTCCAAGGAAGCATGCAGGGAATGGATGTTAGCTAAAACAGGTGGTCCTCTACTCATTTATTGTATCATTATTATGTTAGAGAGCTTAAGCTGTGACACCACTGGTGCAGCGGGTTGCGAAGTCGTTTATGTAAAACAAGATTAGTAGTGATCTAATGTGGGAAGATCAGATACTGGTCACTCCCAAAAAAAGAGTGGAATTTCAGTTAAACGTAACTCCAAACACTCCCACCTGAAATAATATGGAAATCTGCATTTGCATTGTTGAGGTTAGACATGTGATCCAAGCTAAAAAGACTATAGAAAGCTTAAAATTAATCTGAGTTTACTTGCAATGTTTTTTACATTAAAAAATGAAGTCGTTTATACAAAGACCAACTCAATTAGACAATAATTCATCTGATTATTTGTAAACATGACACACTTTAGGCCAAACTCAAACATTGTGAAATAAAGAAAACATGGTCAATTTCACATAATTTGCACAATAGCAGTATTAGCTGTGAACAAGACCCACACAGTGTTTTTGTTTGTGTGCAGGTTTCAGTGCATTCCAGCTTTTCACTGCTAAATTTGCAGATTTTATTTGCACCCAGAGGCTGAAAGCACATTTTAAACACTTAAAAAGAAAAAAAATGTTGGCGTCTTTTTATTTTCCTGCGTGTTGTTGATCTGGCTCAGGGGTTAGGTATGACTGCAATGTGGTAGAGACAGAAGCTGCAGTCAAAGCTCCTGTGATCGGGTGCAGACTTCATAGAGACCAGCAGATGGAGGGGAGAGGATCTGCGTGCATCCTGAAGGTTTAGCAAGAACTGAGAGGTTACACTCCTCCAGTACAAAGATGACCTGTCACACACTGAAGCATGCCTTATCAATGCAGACGAGCATCCTGTTTATGTACCTCACAGAGCACAGCTATCACAGGAAAAGAGAGAGGGATTACAGATGGAAATATGTATGAAATGTTGTATCTCCCCGTCTCTCTCTCCAAATACCCAGGCGAACTTGGAGGCAGCGTGCATGTGATGCCTGCATTTCCATTTTATTCGCTAATTAATGTTGTTTTGTCTTCAAAGTGCAATCGCAACCTGTAGTTATCAGCCTTGATCGCAGCATTTTCAAGGTTGTCTAGATGTGAGCCGTCACATAACAAACAGGTGTAAATATAGAATAACAGCTCAACAGAGAAATGGAGGATTTATGGCATGTGGAGAGCACTGTGCAAACGAGGCACAGGAGAGATAGTTTGTGATAACGTGAAGGACAAAACGGGCATAATATTTCTATCTATATCGCTTTTACAAAAGCTGCTTTTCACCGCCTGCTTTTGTTTGTGCGCGTCTGCTCGGCGTGTCTGTTACGTTTCCCTGCATGTGCTCCATATTTGTTGGTGTGGTCCTTTCTCTTGGCAAACACCCAGCACGCTGGATCTCTCCACCTGCTCTGCATCAGCCAGAGGGGCAGGCCTCAGTCTCACACTTGTGCAGCTCTCTCTCACACACACACAGCTGTGGGGCTGTGTTTCATTCACATCGTCACCCTTCTGACATCTGTCTATGTGTGTGTCACGGTGCCGGTGTGTGTCTGAGTTAGCAGGGTGGTTGGTGTGCGAGGTGAGGTTAAATGGGTGCCTAGCACTGAGAGGAGGCAACTGAGGCGGAACTGGCAGAATATCTCTCACACACACACACACACACACACACACACACACACACACACACACACACACACAGTGACAACAGAAACAACACTATCAGAGCAACATGTAAACTGCAGGTGCGCCCTATGCCTCGGTGATTATTCCATACTTTGTTTCGACCCTGTCGCCGTGCGTGCGATAATGTGTGATAATGTATGTGCGACCTCGTGCAATGTGCGCTTGCAGAAACACACTTTGAGTTTTGCACTTGTTGCTTTGCAACATCTAGAACTAGATGCACGCTCAGCAAAGTATTTATTTTTTCCTGATTTCATTTGAATCTGACGTCGACCTGGTTCGTGGGGCCTGGAGATTTTCCCCTGTGATGACAGGCAGAATCCTCATCCTTGGAGCTGGTTTCTCATTTGACCTTTCCGTGTAACATATTTTTCAGACAGACATATCAAATATCAAACCTCGGTTGCAAATGTCACAAGCTTAAGCCGACGTTAAAAACCAAACCCTTCAAAATTTGCACAAATGCATGTTTTGTTTGTAAATCCAACGAGCCTGCTCTGACCACAGGAAGTTGCATTTCTGCAGGTGCTTTTTACAGCTAAAATCACGATGGCTTTACATGTTTGATCAAAGCACTCTTGCATTGTACATCATGATCCACGTTGAATTGACTGATTGGACTGGCCAACCTGCAACCATCTGGGATCGGCTCCAGCCTCACCGTGACCTTGAATTGGATAAGTGGAATTAAATGGATGTAGACTGAAACTAAAACGCTATATGCTGAGCAGAAACCCATCTGCTTTATCTGTAAATGAACTTTTTCCCCCCTTTTTTTGGACCACCACATATGTCGGGATCAGCCACAGTGTTTCAACGAATCCTCGTGTGACTGAAAGCACACACTGTTGTCGGCGTTGTTTTTCTATCATCGTAGTACACAGCTGTCATTTAACAGAAGGAAGAAAGGCAGAGTAGGATACCAGTCGACAGAGGGCCTGCATTCATCTCCTGTTGCTGCGAGCACAACCTCGTTCTTGCCTTTGCATGAACGAGGATATTTTATTTGAATTTAAAAGCATTCACTGATTTAAAGAAAATACTTTTAGTGCACAAATGCTTACAGTGTACTGTTGTTATATATTTATTTCCATGCAAATATCCTTTCTCCATGTGCACCTTTTAATATTCCGTGATGAAGGAGCAGCGCTGCCACTGCTCTGACAAACACAAACATTACCGATGAGATGCATCACAGCCACCAGCAGCAAACCCCTGAAATACTTGTCGAGCAGGGCCGCGATTTGGTCCAGAATTTTTATCCTGCGGCTCCAAGCGCCGAGCGGGGCTGGCTGTGTTTGTTTGTGTTTCTGCTCCAGCCCTGCTTCCTGTAGCTCTGCGGTGTCAACCCGCCCACCGTCCTCCCGTCAGACCTGTGGAACACAGCCCCGCTGCCACAGCGCAGCACAGGCACCCCAGTGACTGAGGTTTCCTCTTGGACTGACTGAAGTGTTTGCTGTTTTCCACATTGTTGGAATTCAACACCAGCCTGTTTACTGGTCCCCATGTGGCTCCAGTCTCTCTCTCCCCTCCTCCTCCTTTCTTTGTGCATGTTTTTCCCCCTTTCCACAACATACCTTCTTTATATGGTGTGTGTGTATCCTCCTTTTACACAAAGTACGCACACAGCACACCTATGAGGTGGAATTCTTGCCTATATTAGACGGTCCACACGATATCTCATGTGGCGTAAATCACACTGGTCAGTATGAGGTTGATTGGTTGTTTTTATCCTTTATTACAAAAACAATCACGTGTTCAAATGAATAAATAATTTAATATCACTGGAATAGAGCTGAAACAACGGCAGTACACCATAAATATGGTTTGGCTTTTTTTAGACATACACACATGAAGAGCAGGAATCTCGGGCGTCCGAGCGAAATATTTAGGAATATTTAGTGCGAGACACTGGAGATCTGCCGCTTTCATAAATATCCACAGCGACGAGGTAAGAAAGCAGCAACGCTTCACCCTTGACAGCAAGCTGAATGTCAAGAACAAATGAGCTTGAAGCAGTGCTATCAATGTCCTCACTGTGACATTTGGAGTGTTTTTTCCCACGTGAGGTACCGCATGTGCTTCGGGGACTTGATTTTCATATGCTTTATTTTTGCAGCTGACAATAAATCATACAGTAAATCAAAGGAAATAATAATAATATACATCTCAAGGAAAAAATGTTAACAAGATGACGAGGTGCATGCAAAATGAGAATCTCTTCTTTTTCCTTTTCACTTCCTTCCCTCGGTGCAGCCAGATGGCAAAGCTCCAGCTCTGCAGTCCTCTTCATACACTCATCATATTTGATGGGCATCCTGCTGCTGCCGAGTTTCAAGGAGGCCGCGTGTTTACCAAATGACACTCGTGACAAAAGAAAACTTCTATTTAGCAAGCTGGTTCTTGGATGAGGTGCACGGGGGCAGCAGCGCGCGCGCACGTGTGTGTGCGTGTGTGAGTGTAGACCCTGTAGCGTGTGCAGGTGTGTGTGTGTTGAATCACGTTCTGCCTCTTCTGTTTTCTCTACACTATGTTACATTTTATTATCACTTTTGTGCATTGAACCACTCCAGTACAGAAAGATTTGCGTTCACATCATAAATATCATACACGGTGGGGGGTTGGGGGTGGGGGGGTCTCCTCCGCTGATGGACAAACTTTAAGCAAAACAAAAATCACCTGTTGTACATTTGCAACTGAAACAGGTTTGGGGGTTTTAATCTTTTATGTTGTTGTTGCTGTCGGTTGCCCTTTCGCTCTCATTACGCTCTAATCTTATGCTAATATTGTCTTTGTCTTCAATGGTGAGGAATTCCCATCAAAGTTTTCCCCTTCTCTTAATACTTTAGGGAATTTTCAAACGTCGGGATGTATGGCTGTAATGCCCCAAGATTTGTTCTCCCTGAAAGAAATGATAGAGTAAGAATATATTAACTACAGAGCAACCTGGCTTTACGCGGTCTGCATTTACTCTTACTTCATTTTAGGTTTACCAATATGTTATGCATAAATATATATATATAGATAGATAGAAATCAATATATGCTTTGCAGCATTCCTTTAATTTAAAATTTAAAGCCATGTTCATGCATTAAAAAGCAATTTCATATTTTCGACTGCAGGGTTTAGATGCAAATCCATGGGGCATTACGTTAAAACCATAAACATCATAAAAGAGGAAGTAGAAATTAAAAATGGAGGCAAAAATGAGGACGTTTAACTGGTCATTAATAACTGAATGCTTTCTCGTTTGTTGATGTGAGAAACAAAACTAAAAAACAAAAACTGTATCCAAGAAAGAACAGAAAAATGGCGAGTGTAATGAAAAATAAAAACCCATTTAAAGCAAAGTAGTTTTTTTTATTCACACAAATTTAATAAGATATATAACAACCGTTTGGTCCATAAATATTTAAGGGGAAATAGTTTCTATACACCATCTTTGTCAAGAAACAGGGAAACATGGACAATCTTGATAGAACACTTACTGTACTCAACTATTAACACGAAGATCAATATATAAGGTTCTCGGATTACCCAACTATATCTGAAAGAGTGCACAAATGCTTTCCGTGACATCGCTGCCCCCTTTTTAACAGGATACACCATAAAAAGATCTTCGGAGATAAGATGCAAAACAGTACAAAACTAGTGAGGCGCCAAAAAGGATGTGAATCAGTTAACAAAGAACACATAGATCCTGAATTTCACAAACTTCTCCCAAGTTATAGCGTAAGGCACATAGAAGAACTGAGTTAGGCATCTACTCCATCGAGTAGATCGGGGGCGCCACCTTTGCCCCCGACAGAACAAACCGTGACGCCCGCTCACGACGAAATGCGTCGACTCCATTGAAGATTTGCTCGCCCTTTCCTTTTCTCTCGCTCTCTACCTTTCAGCCAGAAGAAACGTGGTGGTTTTTCTTTTTCCCTTTTTTTGGTCTGTTCAGTGGCAAGTGTCGTTAAACAAAGCAGAAATATACGGCCGAAAAGGAGAACACACAGACAGCGATTTCCCGCTGGCTGCCTCTCACGACTCCACCTATGTGAGGTCATTTGAATGTTCATGTCAGCTCTACAAATCTACGTCGCGGCCGCTTCGCCCCTCGCCCTGCTCTGTTCTTTTTTTCCCCACGATCACATCGTTACCCTGAGCAACATGATAAAAACAATAATGCACTTTTCACTGGGCAGTATATTGTCACTGTGCAATCGAGTTTAGCTGTGGATCTACGCTCACCAGGCTTTTTATCCGTGGTTAATCCGTGAGGCCAACAAGACAACGACAAAAAAAAGGCAAAAAACCAAAAAGTGCTCCGTCGTGAAAACAATCGTTAACTGCTCTCCAATCAGAATTTCTCTGGCCGGTTTCTAATTGTCGAAAAGGTGACGACATCACACGTTGAACAGTTACCACTGTACAGATTGAGGGATTTGCTTCTCTCTCCTCGTCACAGTAAAGTTTCCTATCTGCACATTTTTCTCCTTCGTCTTCTTTTTCTCACGTGCAGCTCTGATTCCATCCAACTCGGTCTTTAAGACCGAAACATTCGGAAATAATTAAAGCCTGTTTTCTGGAGTTACCCATATACAGAACATTCTACAAGTTTATTTTTCCCAAATGAGTCCAAAACAGAAACAAAATGCTTAAATCGGAGAGTGCGAACACAGTGCATACATGTACAGGAATCTGAGGGCGAAATAGCGGTAGGATTTTAAAATTGACCAATTAAGCATAAATTAAGGAGGGCCCGTTTTCACTCTTTTTTTAACCAGAATTCAAGACAAATGTACAAATTAAGTTTTCCAGGCAAACTTTTTTTCCTTCCTAAAGCCTTCGCCTCCAAAAACGTCCCATCCCGAGTCAATGTCTGCATCTGCAGTTTCAAATGCTACACATTAAAATGGTTTCCTCGTGTCTTAATGCGGTCGCTGCTGCTTGTTGCTCTTGTCGCTCTTGTTTGCGTGCACAGTGCAGCACTTTGTGTTCCAAGGAGCTGTCTCTGCTTGACTTAAAGGTGTCACTTTAAAAAAATAAAATGTGAAACTGAAGAAAGAAAAGAAAGAAAGAAAAGTAAAAGAAAGAAAAAGGGGAAACAAACCCAAACAGAATCAGTCTGCTAGAGATAGCTTGTTAGAAAAGGTTTGTCAAGGTAGTTTGCGAAGGGCTCCCCGAATCATGGCTGTCCAAACTAGAGGTGACGGAGGTCACTACAGTGATAGAGGGGTTTGTCAGGTCTGTTAGTGTGGCCGCGCTGGAGGGGGGGGTCAGGGCCCCACTGTCGGATGAGGGCGGAGGGAGTGAGGTGCCATCAGCCTTATCAACACCTCCATTCTCCTGTCGCAAAACGTTCCTTCTGAATTTGGCTCTTGCGTTTTGGAACCAAACCTGCAAACCAATCCCAATGTGGCTTTTACTTTTAGTGCTTTAAGGAACTTTCTTTTCTTTTTTAAAGAAAGTATCAGATCATGTGTACATTAGCTTACAAGTCAAGTTATCACAGCTGTTACTGTTTCAAAGTTGTCTCAAGTATATGAATCTTTGTATGATACATTAGTTGGGGCTTAAGGGGCAAGGTAACAATGAACCAGTGAGTCTGTGCTGAACACTCAATACAAGAATGTGGATTTTTATAGCAAATCAAAACAAAATGCTACAATTTACTGATTTGGTTGATTTGGTTGTTTTTAACTGTGAGACTTTCATTACACCTTTTTTCTCTCTTCTAAAGTAAAAGTGCACTCTGGCTACTAACAAAGTTAGCAATATAAGAGTTAACTGCTTTCTCCTTTCTTTCCCTCCAAAAGAAAGAAAAAGAAAGAAAGAAACAACATCTACAAATTCCAGATAAACCCCTTGGATATACATCTAATGACTGAATGGACCAACAAAAGAAAGCAAAACTAAAAAAAGATGACGACATCAATGATCACTTTGGTGTCAATGAGGAGGAGGAGGAGTGGCGTGCAGACACACACGTGGGGTGAACGACTTTAGTAGGAGCAATGACTCTGCTTACCTGTAGGACTCTCTTAGTGAGGCCTGTTTTCTGGGCCAGCTGCTTTAAGTCCTTGGCATCGGGGTTGTGGTTGATGGCAAAGTAGGATTTCATTGTCCGCAGCTGATGGTGCTTGAAGGAGGTCCGCATGCGTTTGGTCTTCTGCGTCGGAGGGTAGGCCTGCTGGTCCCGGTCCAAGTGATCGGTGTCGTTCTCGTTACAGCCTGAAGAGAAGGCAGAGCGTGAGGCGGGCTTTAAAAAAGAAACTTCGGCAGGTCAGTTTACATTTGGATAAACAGCCCTCTGTGTCAGACTTCATTTGCACTGTGCCCCAGGCCACTAGCACCGCTATAACCATAAGAAAACAGCTTCATTCCAGTGATTTCCAACTGACGCTGATGAAAAAAGAGACAAAAGATTTCCACTGACAGGCTAAGGCAGAAACAGCTGTTCTGTGTCGTCACGGCGTATCGTCAAAGTGCTGATAACAATTAAAATCCTCAACAAGCCGAGAAGCTGACTGAACCGGCTAAAAGGAAAGTAAACCGCGGCGTGCGGCTCGTGTCTGCGTGAGCAGATCTGAAACAAAAAACAGCAAAATGATGAATTTTAACTGTACGCTGGGACGGGGCTGAATCCTTTCTGCTTGTGTTTGCAAAGACTAATAGGCCTAATGGGCCTCATTTGTCAGTAGCTTAGTGTGTAAAATACTTAAAACGGATCCAGTAAATTAAACGCAGGCGCTGCTTAGCAGTGTTGCTTGTCACTGCGAGAAAAAAGGCTTTTTTCAAACACAATTTGATTTTTTTTATTGTCCCAGACTTTATGAGATTTTGTCTAAAAACATACAATGAAAATGTATTTATTTTGATCCTCACATAAAAGAAGTGTTTTCAGGAAAGCACGTCTAAAGTATCTGAATCTTTTACGTGGCTGCAAAAATATAGAAATGTAGGATTTCTCAATTCTAAAGTGTGTCCTGTTGAGCCATTTTGGGGCTAAATTACACATCATTTAAAAGAAGAACAGCGATGCTGATACGTGTGAAAGGCTTTCATTATGTTTGAATATCCAGCTTTAACCTAACAATCACTGACATTTGTGCTCTTCTGTTCCAGTCTTCACTGGCTCGTGTTTCACTAGATATTACCCACTAGGGGTCTCTGTATCCAAACAAGACCAGCTTTGCTGTGGAATCCACAGCAGACTCACACACCTTTCCCTGGTGAAAACAAACATGGATGTGCTGCAAAAGCAGGAACAAAAACCTCAAACAAAACCTCTTCCTATTTGTTATGAATAAGAGCCTGCTGATCTGTGCAGCCACTTATATGAACAACACAGTGATGCTATAAAAGTGTGTTCGTAATGCAGAGCCCAGTGGAGGCAAAAGAGTGCTTTGAAATAAATATATATGCGCATGTAGATTTATTTCAGTTGATGCCGTTTTAATTTAATTTTAAAACATAAAATAAAACCTCTCATTTGTGAGCTCATTTTAACATTTTAACGTTTAAATTAATTACATGTGGCTAAAAACAAAAATATCCTTTTAAAAATTGATGGTGTTTCCACTCGAGTCCCAAATGAACACGATTATATTCCCTCTGGGACTTTTATTGTGTCTGCGGAGCATACCAATTAATTCACATGGACATCACTGTAACTGCGCTTTGGGCCTTTTTCTGTGAGCGTGGATTTTATTTCTATTTTATTTTAACTTGTCCTCTGTTATAACGCTTTGGCAGAATAAGCGTAATCTCTTCTTCTTACTACAGAAACAAAATCACGGCACTACAATGGCTTTTTTCCTATTAGAGCATCAGTGAGAAACTGGAATTTGCATAATCCCCTAGAATTGTGTTTAGGAATAACAAACCGAAGCTCATTTAACCGGAGCGCTGACTGTACGGCGCTGTGTTTTCAGCCCCTGGCCTCTCCCTGCAGCAGGCCCCTCTGCGAGGCGCTGCTCTGTCCCTGAGAACTGTGCTGACCGCCGCACGGGAGGCCAGGGATTCCAACGTCACCTTCAATTAACAAAGAACAATTAACGCGCAGATTACCCCTATTCCTACCCATTCACTAGGAACACAGGAAACTTGGCGCACAATGCCAAACTTTCTCAACCGCACACTAATTCGCAGAAAGCAAGAACAAAATGGGGACACTGCAGGGAGGGCCGGGGTCGGCTTATAACATTCGACGATCCAGTGCAGCATTTTACGTGAAACCTGCGTTTAACACTGGCTTCATTTGCGCTTTCCAGCGCTTTTTTAAATTTATTTTTTTGTTCCTCGCATAAAAGTGAAACGCGGAATATTCGGACGTTTTTTTGTCCACGATTTTTTTTCTATATTACGTTTACTCCATTCAAACGCGTTGTTTTTCACGTGTTATGACCTAAATTCGTTCTAATTATAAAAGTCGATGAGCAGGTCGGCGGCGAGGTCAACTTTCGATCATTCTGTTGGCGGAAACGGTGCGTAAAAGACGCGCGCGTGGACGGATCAATTAGCCCGCAGCTCCGAGCGCCGGTGCAAGACGTTCACGTGCATTTACTACGTGCATTTACAACAAGGCAACGAGTGCATCCATTTCATTTATTGAAATAATAGGCGTGTTATAGAGGGGATACTGAAGCGCCCGACTACAACTAAAAAGCGACAGAAAAAAATGCAACTGCCCATCAAAAAAACGAATTTGCGAGATTTCGCTGGATTTTTTCTGATTCACCCGATTTTTTATTTTTATTTTTATTTTTATTTTTTTTAAGGAAAGAAAGAGGAAAAAGATTAATTAAGGCAGCACCGTTTGACAGCCTTTATCATTTCAGTCGCTCACTGTGCAGCGGAGGGTTCCTAAACTGGTGTTTCCTTAATGTTCGCGAGAATCTGCTTAATGTTTAATTTCATAGGTTTGTGTGTGATGACAACATTATAGCTCGGCATGTTTTTCCTGGTTTCATTGTCCTCCTCTGCTGGAAACATCCATGCACTAAAACTTCAAGCAGATGTGAGCGATTCCACACCAAAACTAAAAAGGGTTTTTTTTATTGTGAGCGTGTCTGCGTCGTCGTCGTCGTCGTTGTTTTTCGATGTGAAATGAAGCTCCGAGCAGCTCAGCTATCTCACCTGTGTTGTAGCTCGGTATATCTATCCCCATGGCCGGACTCTTCCTCTTGCGTGGCCTTCCCTTCTGTGCCGTGCCGGTGCCGTTGAAGTAGGGTAGAGTGAGGCCGCCTCCCTTGGCTGCCAGCTCGGCGAAGTTGAGCTGGGGGTGGTAGTCCGGCCCCTGCACCAGCGTCTCGAAGTGGAGTCGGCAGTACACTAGGCTGTCCTTCATGCCGAAATGATCGCCCGTGGTCAGGGTCTTGTTGCAAGTGGTGCACGTGAAGCAGCTCAGGTGGTACACGGAGTCGCGCGCTCGCATCACCATCTCCGAGGCCGATATCCCGAGGTGGCAACGCGCGCACCTCTGCACGGAGAACCTTCTGGAACAGACACACAGTCAAGACTCCTCATCCATAAAGACCAGAGTGGACAAACAGCACGGGGGGGGGGGACTAAAAACTAAAATATAACCCGCAGTGTCACGAGCTAAAAGTAAGGCCTGCCTTATTAAGCGGCCTCCATGCGCCTTAGCGTGGCTCCAGCGTCCTGCACAGGATCACTAAAGCAGGCCTATATTTTGAGGTTGCATTCTGATAGCCACATCTGGCCCAGAACTGGGTGTGTACATGTGCGCGCAGAGTCGCTACACAACCTCGACAATAAAACCCACGAACTCTAGCCCGTTTGCTTTCCTCCGACACACGAATAATACAAGCATATGTTCAGCAACACTATCAGAAGGTAAATACACAAGTATGTAATAATTACAGAGCGTAACTAACAGCATCCCGGCCTGAGCCGAAGCAGTGCCGTAAAAATGTGCGTTAAGAATATAGGACATTTTTGTCCAGCTGTTTTTCTGGAGCTACTCTCATATTACTTTAATATAATAATAATTAAATAATAATAAGAGTTTGGATAAGAAGGTGACTTATGCATTAAGTTCGTGTTTGCATTACACACCAAGCTACAGAGAGAAAGCACTGTTTCATTGTTAAAACTTATTCCCGGTTAACAGCAGGCAGCCCACGTTAGTGACAGCTGGGATGTTTTTCGGTCCGAGGCCTGGCAGCCTGTTGATGAAGGGCTAACGCTGACTGCTCACAATGATTGCTAAAATGGTTATTTAAGAGCTGGAAACTAATATCATATATAAATAGGTCACTGTCGAACTGGGTCAGTAGATTTGGGTTTAGGTTACAGAGGGGAAAGAGGGACACACGATTTTAGGAGCAAGCCCGTAAAACTGAGACGCTAAACTTTCAGTTTTCTTACCTGTAGTAATCCTCCTTGCAATAGATACTCCCATCCTTGGCAAAACACGTTAGCTCCGACTCCAGCGCTAGTTTACATTCACAGCATTTGAGGCACCGCAGGTGCCACTGTTTGTCCACGGCCAGGAGGTAGTATCTATCCGAAATCTTGCCGCCACAGCCGGCACACAGGGCTGGCTTCTCTGGGCTCATAGAAGGCATGTTCTGGGACAAAGAAGGAAAACAAGGCTCATGGCAGCTGACTGCTTCAAACCACTGCTGGGAAAATCGTCACAACATTGTGCTTAAAAGAAGAAAAGCAAAATAACGAAATGCTGGCCATAAAATTCAACTTTTCTTTTTTAAACCTGGAAAGCTGCCTGTGAAACCCTCAGTTATGCTACAGCAGCTTGATGTGCAAATAGCTCTTACTTATGGAACAACGCGTCTATGAATTAAGCCTATTTACCTATTATACGTATGAAGGAAAAATACAGATGATGTTCGTGTTTTGAAATTAAATCCATCTACGAATAAATTTAAAATGCTAAAATTAATCATTTTTAATTAAAAAAAAATCAGGTCAGCTTCTATTTGCAAATATGAAACTGAAAATGCAAAAACGCTGTCAGAGAAATAATACGCCGACATTAATGTTTGTTTTATTTGATGACAAGACTAAAACGGCGCTTTAAATATATTTAGAAATAACGACACCAGAATTAAAAGCTGTCGTTCACGCCAATTATTTTTGTGCAGAAGAAGAAGACGCAGCTCTATCTATCATATCCAATGGAATAATATGGATAAAGACGAGAATCCTCCTCACTGGCCTCCTACTTACCACCCAAATGTCTGCACGTTTCCGGGCACGTTAACGTGCCGTTTCTCGGTCTTGCGGTAAGTGAGACTAACGCGACTTTTTAGCCATTATTTCTCACACGGCTCGGCCTGGCTCTTACCGACTCTCTTCCGTTCAGCTGCATGCCCTTCGCCAGGCGAGACTCCGTTTTCGACCTTCTCTCCATCTCCTCCATGATTCCTTGGATGTGATCCCCGGAGATCCCGTGGAAAAGCATGGCTCCAGGTCCTGGACGCAACGTGCAACTGCCTGCCTCTGTCTTGCAGCCCACAACTTCCATATAATGCACTGCAGCGCTGCGCCCCGCTCTCTCAGCGCATCCAAATGGGCTCTGAGGCTCTAAAAAAGAGGCACAAGGAAGAAGAAGGAAAAAAATAGACAACCCCAGAGATTCAGATCACCTCCTCAGCAGAAGCAACGGGAAGAAAAAGGACAAAACGAAGAAACTACAGCGTGAGTGGGGCAGGAGGAGCTCTCCTTCTTCCTGTGAATGTCTCTCCTCCAGGAAAAAAACCAAAAAAAAAAAAACCATATAGTCCAAATGATGCGACAGGCCGGTGTGGAAGTGGTGGTGGAGTTTGAGGAGGGAGGAGGGGAGGGAGTGTGAACACTGGCCAAAATAATGACACAAAGTTTTTTTGTGTGTTGTTGTTTCTTTTTGGTGATCTCTCTCTCTCTCTCTCTCTCTCCCAGTTTCCCAGTCCGGGGCTCCTCGGTGCTTGGAGGTCAGGTTGGGACTGCCTGGATTTGAGAACCGTGTCCTATTTGTGAAGAGAGCAGAGCCGGCCCAGTCTGAATAATTTGGTAGGAGGAGTTCCTCTCTCCCTCTCTCCCTCCCTCCCTCCCTCTCTCTCCCCATCTCTCTCTCTCCCTGCATCGCCGCTGATTTCTATTCAGCAACAAAGAGATGTCACTCTCCCCTCAAACCCCCCGACTCTGGACCACTGCTTTATGGTACTGACATTTTCATTACGTTTGTTCTGCCATTTAAAGGCGAGACGACGGGAACGTAAGCTGCACAAAGTCGGTGCAAATATATTAGATTTATTTATGAAATCATCTGCATCCCAAGCAGGCGACCGAGGCCCTCTGTGGTTTCACCGGACGCCTCACAAGTGGGAATAAACACGTGTCTCACGGGGTGTCGCTTAAAGACACTTTCTAATAAAACTTTGGTTGGTCAGAGTTTTTGGGAAGTGCGAGCTGGACCAGACCGACACACACACACACACACACACACACACACACACACACACACACAGACACACACACACACACACACACACACACACACACACACACAGTGTGTGTGACATAAATATTCTGTCTGGGCGGGGCAGTGATCAGTGATAGGCTAGAGGGCGGGGACAGATTCAATTGAACATTTTTGAAACAATGTGATTTGTTTTCAGCCCAAATGAATGAGATTTGATTAAAAACTGAATTAATTAATGAATAAAATGTATCCCAGGTAACGACAGCCTCCTTACTCAGATAACTCAGATAAACGCTCACATGTATAGAAATCTCTCTCTCCCTCTTTTAAACGCTCTTTTGAAGCAGTCGTTATCCACTGTCAAGGATTCATTAACGCGGCCCTTCGTCTTTTCTCTGTCTGCTGAATTAGGCCAAAACCTTGTTTACCTGCTGGAGAGTTGATCTGACAGCAGCGAGAACTGTGTAGTCTCCGCATTTCATTTGTTTGTGTGTTTCTCTTTCTTTCTGCTTTTCTTCTTACGGGCTTTATAAGAAGCAACGTGGAAGTAAAGGCGAGATGAGAGAGAGACCTCCAGTTGGTGGTCGCCACAGGGAAACCTCAACCAGCTATTGCATATTTTTAGAAATTCATGCTTTTTAAAATTCCATCCCTATCTCCAAAGATGGTCTGCTTTACGCAGGGCGCAGGGGGGGCTGCAATAACGATCTGTGTCAGTTTTAAAAGGGTGTGGAAAGCTTTGTTGCCCAAATAATAAAGCCAGGAAATAAAACGCGTTCCGCTTCCTGTATGCAGTGCAGACCTGGTGACAACAAAACTATATTTTTTTAATTAATTTGTTCATTAATTGGAGATTTTGGCCGCGTGACCTTCCAGCTGGATCCATGCCAGCGAACTGTGGTCTTTGTAAGATCGATGACGGCATTATTTTTCATAAACAACAGACAAACATCAGTCCCGTTAATAGATTTAGCAAAGCTCGGGGAGGTTTGCAGGTGTGGATGCTTCATCTCAAGACGTGTTACATTATCACGTGAACCTCCCACCACCCATCCACCTCACCGCACGCGCGCGCGCACGCACACACACACACACACGCGTGAACACCAAGCGAAGTTGTGTTGGCTTTAATTGGAGGCCCCTTGATAGCAGCGCTATAAGACGAGGCTTGAACCCTCCTGGACGGGCTGGACGTGCAGCTGTTGTCAAACCCATAACGCTCATTTGCGCTCTGCAGTGTCCCGGCACCAGCCGCAGAGTGGTGGGGGGAAAGGGGCACTCAAAAAGGACACGAGGATTTCATTTCACCTGGACAAAGACGCCCCGAGTGGAACGATAAGCTCAGCTCTGTGTGCGATTTTTAATCTTAACTGCAGTTTTCCTGCCATTCTGCGTCTTCTCTGCGAATTAGGCAAAAGGGTGTGTTTTGAATATGAAGAAGTTTTTAAAGAAAATCTCATTATTATTATTATTTTTAATGAAAGCATTAATGTCGATAAATAACGCCGTTGTGGCCCGTTGCCTCCAGCAGTGACATTTAATATGACTGAAGAGCGTTTACCAATGTGTCAGTGAACACCAAGGGGGGGGTGGGGGTGGGGGGGCTTTGTAGCTGCTGTTTGGTTTATTTTGTTTTTTCTGTATTTAAAACATATATACTTGAAGCGTTTTATTTGTCTGATTGTCTTTTTATTTCACTCCGGATTTTGACCAAACTATATAGATGTATATTTTTTTTACAAAACGAAAAAAAAGTCACTTTTATTTTGAAATATCTTTTTTTTAAAATCTATAACACCGTCAGTATTTTTAAAGTGTCTTTAAAAAAACCGGTAGGAAATAAAACAGTGATTTTGTGTGTCATTCCCGCTTTAGTCAGTGAGAGTGATTTATCCAAGTTAAAGATTAATTTATTATTATTGTTATTTTTTAAGGAATTGAATTTATTTTAAGGCTTTGGAAAAGCACTAAAGCACAAAAATCCACAGTGTCAGCATTTCTGTTTGACATGGCGAGAGTCGGCTCAGTGGGCCACTGACGTTTGTCAAATACATAATGAAAATGGAAATAATAATAATAATATCACAATCACGCACACAGCGACATTTTGCCTGTATTTTCATAAAACGCGTACATTTGTGTTTCGCACGATTTTACTGGCGTGCAAACTCCAATCTATTATTTATGTGCATAATCGAGACTGATTTAGGCAAACAGGAAAAAATAATTATAAGAAAAAAAATATATATAAGTTTTTTTTAAACACACACCGATCGATAAAATCTGCGCTTTTATCCTGGACAAAATCACCCATGTCACTGTCTTTATCACGCGTCAGATCTGTCGCGCATTGCTTCACACGCTGCCCGCTTCTCCTTTCGTTTTTTCCCCCAAAGCCCTCTCTGTGTCACTAATATTATTATTATTTTTATTATTATTATAAGCGTTGCCCTCAAGAATAAATAGCTATGGAAAAAAGTCTTACCTGCGGCTGTGCAGTGTGAGAGTGAGATCCCTGTGCAGCGCGCAGACTGAGCCGCTCCGGACTGTGCGCAGTGTGCAGAGGAGACAGAGGAGAGGCTGCCGGTAGATGGGGGGCTGTTCCTCGTTTCTGAGCTTACAGTTCTAGTTCGGGCGTCAATTAAAACACAAGACATTTAAATATTCCTCTCTCGTAGGCAGACGGCCCTCAACACACCGCAGCACACAGAAAACGGGGAGCCATGAGCCAATGGCCTACTCAGCATGTAGGTTATAATCTGTGATGTGCTTCTGAATTAAAGTGGTGAAGTCGGTGGTCTCCAAATGAAACAATAAAACTATCACTGTATAAAATAAAATGTAGGGACTTTTCAACAATTAAATATGTATTTGTCCTTTAAACACCCCAACTTATCCTGTGCTGTAAATGAATCCAGCTCCTGCACGGTTATCATTATTGTTACGCACCTAATATGAATAAGCCAGCGTCTGCACAGATCGGAAATGAAAGCTGGCTCCAAGCACATCTGGGCCTAAACAGTTATACTCCCAAAATGCATCATAGCTTCTTTACCTTTTATTTTGAAATATATATACACACACCGATCGTATTATAGGAGACTGAGGTGAGCTGAGCACGGTTACAGGCTCACTGGCTGGAGAGGTTTGTGTGAATAAATAATTAGGGTGTAAAGTCAAACTGGATCAATCAAATCTGACAAAGATAGGGAGCGCAGCAACACACGCCTGGAGGGGAAAATGTTTTGGTATTGAATAACCAAATACCAAATCGAAGCCATTTTCAAAATAAAAGTGCTCATTAATTGACGAATTGTGCGCATTTTAATCATGTGGGTACTGGACCAAAACAGCGGAGGGTTGCCTATTAGGAAAGGTCGCAGTTTTTTTGTTGCCCCCGCCTCCCCCTTCTCTGACTTCCTTGATTTCATATTTTCGTGACGACAAACGAATAATAAAAATGTGCGATCCATTAAAACAAGACGACACGTGACTCCCACCGCACTTTTTAGTCTAATTTTATTGATGCATTTCATTACAAACACAAATAAGACAAAAAAGACATATGTGTCTGGCACACTGCACGCCCGGATCCTTTTCTGAGGAGCTGAGCTGACAAACTTCATAAAAATTCAAAGCAATAATAAGTCTGTTCAGCCAGGAAGTAGACTTCCACACTTGCCTTGTGTGGCCTTGTGTTGCAACATCTAATGAAAAAAAGAAAGGCTGATGAAAAATTCACCAATAATTAATAATGTCAAGATTGTAGTAAATATTAATAGTGTTTATGTTTTGAGGATGGTTTGGTTGTGTCTCTCTTAATGAGGCCGTATTTTCTCAATTTAAGAGGTAAGTACAAGGAGCGCGAGGTTTCTTACTTTCTTATTATTCTCCACCTGAAATGCAAACTGACAATCGCGCGTTAAACGGTATCACCGGTACGAGAATGAAAAGCGTTTAAGGAGCGCTCAGCTCCTCCTGAAGTGCACGTTCATCTTTAACACGAGAAAGGGAGGTCATCCAGAAAAACAACAGGATAACCCAAACGTGCTCGTGCTCCCCACGGAGCGGCGCGCCGTGCACGGATGGACTCGTTTCAATTGACTACGAGTGAATAGAATATCGTGTGAACGAGCACCGGGGCTGGAGCAAAGGGTGACAGTTAATTACACCTCTGCACCGCTGGCATAAATGATCACGTGCCACACTGCTAACAGTCATTTTGCTTTGCTCCTTCAGCCTGGGTTGACATCACAGTGTATCTCATCAATAATGCAACAACACTGAGATCTATTTCACAGCGTAGCACAACACGGAGCGCACACACAGCGTGCTAGGAGCACGATACCCAGACAGGCGCTGCAGCGCGCTTGGTTAAATCGGCGAAACCGCGGCTACAGCGCCAAGCAGGTCGCCTGGCTGTCCCCCGCCCACCCCCGCACCTCCCCGAGTGCCTGGCTCCTCTCTGCTGTAGGGCACGGTGGTTAGATTACCACACATCCAGAGTTCATCTGGAGTTATCATTTCTGGGTCACCTCAAGTGACACTCAGTCTCACAGAGGGAGCTCTCAGTCACTCCCAAAGCAAGGGCAGAAAAGGAGCCTAGGAGAGGCGAGGAGGCGAGGAGTAGGAGAGAAGCAAGGAAGAGGAGGAGGCGGTGGGAAGGCTCTCCCAGGATCCAGTGAGGTGCAGGGAACCACGGGCTAAACGCTGACAGAATGAAGGAAAGGGGTGGGAAGGGAAGGGAGAGGGTGAGGCGAGGAGGAGGAACAGAGGGAGGAGTGAAGCACTGTAAAGCTGTATCCCAGTCTCATGAGCCTGGGTGGCTGGATGGTGAGACATCCTGGAAATATTTACAAACTCACAGTGGACGTGACTTTGTAATTATTGAAGCAGAGGCCATGTCAGAAATGCACAAAACAGGGGAAACGCCCCCCCCCCCCGCGACGTCTCATAAAGAGGCGAAATGCTGAACGGCGATTTTAAGAAAATAACGACACGGAGGATAATACGAGAATCTCCACGTCTCCTCCTGCTGGTCATTTCTCCCCCGCCTCATCCTGCTTCTACCACTCTCCCTTTTCTGCCTCTTCCAAGCAACGCTCCCCCCCCCCCCCCCTCCCTCTCGCCATCCACCCCTCCTTCGATCTCCTCCCTGCTCTGCTCTGCTGGAGCTCAAATCACAACCCCGGTCCCTGGCAGATGGAGGATAGGAAAGAGAAGCTCTTAACTAGCCAGCCTGAGCCGCTGCTCTCTGCACACCAACTGCTGCCTGCCTCCCCTCCCTGCCTCCAGAACAGCTACCACTACATGCACCCCACCCACCCCCAGCACCTCTGGGGACACGGTATCCTTCTGGGGAATGGTGCGTGTATTAGTCCGTATCTGGACACACTAGAAAGGACATGGAAACATAATAGATGGATGTTATTTATCACTACATAACCTTATGGGGCAGAGCAGCGTTTGCGAGGAGAGGGTTAGTAAATATCGTTTTGCTGTCAAACAAGCGCCGTCTTTCTACTTCAGTGAGCGAGGACACAGAGTCAGAAGACGGCGTAATGTGAAGCGAGCTGGAGGTTAGACGGCGTGACAGCTGAAGAAAGCGGCGACACGTCGGGTCCAAAGCGCAGATGAGAAATCACGAACGACTGCGGCGATGCAAAACCAGGAGGGAAATAAACAGGCCAAAGTGCTCCTTGGGCGCTTAAGTGCCTTTGACTGCCCCCGACTCTGCTTTTATCTGGGCTCATCTGGCGACCGCGGCTCGGCCTGGCATGAGCCTGACCACCAGTTGCGGTCTGAGGGAGAAACTGCTCCTCTGTGCTATTTGCAGCCCTGTCTGTCCAAAGGAATCTGGTGCGCTGACTGTCACTCAGTGGCCATGTGTGTTTTTTATCACTAATTCTACCACAGGGATGTGGTTGTCCATATGACCACTGTGGAGGCTGCTGCCCCGAGGCGAGCTGACATTGTCTGTGTAGAACGACCAGACGTTGATGTAGGGGCTGCTCAAATGCTGCTTCAATATCAAGACACACACACACACACACACACGCAGGCAGGCATACTGAGCGGTGCCTGGCCAATTGCAGAGACTGATGTTCCTTTCAGCCATCATATGGCTGACACTTAAGTTTTTTTCCCTGCCAACCTTGTGTCAGTTCCTGGCTGCTCCGGCCAGCAGTGATGGAGACGCTGTAACCGACTGTGGTCGGGGCCACTGGCCGCGGGGCTGCTGTGCCCCTTTGAGATGGGGTGCGATGGGGGTGGGGGCTGCTGCTTGGCCTGTCAACTGGTTGTGACTGGAGCACGTCTGGTCACAGATCCAAACTGGACAGCTCGCTCTTTCTCTGCAGCTAGTGCCATCATCCTGCAGAAAGGCACACGGCGTATAGCTGCCACTCTGCTCCAGTACAGCATATGCTCCAGCTGAGGGTCCGACATGTTCAGTCCAAAACGCCTGAGAGAGACGCCTCACGTGTCTAACCGGCTGCTGGGAGCACATGTGCACTGTGGGTAAAAGAGAAAATGATCGTGGTGCAGCTCAACCCAGAGACAACCCAAATAAAAGGCGGGACTTTAATCAACGTTAGATAAATTAATTTGTTTCAGTGATTAAACACAGAAACTAGCTGAACGCTCTCTCTCATTGTCCCAGTGCACTTCACAGGCTACTCAATCAATCCGCTAATGAATTAAGGATGAATTAGTAACCGGAGTGCATTTCTCTGCTAATCTGTGGAAGGTGTGCTGTTTGCGTCTCAGTCACAAACTGCTAGGCTGGAAGATGATGGAGGGGAAAAAATTCAAACTGTGCCATCACTGGATTGGGAAGACGTGGAGGGATGAGGCAGACATGAAAGTTGGCCTATTTCATGGTCAGGCTGCGGGACCGCCGAGGCCCTGAATGGCAATGCATCTACTTTAATGTGACAGACGAGTCCCTAGGCAAAACCGGCAGAGCCGCGGCAGGCAAGCGGGCCCAGGTACTTGATGAGTGTGACACCTTCGCCGTCCCGCTGTAGAAATGTTGCTGCCGCACGCTCCGCTGCCTCGGTTTAGAATAACACCAAATAAACTCGCCTCTCATCCCGCCTGACGACGCGTCCCCAGAACCTGTCCTCCCCAGCACTGTCGGGATCACCGATCTCCTTGCAGCCGCTCACAGGGCTTTGCTCCGATCGCTAAGCACTTGCCTTTGGGACCCACCTGCCGAGGAAAAGACACATCCTCTCATGGCGATGCCGTTTGCCCAATCGGGCGGAGAAGGACGAGCGTGCGCGTTGGGTTTGCGGCGAGCGCCCGGAGGCGTCACGCCGCCTACCCACATGCACTCGCAAATCAAGCGCCGCATCTTTCCACGGCATAGGTAGTTCTATACGAGCGCTTGACCTTACCTAGCGCTATCACTCAGGGCTACGAAGCGCGCGGTCAAGTGCAACCTTTATTCTATATTGGCCTATTAGGAGCCACGCAGTGTTGCGATGGAGCGAGCCTGCCTGCGCATGTGTGCGTCTAAGCGAGCTGGTGAGCGCCGAGCTGATCTATTGCAGTCCTGGGATGAGAGGGCCCAGGAGTTCATTAGGCTGCGGCTCAGGAGAGCAGCCGCGGGGAGCTGCACTGTAGCCGAGTGTTGCCAGGAGGCTGAGCTGCAAGTCCGGTGGGGAGGGCTGCTGTTGATGTCCGTGGCATGTTTGCTAACAGCCTGATTCCATCAAGTGGTGTAAAAGCAGCGCAGCCAAGTGTGAGGGCTGACCCCTGGCACCTTCCTATTTTTAACAACACAGTATCTCAGTCAAAGGTAGACAGTTCAGTCAAGCACTTGTGGTGTGTAAATGATGCTAATATTCATGCAGTCGTACGTTTGGGAGAGGAAAAAAATAACAAGCGATGCGAAGCAAAAGAGCACAAGACTCCATCTGACTATCTTACAGTTACTTTCGCTTATATGCCCTTTATCTGGAGGGCAAAGATCTAAAATGCACTCTCAGTTTTTCATCTCCATACTCCCACAACCCTTGTAAATGCATCAGAAGAGCAGAATACTACAAAATATTAAATACTCTTGAAGAGAAAAGAAAAAATGAGGCTCAAAGGCATTTCACTGGACACTGAGAGGAAAAAACAAGTATCTGCAAAACAGAACAAAACAAAAATGTGATAAAAGGCTGGTTTGCATGAGGGTCTAGTGAACAAATCCGTTCTCCTCCTTTCTCATTTTGCCAGAATGAAAATAATCCTAAGAATAGTTGTGATTCATAAGAGATAGGTATTGCACAGACACTACCCATATTTCATCATTTATTACACGGCTAAAAGAAAAAAATGACTCAAGTAGTCCAAATAACGACAGGCAGAAGACAAGCAACGTGCGGTGGCTTCCATTCCAAACAGGCTCCTAGCGCGTTACCTTGGCACGAGGCTGTTAGGTCTACACGTAAAACAGGGAATTGAACCGCTTCTTCGTGGCGAGGTCCTTCACGTTGACTTGGCCATATGGACACTGGGGGAGACGAGAGATAAATTAGCGCCAGTTAACAGCTGCATGTGGAGCAGAGCTTTAGTCACACTGAGAACGACACATGAGAAGCAGATCGAGCAAAGGAAAAAAGGACGAGTTGGATAAGGACAGGGGGGAAGACGGAATGGGATGGGACGGGGCGAAAGCAAAACCCAGAGCAGGGATGGAGAGTGGACAACGAGACTCGGTGGGACAGAGCAAAGCAGATATGAGCAGAGCGGGGCTGACACCGTCAGAAAACCCACAACACGTCTGTGTAGTTGGTTTGTTACACACGGATGAACCGCTCAGCTTTGCATTTCACCCTCACCGATCCTTAGTCTGGAAACTTGAAACCAGCAGAGGTCAGAAATGATGCTGAGAAAATGGATCCCCAAACTCTGAGCAGATGAGCCTTTCTGCTAATGTCACGCTCACGTCTCAAGTCTGTGTCACAGAGTCAAACCCAGAATTTGATCTTAACCATATTTACTGCTGTGATCTCAGCTGAACCGTCAGGAAGGATTATGATGATGCCTTCGTGTCCTCAGACTGGACTAATTCAGCGTGCCTTGGTCCTCGGTCCTCGAGCTCGGCGATCAGAGCTCCGATTGTTGTAGCGAAGCCGTGCATCCATATAAAACGTGCAGGTCTTTGACGGCGTCGGTGGTTCTTCGCTCTAACCCGAAGGAGACTGTAGACGGCACTAACTGTTTAAAACATCGATCCTTCTTTGTATAGGCTGTTGTGTTTGTTGTGGATTGTTGGTGTGCAGCACTTTGTGATCCTTATCTTGAAAGGTGCTGTTATAAAGACAGTTTACATGTTTGTGCCCTTTCATATTTTGATGCAACCATCTATTTGGTTTTATTTCTATTTGGTTCCATCCACGTACAGAAAGCAGCCTGGAAACTAACACACAGCGTCATTAGCCCTGTTAGCTCATCCTCTACAACAACATGGAAGCTCCAACCCACCAAACCTGCTTTCGTTTCATGTTTTGTGCTGAAAATAAATGACGAACGTTGGTCAAAACTGCTCTGGCAGAACCACGGTTTACAAACGAGGTCGGTTACCGTTGGAAACAGACAGGATCAAACGTGCAGGATGGGAAAAACACGGCAGAGGACAAAAACAGGGAGAAAAACCAGTAAAAACAAAGAGCTCACGTGTCTGCACGCACTGCCGCAGCACTTCCCTCTCTGAAGGTGGGCATACTCTGTGAACACCTTATACCCGCTGGAAGGGTCAACGTACATCTGCTTCTTTGCCTGAGCATAATGAAGATATTACCATTCAATTAGAGCGACACACAAACACGTGGCGGGATGTGAACCGTGCACACAGAAATACATACGATACATATACTCACCCAAACACAAGGACGCCTGCAAGAAAAATAGTGGCTAAGAACGTATACGGAGACAGATTGCTGTGGTTCAACGAGAAGGAGGACTGGGTGACCTCTGAGCATAGAAACAGATGTAAGACACCCTCATTCTTAAGATATTACTAATTAATTAGCATGCAATTCAGTAGTGAGAATACGCTATGACTAATCCGCTGGTAGCCCTGAAACCTGCACGTCGTTCTGACAATTTTCAGGATGGTGAAAAATCAACTTTACAGACAGTCGTTGTTTTATTTGGTGCAGTTATTCGTCTTGCATAGGCACAAAAACACCTTCTGTAAGTGGGAAAAGCCTGAACTCCTCTCCATCCCTTAGGAAGTTCCAAAATGTCATCTCTCAGTCTGTTTCAAACTGAGAGCCACTAGTTGGTGAGCTTTGACAGGCCACAAAGGGAAAAAGGCCCCAGGCCCTTTGGTGACACGGCTTGTCATTTCACATGCCATTGCAAGGCCACATAGTGAAGCTGGCATAGCTGGGCCCCCTCTGTATTGTACTTTTCCCACCCAGGCCCTACCGCTCTCCTCAGGTCGCGGCCAACTTGCCTCAACTTCATCCACACTCCGAAGCACAATATTTACAACAGATAAGCCTAAAGGCATGCGGATGACACCTATTCACCGCTGTCATCAGCACAGCTCGCTGGTTCTGCTCCATGGAAGAGCAAGTGAGATTTGGTGAATATGATGGATCTAGCACAAACAATCAGCATCATTTCTTTGGGGCAGCGGGCAGGTATTCTCCTCTGTGTGAAAGTTCACAACAATAACAGGTGGACACAGACACCTCCTACGTTCAGGCGCCGTTTCGTACCTCTTTCCAATACCTACACTTTCACTGCAAAATAATTAAGATGTTTATCTCGGGTTAGAATGGAAAGACTGAGTCAAAAATCATCAGTGGTTTCATCTTCCTAAATGTCACTTGGTTAAGGGCTCGGGGGACGTGGAGGAGGGTTGGGGGCACCGCCCTGGGAACAGGAAGGAGATGCATCGTAGCTGCCAGGTTATCGTGCTGCTAACACACGGTGGGCAGTTTGAAAATATTATGCTGGTATTGTTCCAGATTATTGACGTCAGATTTTAACTTGTTACTGTGTTTAAGAGAAAAGACTAATAAAAAAAACTATTCCAACAAAAATGTTGGAGCCTGAAAAGTAAGAGGAGCTAAAAAGAAACAACATTTATCAGTAATCAGGTCAACTGGCAGCAGCTCAGTGACGTGAGTGGGTATAAAGAGAGCGTCTTAGAGAGGCAGAGTTTCTCAGAATCAAACACGGGCAGAGGTTCATCAATCTGCAGAAACCTATGATTACAGATTGTGAAACATTTTCAGAATAACGCAGAAAACTGAATATCTCATCATCTGCAGTGCATAATATCAGAATATTTGGAGAATCTGGAGAAATCTCTGTGCGCACGGTACAACGCTGAAAATCAATAATAGATGCCCGACATCTTCTGTCCCTCAGCCAGAAGTTCCTGTCTGTGAACACAGTTCAACCTGCCGCCCACAAATGCAGGTGAAAGAACGAGATATAAGCGAACATGATCCAGAAACGCTGCCGTCTTCTCTGGACACTGTTAGGTGCGGCTGTGTGCAGACAGGAATAGGACCCAAGGTGCAGACTCCGGAGACAGAACTTAAACCAAAACAGCTTTAATGCTGAACTCAAACATAACATAACTGGGGAAAAAAAGTAAAAAACTAACACCGGCGGATTGACAAAACACACAGCAAAATAAACGGTAGATCGCGACACAGACACCAAGAAACACAGGGCTTAAATACACAGAGGGAGCAATCAGGGAATGGGTAACAGGAGGGAAACACAGCTGGGGCAAATCAGGCCTAACGAGACAAGAGGAAGCAAAACCAGACACATTAACATCACACATGGACTTTCAAAGTAAAACAGGAAACATAACACAGACTCACGGGCAGGCACTATAACAAAGGGAACAGAGACGTGGGAACAGGGCAGACACAAACACTGAGAAATAGGAACTAAAGATACACATAAACGCGAACTAGACAAGGGGATGCAGGTGATAGGGGAGACAGAGCAACTAAAGAAGACAGAGACCTAAGCCATAAGATAGAACTCAAAGAAACCAAAAACTAGACAGTATAAATAATATAAACTCAAAAACCCTGGGTCGACGACCCAGGCATCCTAACAGACACCTGCATTTGAGGATGGCAGGTGACACTTTCCTACTTTGAGGGAAAGCAGGAATCTTTTGTCAGACCGAGAATGAAATTTGAAAGTCGTTTTGAAAAACATGGACCCTGCACACTCCAGACTAACTGCAGCTAAGTTCAAAAGCAAGCATCTCTGATGGTATGGGAAGGCATTAGTGCAGATGGAAGCGGCAGCTTGCCGACCATACAACACTGCTGAATTAAGTACGGCATCAATTATGACCGCAGGCTTCATAGGAGAGGCTAGGTCCTGAGCTGACCGGGTCCAGACCTTTCACCAGCTGGAAACATCTGGATCATCATGAAATGAGAAGTACAGCAAACGCCCAGGACTGTCCAACAGTTATAAATCACACGATTTAAGGTGTGTAGATGTGGTCGAGATGACCTGCTGAATTAGAAACTGGTTGATTTAAGTGACTGAAGAATTTTTGGTGACAACGGGAAGATTGGAAAAATGATCATTCTTGATTTCTGCTGTGCCATTCAGATCGTGGGGTCGGAATTTGGCGCAAACATCCATTCTGCCTTATCACCAGATTTCAGTCCAGCAGGGCACCTTTAGGATGTGGTGCAACAGGAGAGCCACATCAAGGATGTGCAGGCAAATCTGCAGTGACTGCATGAAGCTATCCTGTCAACAGGGACCAGAATCTCTGAGGAACGTTTCCAGGAGTTATTTGAATCTGTGCCACGAAGAATGAAGACAAAGGCAAAGGACGTCCAACCGGTGCTTTAATCTTAATTTAGCCCAGTGCATTTAACAGAGACAACACGCTTATAGATGATCAGCTGCTGCAACACTCACTGAACACATTATTCCATCCGGTGCTGATCACCTGTCACAACACGCACATTCTAAACTTTGTAACCATTTTTGCAGCTGTTACTCTGCCGTCCTTGGTCTGCAGTAAAGCGTCTGCGTCGGCTCTGCAGTTCGTCCAGTCGCAGAATTATCATCATTTCTCTGTAAAGCGCGTGTAATTAATCACCCGTGGATCTGCGGTCCGATTGTGCTACATGACACGATTGGCTGTCTCAGTGATGCATCTTACCGCACACGCTAGTCTATGGATTCTGTGGATGGCCATCTCGCCCTCTGTGAACTTTCCCGCGGAGGAGGGGTCGTTTTCGCCCCCCGCGTCGCTGACGTCTGCTGCTGTCGTGCCTTCGTCGATCTGTGACGCGCCGCTGTTCGCCGGTGGCTCGGAGCTTTCTCCCGACAGCTTTGGCATCGACATCGCTACGAGTCGTTTATTCAAGTGGAAGCAGAGAAGAACGAGTCTGCAGACAAACGCTTTACTCGGGAAGTTTTTGCGAAACATGCTTCTGCGATAAACCATCTGCAGGTTACAAGCAGGGAGCGGCTTTTATTAAGAGAACAACTGTGACACTGTGTGAGGAAAGAAACGCGAATGCGCCTTTCCCTGCTCATGTTATCTACACTGTTCAAATCCAGCCTCTCCCCACCTTGCTGCACAGAAAGTGTTTTACTTCCTCATCGGCCCCTGGTCACGTGCCACCAATGTGACCGTCACGTAACTCCGACCCACCGGCTCGTGCAGCGCCTCTGCTGTTTGAAAGCTGCCACTACACGGAGGTACAAGTCCACTGTTAGAAAGATCACCAAAAACCCACAAATCCTGAATGAAAAAGTGGTGACCTGCTGGAGCGTTATTATTCAGTGCCACACCGATAAACTGAGGCCTTGTTTTCTGTAGCCTCTGCTATAGCATGGGGGTAAACATGCAACATCTATTTCATGGGACTACAGTTAGCTTTCTATTAAAGAACTCATCCACCCACTTCTGTCAGGGTTATGGAGCCGAACCCCCTCTTAGGTCAAGACGGAGAGCACACCCTGGACAGGTCTGTGGTGGAACTGAACCCAGGACCTTCTTGCTGTGAGTGCTAACCATGAAAGCCACCAGCAGATATTTCTGTAGCCATTAACAAAAATGTTTGTCCACACATATACTTCTGTGTGTATATGGGTGGTGAAGCATGCTGTCTTTCTTTGCGTGATTGCGCTGCAGAACAAACGCAGACAGCTTTCCATAATAATAAAGTAACATGGTGCCTTGGACGGATAACTGCAAGGTTGGTGAGTGGACATTAATGAGTCCTTTCAAGGTTATCCGCTGCTGCAAGCCACTACTGATGATGCCCCTGTTTCACAATTATGGGTAATGAAACCTGACAAGTGTCTTTTGACTGACATTGTGGGGTCAATTTACCCTCAGACAAATTACACATCACTGATAAAAATATTTGCACGCACAGCATGGAAGGGAAGACATATTTAAAGAAAAGCCAAACAAATGATGTATTTTCCAAGGCCCGTTGTTTTCCATCGAAACCTTTTCTATATTCGGCAGTTTTGGCGCATCATCTCATGCTGTAAAAACGACCTGATTAATGTAACAGATGCTTTATAAATTCACTTGGCAACAGACTCCAGAATGATTTTATGTTAACTCTGCTGCAGGCTGCATTTACTCCCTGCTGCACCGTCCCAACATGAACCCTGTTTGTGTCTTTTCGTCTATGTGACATTTCAATTCAAGAAGATACATCGCTCGCTCCTCAGGTAGATAAAACATGTTTGAAGACGTTCTGTAACAGATTACTGGGATCGCTGAAGGACAGAGAAACAGTGCGTTGTCCTTTTTTCAGCAGCAGGAACTCTTAAATGAATATTATCTGGGCTTTTATTGTTTTATTGTTCACAAATTTCTGCATTTTTTTAGAAATCACAACGTCATGGCAACAGCCCCACCACGATCATTTCATACGTATGCCTGAAACAGCACGGCCCAGGCTGCTGCCATTTAATTACCTTCCAGTCAGCCTGAAGATATCTTCCTCTGATCCCGTCACACTCTCGTGGGGAGAGAAGAAGGTATATCTAAGCCACTGGTTCCAGGTTACCACCAGACAAATACGGCTGAAACGTGTCTCAAGAGTTTAGATAGTAGCATCGAGTTCTGAATTTACTGTGTCATCAAGTGCCAAGAGCTGCTCCTTTGACAAGTAAGTGATCGACTGTGAGGGCTCGCTTTGTTTGAGATGTTACAAGCGAATTAGCTTCAGCTCACGAGGTTTACAGCAGTGAACAAACCCTGTCCCATTAGAATGAAAATAGTGCGAGTGTGCTATTACAGAAGCATGCGTTTCCCTTTAAGAGGACAATGACTCATCTCTCTCACAAGCATTGTTTTTAATATAGAGTTCTGGAGAAGATTATGGTGGTCATATAAAAGGATAGGGACTCTACACGGTTTGCTTACTGTGGCACTTTGAGGACATTTTCAGTAGCTTGATACTAGTTTAACAGTAACATCATTGTGCACTGAGACATTGATATTATTCTATTGCACATACTTGTGACACTCTGTAATTATGCAGTTGAAAGTCCAGTCATCGCAGCCTCTTCTGCACAATAACACCAAACCCCACGCTGTACCTGCTGCATACCAACAAACACTTCAGTGGAGTTGTGGGAGGTGCAAACACCGCTCTTTGATGTTCATCACACAGATCAATCGTACAAACAACGGTTTTTACTTCACCGCTACCACGGAGCGTCAGGTGAAGCCTTTTTCCAGCACCTCCTCCAACACGGAAGAAGTCCTCGTGTGTTCTCTGCCGCTAGAATCCAGTGCGTATGATGCATTGTTTAAAAAACACACAAAAGGTATTATAGCTTTTTTTTTTTTTACATTCATGGCCTGTACATGTGAGGCAGACGTAATATCTGAAGTAGATTTTTTCATTGTAATCGTACGTATTAGACCCAAGGAAACAGGGCGACAGATAAAGGCGCTCATCAGGAAGAAGAAAAACCACCAACAGCAACAAACACAAGAGAAACTCACCTTATGAGCAGCCTGATCGACAGTACCGAAGGGCCAGAAAGACCACAGAAGACAATACGGGACTTGAGAACAGAATTATTTCTATAGTTAAGAAAATGTGTTACATCTAACCAAGTCAGGAAGACTCTGGAGGTAACACTGTCAAGGCCTACAATCAAGATGCCTTCAGAAACAGAAATACAGCAAATAAAAAAACAAGGTTCAAACCAATAGTTAGACCCAAGAACGGCACATATCTGCTCCATTACTTTTCTTTATTCTTCGTTTTTCCAGTTACTGTGGACAGATGAAACACAGGTTAACCTGAACCACAACAACAGGAGAAATATGGAGAAGGAGGGAAACAGTTTGTGCTCTGATGTGTTTATTAATGATAGAAGTAACAGGATGAATTGTGACATGCAAGGCTTTGTACTCTCTGCTGAGATTCAGACAAATGCTGCAAACTGACTGGACCCCACGTCTCAGTGCAGATGGATCCAAAACACACTGCAAAAGCAACCCGAGACATTCTCAGGCAAAGATAACCTTTAGTGTCCAAGTCAAGTCACCTGATCTCAGCCCAATAAAGATTCTATTCAAAACTGAATCCAAGGAGCTTGGAAAGAAAAGCATCTTGAAAACTCAACTTCAAGAAACCCAAAGAAGTCCAGATGCTTTCCAATGACCTGGATGATGGAGAGCCTTCACAGACACACAAAACTGAATGCAGAGAGACACACAAACAAGCAGCAACACAAACTGGCTGCAGTAAAGGCCTGGCAGAGCATCTCAAGGGAGGAAGTGATGTCTGTGTCTATGGGACTTCAGCAGTCGTTGACTGCAAAGGATTTTTGTCCAAGTATTAAATCGCCGTCTTCACTGGTTCCCTCTGTTATAGTCTTCGGTCTGTCTCTCAGTGTCAAGTCTTTGCAAATTGTTTCTGGTTTCAATTCAATTCAATTCAATGTTATTTATATAGCGCCAAATCACAACATAAGTCGCCTCAAGGCGCTTCATAGATACAGAGAAAAAAACCCAACAATCATATGACCCCCTATGAGCAGCACTTTGGCAACAGTGGGAAGGAAAAACTCCCTTTTAACAGGAAGAAACCTCCGGCAGAACCAGGCTCAGGGAGGGGCGGGGCCATCTGCTGTGATTGGTTGGGGTGAGAGAAGGAAGACATGGCCCTTGTTTTACTTTGAAGGGCCATGTCCTATGTCAGTGTATTCAGTTTCACTTCCCCCTGTCTTGTTAGCCCTAATTTGTCCCAGCTGTGTCTCCCTCCTGTTTCCTATTCCCTGATTACGCCACTGTGTTTATAAGACCTTTGTTTGCCTTTGCTTTCTGTGGCATTGTTAATGTGTCCTACCCGCCGCATGCTGCGTGTTTGTTGCCTGTTAGTATCGCAGTTTTGCGCCTTAGTTCCCATCTTCAGAGTTTTAGTTTTGTGAGTTTGATTTTCAGGAGTTTTTTCTAGCAATAAAACTGCGTTTTGAGTTTAACCTCCAGGTTTTGAGTCCTGCTCTTGGGTCCACCTTTCCGGGCTGCCTACCACACAGCCCATCATCACAGGCTGTAATTAAGGAGAATGCAAACCTTGTGTGCATTCTCATATTGAAACATATTAAAACATATTAAACCTGAAAGCCTAAAAGTTGGTCACATATTAATTATTTTAGTTAAACTCCACTGTGATGCTGCACAGACCCAGATAAGAAAAAACTGTGGATGTGGATTTAACTGTATGAGCCAAGGATGCATTTACTCATACGCTGAGTAAGAGTCACCTGTTAATAATCGGGGCTCCAGTGTTAACTGCAAACATTAAAGTTACATGTGCGTAGGTTTACCAACAGAGAGGCCCTGGCAAGAAATAGTGAAATAAACCCCGAAGTAAGAGATGGCTAATCTAAACATTTTGATGACCATAAAGCATAAATCCATACGTCTGCTCCACAGCGTACTCAAAAGATGCAGTTTGTGTTTTTGCATTTCCAGAGGTGGACACATGGACCTGCGTGCAGGAAGGTATGATGAGAATTAGCAGACTGTCATAGGGGTTTGATAAAAATGGTAAAGAGAGCTGAAGGTATGTTTGCTGATGTAGTTGTTGTAGGAAGTTACAAGGCTGCAGTGCAGATGGTGCTGATAACATTAGTTTTTACATTTTTAACTATTAATTATTCCTGACAGGGCTGCAGGATTAGACTGAACAGTAAGTGAGCTGTAGGGTTCAGAGTCTGTTCCGATCTTTAGGAGCCATTAGCACAGATTAAGATGTTATCATTGTCACGTTGCTTCTGTCGAGCCCAAACCCACATGCCGCCGTCTGTGCGTCGTGTATGCATCCTGTCACACAGCAGACAACAATTGGCAGCTTCATTATAAGCTTAGAGAACCATGTGATTCTTGTGCTGGACTAAGATACAGCATTTCCGGTGTTATGAACACAGCATGCAGCACACAGTTTATCAGTGCACGGTGTAATAATAATACAGTAACAATGCATCCAGTCACTGTATGCATGATGTGAAACAGGTTTATCATATGTAACAAACCCACAGAGATTTGTCTTCTCAGCTCTCCTGACTGTTTCTGCATTTTTCAGCCGATTGTTTTTGGCTTTTGTGGTTTTGGGTGAGTCATTTTGGTTTAAGTCACTCTTGTCTGCAAATATAGTAAATATGCTGAATAGTCCCAGCTCAGCAACAAGCAGCGCACATTTCGAGAACCAAAACACCTGCAGCTACTACTTCAGTTAGTAGCTTTAGATATGCACAAATAACAATTCAGTCAGGGGTTCCACAGGGATCCGTTCTTGGTCCATTACTCTTTAACTGTTACAGGTTCCTGCTCAGTTCTGTCGTAACGAATCATAATGTATTCCACCACGTTGCACTTGCTGCTTCCCTCTGATGATCTAACCCTTGTTCACAAACTAATAAGCACTGATGACATTCACTGTTGGAGATCTAGAAAGTTTTCTTGAACACAAACAAGACAGATATATATTTCCTCTCTGAGGAAATATATATCTGTCTCATCTCTGTCTCTTCTTATCTCAAATTGATTCAGAGAAACTGGCTCGTGCATTCACATCGAGCAGGTTTGACTATGTTAACGCTCCATTTGAGTCCTTAAACAAAAGTGGAAATATTAACATATTATCCGAGTACTGAACGCACTCCACTGGCTCCCAGTTCAACACAGAATTTATGAATTAGAATTCCTAATTCACAAAGCTCTCGATAGTCTGGCCCCGCAGTACATCTCTGACCTGCTCACTGTTTATAACCCGATGAGTCATCTCAGGTCATCAGGTGCAGATTTGGACTGTTCTCAGAGTCAGACCTCCGTGCTGAGGGTACTTTCAGGTACTGTGGTCCTGTTCTTGAAGTAAGCTGCCCGCTGACCTGAGGTCAGTTTAAAAACAGACTTTTTTTATTCTCTCAGCCTTACACTTATCAACCATGTGTGTGTTTAACTTGGACTATTTCACTGTTTTCATTATCTTAAGGTACTGAAGACTTTTAAAAAATCTTTAAGCTCATTTAGTTAGAAATAAAACAAAGACTATTTGTAGCTTATATCCGTGTTTGTTGGACAAAATCAGTTGTTTTTCTACTTTTAGCCCCCTCAGCGGCTCCCAGGGCCGCACTGAAGATACTGCTGCCATAGATATTGAACTAATAACACAGTCTCGTGGGGAAAGCCGTTTAAAAATAATAACAATAATGAAAAAAATACCAAAACCGTGAATCACACGGCTCAGGCCTGCTGTGCGCATCGCGCTTGTTACTCAGCGTAAGTGCAGGGAGCCGCCGGCGGGCAGACGAGCAGCAGCCGCTCACTGCAGCAGCCAAGGTGCTCGTCGGACGCGCTGACGTCACCAAATCTTTGACAGCACTTCCTGGATGGTGTTTGTTGTGGGAAATAGCCGCGGAGGCGCTGAATCGTGGATTTAGGCCACATAAGCGGCAGGAAAGACGGCACCGACTGCCACGATATCGCACCTCCAGGCATGCGGACGCGGCACCTTCCGAACAGTGTCCGATAAACGCGAAGCAGAGACGGGCTGAGGCTGAAAGAAGAACGAGGTGGAAATACTGTCGGACAGCCCTCAGAGCAAAGCCCCCCGACAGCACGGAGCTGTCGCGATGTTGTAACTAGACCATGGACAGCAGGATAAAGTAAGAGCTCCGAGTGTTTGTCCTCTCTGCTGTCGCTTCTATGCTAAAGGCTAACGCGTGCTTGAATAACGCTAAACGGGAGCTGCGTGCGTAAATGCGAAGGAATGTCTGGCGTAATTTGAGCCATCATCTCCAGCAGTGGCTTTAACAGCGAGGCCAGCTGGCTGCTCCGCATTTGGGTCAGTCTGTCGGCGTGTCTGCTAGCTGACCACCAATTAGCAGCTCCGCTAGCCGAGCAGGCGGTCGCCGGTGCCGTGAACGAGCCGTGTCCCGTGACCTGAGCTCGATAACGTTAGAGATCAAAGAGCCCGTCTTTCTTTCAATCCAAAGCTCCGATGGCACAAGTGGGTACACCTGCATACCTGTGCACTGGAATGCGACCCAGCGGCTGTGCGCACTTTGTGCCCGTAACACCTGCTTTTATTCCCCCTCAGCTCTCAGTAAACACTGTTTCATTCTTTTCAGGGAGAATCCAGAAAGAACATTTGATCTGGTTGTACAGGTGGCGTGTCCAACATCTGAAAATGAGGGTAGGTGACCGTCCATTTATAACTTTCAGCCTGTGTGCGCACAACTTATTTATAAAACTTTAATGTTGTGCGTGATTCATAGAGCTGTGATCAAATTATCAGCCTGTTAATTTCCTGTTTAACAACATAAATGAACTGCTTACTTATTTGTTCCCTTTCTGCTGAGTTAATGAAAGCCTGACGTGGCATTTCGTGGACAACTTCTAACCTTAAACCATTCAGTTTTAACACGTGTCTGTACCAAAATGCCCGTCTGGCTCATTTCTGTAAGAAAGAAGCATTTTTGGTTTCCAGCAACTGAGAGGACGAGTATGGCTTTTGATTTCCTAACTTAATAAACGCATGCAGGATGCACATGTGTACTGCTCCAATGAAGCTCAGGTATACTGCATTTTATCTGAGTGCAGTTTCCCCCAGCTCTGTCACTAAGTACATAAATGGAAGTGAAAGTTTGCTTTTAGGGTCTTCCTCAATAGTCTTCTTTCACTTGCAGATTCCTTTTTTCTGACTCTGTAGCCTTTAAACTGTTCCAGTCCTGTCTGCTAATCGTTGGATCCCTGCGTCTCGTGCTGACCCTAAGGCCTCTTGCGAGAGTCAAATGTGCAGACTCTTGTGAAGTAACAGATACTGTGGGATGATGGAACAAGAAATTAGAGAAAGTGTGTGGGCTCGTGCAAAGAGACGACCTTAGCTGGAAAATAAGAATTCATGGTCATTTCACCGACATGTGACAAAGTCATCTTGTGCTTTCTGATATAGACATTTTTTCTCAGTTTCTAACACCAGTAATTGTAACGCAGAAAGGACGGCGTGTGTGATGGGGTAGTTTGTAAATACACTGGAGCAACAGCAGGCACCACAGGACTTCACTCCTGCATGAGTCCAGACTCGAACAATGAGGGTGCTCATTATGGTTTGGGTTTTATGTGATTCAGAGTTTAGTCTGTCAAGATCCTAAGGACGAGAGGAGGTCATGACCCGGTTTGGCTGTAAAAGTGAAACTGGGAGTAGCTGTAATATCGTACTGTTAGCGTCGTACAGTCTTCATTTATTTGACAGATTTGCCTGAGCACGAGTTCACCAATGTAGACATTTTTCTGGCAACCGTGACCCCGCGAGGATTGTTTGGAGAAAGATGGTGCTTGGGTCAGCAGGCTGCATTAACTGTTCGGCCCTCTGCAGCGGTCAGACATTCCTGTAGTGGGACTATCCTGGGAAACGACTGCAGCCGCTGAAGAACAACATCGGTTTCTACCTTTTTCTGAATATGGGAAATCGAGTAACCCGTGCTTCACATCCATATCCAGTGTTGCTCATAAGTCGGCTGTCACTTAAGCGTATTGTAGCTACATGTTAGGCCAGCTGTCTTGGTCTGCTGCTCGGTGCTGACTTGAAAGAGGTGCTATTGGATGGTTCATGTGTGCAGCCGCCGAGCTGACCGGAGCAGACCGAAAGTTGCCCTTGGATCAAATTCTCATATTGGATTTTAAAACCAAACTCATAAACCACTAGCACGCTCTGTAATAACCGACTTCCTCTCCACATGATCTGGGGTTGGACTCATATCCGGACCCCCTGCTCTCTGGAGTGGAGCCACAGAGCTGCGTGTGCACGCCGCGGCTTCGATGAGACGTAGATGCTGTGCTGAGGTCTGGTACGACATGAGAACGGCCCCCGTTGGAGGAGTCGCCGTGACATTAATGTGTCCTGTCTGCCAGGCGGGACTCGTGTTTGCGGTGGTTTTATGTTTCTTTTTAAAAGAAGCCGTTTCAGACGACCGTATGAGGAATGAGTCACTTCTCCTCTGATTCTCACCAATTTCCCTTTCTTTGACTTGGCTTTCGGTGAAGCGAGCGTGAAACAAAACACTTCGCAAAGGTTACAGCTGTCAGAGCGGTCTATTGTTTTACCGGCGCGTCACTATTCTATATGTATTCATGCGAGAAGCCCTGACATACGCGATTCTCCTTCCTCAGGAGCTGAATGAGTTAATGCTGTGACTCACAACAAACGGGCTCTGGCCGCGCTGCGAAACCAACATGCTCGCTCGCCACAAGCTAGAGCTGTTTTCCCTGCAACCGAGTATTAGGTACTTTGCCAAAGAGTGCCACTTCACATTCACACATAATCTTCCAACTGCCTCACATAGACACATAAACAAAAATGCAGTCATGATAGACTATAATTAAATTGTCATAGCAACATGATGTAGAACGTGCGAGCGCTTGCAGAAGTGGAGGAGGGTTTAAGTTTCCTTGTGCTGTTCTCACATCTCCTCCACAGTTTAGGGAATACAAGTTTAATTTTAGACGGATTTTTTGGCTGGATTTCACTTGTTGTGTGCACGCCCTCTTCCAGCAGTTTGGTTTCAACTCAAATGCTTTCAGGCGACTGAGGAGGAGTCTCCTTTGAGTGAGCAAAGAGCCTGTGTGAGTTTTGCTGATGCTGCATCACTGTTGTGCCACTTTTCACCACATCCTGGTCCTGCAGGTTTGAAACCAGATCCATGTGCGGCAGCGTTACCCCTGCAGTGTTAAAAGCAGCATCCTTTTGTTGCTTTCGGTCATGTTTCAAAGTGCAGGTAAAATTAGCTCAGACCTTTTGATAGTTGGTCAGTGTGTCGACCCTCAAACTTCCTGTGTTAACTGTGTTTCACACCTCCTGCAGTCAGCACTGTGCAAAAAGCCAACACCCACACGCTTAAAGAAAAGCTTAACCTGTCTTTAGTTGTCTCATGATGACTTTCCTCAGTGTACATTTGTGCAGAATAAACATTTATTAGTTGGCAGCTAATTATTTTTGCCCGACACAAAGGCTGACATTTGAGATCTGTGTGACGTCGTTAGTTCTGAATATAAGTAACCAGCACTGTAACAGCTTTGATGGCTCAAAGGCATCGACTTAGAAAACCTTTGTCTGAATCAGCAGTGCAGTGCACATAAAGGGTTAAACCTTAATGAATTGTGTTAATGGGACAAACCTAAGTAACCAACCTGCAACTTTTCCATTAACCAGTTCACTGAAGCCGTGTGCTGCTTCTGGTTTATGTGGTCATTTGTGGGGTTTATTCACTGTAAGCATGAATTAGGATTTGTTTAAGTGTTCCCTCCAAGAGAACCCGAACCAAATGATACCAGATTAGGTCAGCTGGTCGTTAACTCTGACTCGCCATCATCTGACTGAGTCCATCTAACAAAGTCTCGTCTGTCAGATCCCTTCTGTGACTGCTAATAATGACTTTCACTTCCTTCCTGTTGTTATTCCTTTTAAGTTTTGAAAGATCAGTCTATTGCAGTTTCAACAACACAGGTCGGAGATCGTTACAGAAACAATAATAGCAGGTTTGGCATTTCAGGGGGAAGTACTCGGACATCATCTGTCATCTGTAAACACATTTTTGTGGTGCAGGCTCTTCGTTTCTTGAACATTAATGTTGTGGACGGGCTTATTTAGGAACAACAGTGTTCTTACTAGTGCATGTATTGCTTTAGTGAAAGCCAGTAATTACGTTTGACTTGTGTGTAGCTGTCATGTTTAACACTTAACGTCTGTTTGAAGTACACCGAGATTCAGACCCCTGTTTCCATAAAGTGGGTTTGATCAATACACCAGAATTAAAGTATTGGTAATCTATAGTTAATAGCAGGGATGTCACGATACCAGAAGCTTGGGTCCAGTACCAGTACAACATACTTACCCATTCAATACCAAAACAAAATGATCATCCTGTGTACTTAAATATAAGCTCCTAAAATAAAAGCACATTGTAAAACACTGACATGCTGGCAGATCATTTATTTAAAGTGTTGACTTCATGTTATGTTGATGAGATGTTAGGATGGTTGCCATGTAGCCGGCTAATGTTGCACTGTTACGCTGTGTTAGCATAAGCGTTAACGTTGCCATTGCAAACATTTCAGCCGATGGAACAAAAGCTGGTTTCACAACAGCGGCGCCAGCTTTCTCAGAAATAAATATGGTGACCTGACATTAGAAGAATAATACTTTAGATGTTATTACTGTGAAATGAACAGACTCTCAATTCAATTAATTCAATTCAATTTTATTTAGGCAGCACCAAATCACAACAACAGTCTCCTCAAGGTGCTTTATACTGTAAGGTAGATCCTACAATAATACTTACAGAGAAAAACCCCCTATGAGCAGCACTTTGGCGACAGTAGGAAGGAAAAACTCCCTTTTAACAGGAAGAAACCTCCGGCAGAACCAGGCTCAGGGAGGGGCGGGGCCATCTGCTGTGATTGGTTGAGGTGACTCATGGGGTGAATTCATTGAACCGATATTAATGCAGGTGTGTTATGAGCGCTGCTAGATTGGAGGTATTTCAAAGCACAGTAGTGTTAGTTGCATATTACCTTTTGCAAATTGATCATCACCCCTTGGACTTCCTCAGCTGTAGTTTATGTTGTGCCACTTGTAGTTTTTCCTGTTCTTGTGGTTCTCTGTCTGCATGTAAGGACGGACTACAACACTTGTAGTTTTACGCCACTCGCTCTGCCTCTGTGCTTATGCTGTTTATGGTACCAAAGAAGAACAAGTGTCGTTGCATTTTTAGAATTTTTGATGCCCTGAGCATAAGTTCTAGTGACATCTTTACTTAATAGTCAACTTGCCTTGTTTGCTACCAGCATGTGAGACCTCCCACACAGCTTAATCTCAAAGATGGCAGATGGCCCCGCCCCTCCCTGAGCCTGGTTCTGCTGGAGGTTTCTTCCTGTTAAAAGGGAGTTTTTCCTTCCCACTGTCGCCAAAGTGCTGCTCATAGGGGCTCATATGATGGTTGGGTTTTCTCTGTATGTATCATTGTACGGTCGACCTTACAATATAAAGCGCCTTATGGCGACTGTTGTTGTGATTTGTTTTGGGAAAAATAAAACTGAATTGAATGAATCCAAACCTAACATATTGACTCAGAAAGGCCAAAAATACTGCACATACTGTTTGATCGTGCCTGTTGTTGGGCTTGTAGGCTCCACACAAACAATGTTTCATTAGCTATTATGCGTAAAGCCTCCCATGCCTACCTGTGGTTGCCAATGTGGGATTAAAAAGTGGCCCTTCAAGGAAGGGGGTGTAGTGTAGGCCCATTTGTTATTTTTAATTGTTTGAATGTTGTGTAGCCTTCTGCTAAATAAATAAAGAGCAAGAAGACAGTTTGATAAACTGCAGTTTAAAAAAAGCTAATTAATCTCCCATTTTTGTGCTTAAAAATGGCAAATGTCCTTTCTGTGACATACACTTTGTTGTTTAGCAAGTCTCTGATGATTGATCGGGTATTAAGCTGGAAATATGATTCAGGAAGCTGCCTAAAATTGGCGTGCCTAAGCATCGTGAAAGATAATGCAAAGGCAACGCGGGTCAATACATTTTGTCACTTTGTTGTTCAGCTGGCAGCAGACCAGTCTAGATGTGCGCTGGGCTCATGCCTCTGTTGTGCTCACAGAGATCAGTTATAACTACAAGGATCTGTGATGCTCGGCCAGCGCAGCCATTTAGTCGCCGTGAACGTCACAGGCTTTGTTGCTATCGATACCTGACCTCTCCTGCGCCCTAAAGTCTGACTCACTGCAATTTACATCACGTCTGCGTGTAAATAAGAAGAATGGCGCTCATTTGTAAGTGTGGCGCTTAAAGCATGTTATTTAGAATAATTAACTCTGCCAGTGTTTCCAGTGTGTCCTGTTGGACTGGCTCCCAGTTATTAATCCCGAGGGTGGGCTTGTTTTTCTTTTCCTTTATTTGCCTGTTTGCAGTAGTTCGTCGGGGTAGTCCACTGCCCTACGAGTGAAATTATCTTAAAAAATCAAAGATGCTTCAACTGTCAGTCTCCTTAACAAATGCATCAGTAAATCTAAAGAGCCTCAGCATTCCCCAACAGAAGCGCTGTTTAGCAAAAGGAGACAGAAAGCTGACAATGATGGCAGTGTTCGCAGGACTTGGCTCAACGCTTGGATGTGTGGATAGATGACAGATACTGGTCCTGGTCCACGGAGACCTGGCCTCCCTGTTCAGCCTCAGCTCAGTTCCGCTTAGCTCTGTTGGCTCGCTGCTCTGTGGATGCTCAGGCTGTGAGCAGGCGTCGCCTAAGAGCGTGACTGGCATGCTAGCTACTAGCGGCCCTGGCTACATAAAGCCATATTGATGTGCTTCCAAGATGCTGCCAAAGCTAGCAGATGACGCTAATGCTGCCAAGGCAGTAGGTGGGGACAGATGCTACCTGTCCTCGCCCGCTCCCTCCAGCCAGATTGTTCCCACTAACAAAGCAATAAACTTAATAGATCAGCATATCAGTTTTACAGCAACATTCATGCTGCAATTAAGGGAACGATTTACTGTTTAAAATGAAACAGAGGAAAGATTGAACGATGCACGGAGGTCTTTTATTTTGAAACGCGGTCCCGTTTACTCTGTTCGATAAACTACAACCTATTTTCTGTCTGCACTGTTTCCACAGTTCAAAAACTGCGGCCTCCAAATTGTCAGTGAATTTATGAATGAATATTCGCGACTGTTTCCCAAAATCCTGCCGATAGACTGACGTCTTGAGCAATGTGTGAAGCATGAGATCCTCTGCCCTTGGAGGATGGATGAAAGCACTTTTTGTGATCTTGTTTCCATGCCGTGTTTGTGCCTGTCAGTTGTATACCTTTGAGCAAGTGTCTCCTTTTGTCTGAGATAAGTGACAGGTTTCAGTGTTCGGCATAGCTTCCTGCCAGTGTTAAAATCTGCTGCAGGAGGACTCTGGGAGGGTTTTTAAGAAAGTAAGGTGTAGCGTGCAGCCTGATGGCTTTACTTTGTCCAATTATGAAAAGTTAGTTTTATTCTACATACTGGGAACTTTTTCGCTGAGATGCGAAGGTCTCACAGCGTCCCCTGTTAGTCATCGGTCCGCCTCTCTCTGCGCTGTAGCGCCCTCGAGCAGCGCTATAACGTTCATTTCGTTCCTTTGCCTTTCACTCCTTCCCATTTCCACCCTTCGATATTCACAGAGCCAAACTCCCGTGTGGTCGAACTTTTAGAAAAGGTTGAACACTGACATTCGACAAAATGTCAGAATTGCTCCTTGACCCGGGCTCTGCGAGTTGTGAAGTTTGATTGGATACCAGCTGTGTGTCGAGTTTGCAGCGGGCTCACACTCAGACGGGAGGCCATTGGAGTACTAACAGATGCCATGGCAGCAAGCAGGGTGTTGATTGATCATTAGAGAGCCCACACTCCTCCACTCGCACTCCTGAGAGGACCCTAGGGTCTCACACTTTGTTTATCTCTCAGCCTTTCTCCCTTTCTCTCTCGTCTCACCCTCATGACTTTGGTAAATTGGCTCTTTTTACACAGAATATTCAAACTCTTTGTTATCTTTTATCCGTTTCCTGCTGGCAGCGGCTCGGGTGTTAACGCGTGCTGTCCGCTAATCACAGGGTTAGTCGTTCGATCCCTGGCCCCTGCACGTATGCTCAGGTATGACACTAAACCCCAGTTTTGCATGGCGCGAGTCCCTCGACTTCCTGCTGTCCGGACTTTATCGAGCTGTTCAGGTTGAAGTTGGTGCTGGTTGTGATGCACCCTGTTCTTTATTATATTAGCAGCAGTAACAGGTGCATGAGTGTTTATCTGTTTTACAGCATCATCATTAAGCTGGATGGAATAGAGGCGTATGTAGTAACAAAAACTAAGAATAAGCAGTTTGGATATGAAAGGATGGCTTCGTGGTTTTTATCCCAGGTCTCCACAACAACAATGATACACAGTGAGCTGCAACGTGTCGGTAAAACTCGTTTGCATTTAGATTTCTGGTTATAGATGACAACAGAAGCTGCACAGTTTTGGTCGGCGCTCCGCTGCTTTGCTCTGGAGTCGTTTGTCGCTCAGCCGCGATGTCATGCCCTGCTTCCAGCTCTTTTTGAATTTTTCCCATAATTGCTCCCCAGGTCACAACACCAATGGATTGCCAAAGCAGAAGTATCTGTGTTTGGTGGGGGTAAGTGGTTTTGGCTGTGATCGTGACCTATGAATATTACACTTCAGGTTTTATGGGAGGAAAACTGAACATTATCTTCAAAAAGAAAAAAATAACCCCTTTGGTGTGCTTTTGTTAATCCGATGTTGCTGGTGTGGCAGCAGGACGCTGAGGCCTCCTCGTGTGGAGACCAAACTGTGGTTATTCTCTGCTCATTCACTCAAGCCCACGTGTTGTAAAGGTGTTGTTCTCAGCTTTCAGTGAGATCACACTGTTGCTTTTGCGGTCATTAAAAAGTTTCAGTCCTTTTCTTTCTGTCGTCTCGTTTTCACCGGACTGACGGTGATGCTGTGGCACCGATCCATGCATCCTCTTAACTGCTGTTTCTTTAAAATAGAGTCTTTTTGGCTAAAGTGTGAAGAACTGGGGCAAACTGAGACAGGGTGTGGCAGGCAGGTATGCGAGGAAGAATTATGCTGATGGCGGTGGTTTATAAACGGAGAGGTGGGAATCTTTGGGGGGGTCGCTCGCTGAGCTCTCCGACGGACTGACACAGCACACGAGCTCCGAGGGCAAACAGTTCTGTGTGTGTGTGAGACTGCGTGATAGCAGGTACGTGTTTTAAATGTATAGCGTGTGCCCCGCGCACGTACGGCCGTGCATGCGTATGCACATCGGTACGGATGTGCGAGGCTGTGCATGAGATGAGACGCAGCGGCTGTGGGAGCTGCAGGAGGCTCATCTGAATTCACTCACGCTGCCAGACTGGGAGAACATGGAAAGACTTCTAGGCACCGACACTCACCGGCTATTTTTAGACTTTCTCCCCTTCCACAGGAGGGGAGAAGAAAAGTGGGAGAAAGCAGGGATGGATCAATAATTTAAAATGAATTTGATGAAAGCAGAAGAGTTTTATGACATTACCTCCACTTGCAGCTTAAGAAGTGTTGGTGGCTTGTTTCCTGCTGCTAAACTCAGCTGATGGGCAGGAGTGTGTATGTGCAGAGCAGCAGATGGGGCGCACACACACACACACACACACACAACCAATTATTCAGACTGAAAGAATAATGATTGGCTGGTCCGTATGCGTGTAATACCAGCGTGGCCTACTTTAGCCCACCGATGAACAGGATCAGCACAGACCCTGTTTTAATGTTGCAGAGAGTTTGAATCTGACCTGGTCTGCAAATTAGACTTCATTAAGGAAAAAAGTTGTGCTGGGAAATACGTGGACTTTTGCGCCTGTCATGTAGAGCACGGCGGTGACGGGGTTTTAAAAGGATTAGGGGTTGAGTCACGTTTCATGACTGCATGAATTGGCCCGCTTCCTGTATCGTGTGCAGCGGGAGCGAGGCGAGTAATATGGTTACCAACCGTGTTAAATGATACACCACTTTGTGTGAGGTGTACATGTGAATGTTTTTGATTTAAAAACAAAAAAGCCGACCGCTCTCTGCTTCTCAGAGGTCGGTCCTGTTTGTGGAAAAAAAACAAAAAAAAACCAGGAAAACTGTGGAAACGACCACAAATTTGCAAAAGGTGAAATCTCACTGGGCTGATGCCACATAGAGCCACGTAAAGTGATGTAAAAGACAGAAATGTTTCCCCCGGCAATTAAGGAAATCGGCCTACTTACTGACGTGATGTGAGCACTGGTATCCTGACATCCAGGCTGTTGTCCTTTGGCCCTTAATTTAGTGTCTAATGCCAAATAAAACTGTCTGTGCTGTCATCTCAGCTTCTATTCTCACTATTTACATGCCAGCAGCTTTGCCCTCAGGCTACGTCTCTCCACCCAAGGCTGCTCCGATGTTGCCTAACACCCCACAATTACTCTGAAGACGATGGCGTTTACATCCGTGGAGTCGCCCCTGCTGGCCCTTAATTTGGGTTCTGGCCTATTTTTTCAGGACAGAAAATATAGGTCAGTGTGGATGTCTGAGAGCATTTATCATTGCAAATCATCATTTAGCCACTGGGCCTTTGTTTTCGTATCGACACAGTGGTTTTACTTTGATATGAAGCCTATTGATAAATGTTGGGCTTTGGTGCGAGTTTGTTCTGGAGGAAGTTTTGCTGACTCATTGTTCTGTTTGCTCAGAGAAAATATTTGAAGAATGATTAAGTGAGTAAGATGATTTTTTTTCTTGAATAACAGGATGCTTACACGGTGATGTGTGATTGAAAATGTTTTATTGCAGCAAAAGTAATGCAAGCTGTTATTTACCTTTTATTTTTAGCGATGGCGCTCTGCAGGACGTGGTGTGTTCCCCTTATAAGTTGTTGTTCTGCAAAACGTGGTGCGCACTTTTCTGCAGAAGCCAATTACATTTCTGAGAAGTGTGTGTGTGTGTGTGTGTGTGTGTGTGTGTTTCTGTCAGTACTTTGTCCATCAGTCCTGCAGAGCACCGAGATCCCCGTGAATGTGTTGGAGATTAGGAGCTATCGTATGCTTTTAACAGCTATATTGTCATCCCTGTGGAAAGACTGACTGACTGCCTGACTGAGAGCTGTCTGTCTGCCAGCCTTTACATGTGAACTTCAAATCACAGCTCGGCAGCACCGAGCATGTAGCCGCCAAAGGCAAGGCTTTACACTGTCATCAGTACCACGCGGCTGCCTCTGGGTGCTGTGCCATATGACATTAACAGAGATCGATCCCCTCCGCATCTCAAGGAGCTGCTGTTCTGCACAGCGTTTCCTCTGATGCTGTTGCCGCCACCTCAGAGAAAAGAAAAGGAACTCTCTCCCAAGTATCCGACTGTCTGACAATGACCCCGAGCAGCAGCTTTTCCTAAACCGTATACGTTATCGGTCACGTGACCCAGCAAATTCTGCTTTGCAACAAAGTGTCTTTTACAAACGTTTTCCGGCAGTTTCAACAAGATTTGTGGAATAAAAGAGGAAAAAGTGACCAAAGTTGCACCTCGTGTGCTCTTGTTTTTATGCATATTAGCCTAATAATAGAGTTGTTCGTTTACATTGCTTTTATAGATGCTGTTGACTGAGGCAGATGGTTGGACCATATGGAAGGAAATCCGTGACTATGTGCAGATATGTTGGGTTTTTCCAACCAATCAGCCGGCAGCCAGGCGGCGAGATCCTCACCTTAAACTTGTGCTGCTGTAATCAAAACTCTGTCGTCTGCCTCAGTATCACAGAGACAAATCTAGGTCATAACTTGGATTCCAGGTTATATCTCAGATTTTAGGGATTTTTATTGCCATCATCGGTTTCATTGTTGTGCACGTCGAGCAGGAGGTTTAGAGATTCTGTCCTGGGAGACGCCAGTTTGTTTTTTTTCTTCTTAGCTTAGGAGGCTAACACCCGCCTCCTCCCGACAAACACGCTGGTGTTGCGCTGAAGATGCAGTCATGCGGAGCCAGCGTTTGACATAATGTTGGACCAGTATGGAATCTGACTGGGAATATCAACGCTGATACGTGGTGATACACAGAGGCTGTCACAAAGGTTGCATCCATATGCTGTGCCACTCATTCGTGAAGCTGTGAAATTGGGTTGCATCCCAACTAGCCTGGAGACAGTATCGCTTTCACTTCTCTCCCTCGCTCTCTCTCTCTGCACATCCCACTGAAGCATTTTCCTCTCATAGCTGGAAAGACAGAACAACTAATGTGGCATTAATAGGGTCACATCATCTCCATGCAGCGCTTTCTTTCTTCTCCTTCCAGCTGAGACTGTTGTTTATCTTCTTCAGATGTAGCTGTAGAGATGGCTTCGAAATCCCCGAGGCCAACATCTCTCGCATGTGAAGCCTGCCAGTTGGGCTTTTTGGCTGGTAAAGCAGGCTCTACCTTAGAGGGTTTTTTTCTTCTTTTCTCCTTTTGTTTATTCAGATTTGAAGCATTGGAATTAAATATCATCAAGACCTATTTATGGAGCCAATCTAGATCAACGCTGCCACGCAGCGGAGCGATTATATGGTGTTTTGTGTTGCGGCGTCAGGTTTTAATTTAATCGTGTACCAGCACGGTGTGACCAATCGGTGTTAGAACACCTAAGAACCATATCATAGTTTAAGAAGTTTCTCTTTCCGAACCTCCGCTCACTAAATCGGCATGAAATGTAAGCCTCGATGGGCAAAAAGGGAAAAACAGTTTAAAGCGCCTGCGAGTGTTTTTCTTTCTGCTGGCCTTTGAAAGATGCCAGTTAATCTGCTTACGCCTTTAATTGCGCGCGGAGGGGTTGGGCCTCCTCCCGGCCAGAAAAAGACTACTGATCCAGAAGTAAAACGATGACCACCGCAGTTATTCCTTTCTTTAGGTTGCATAGCCCCTTCCCATCCCCGGTTTTCTTTAGCCACCCTTCGTCTCCTCCTACCGTACCCTCCCTCAGAGGGAAGAAAGCTCCCCGTTCTGACAATAGACATTTTTTGCCATATGTTGGCTTGACATCTTCATCAGGTTCACAGCAGGTTACCTTAGTTAACTTTCACTCCACTGCCTGATGGGATTTTCTCCCCGTTTCTCCACTCGGCCCAGGCTCAAAGTCTAGACGGCCTCGGAGGCAGGGTCCCTCTAGCCCCGTGTCCACAATGGCCATATTGTGGACGCCGGGTAGCGGCGGCTTCCTCCAGTTACAGCGAACGGGCCGGCGCTAAAACAATGCTTTTGTCCAGGGGCATACGAGGGGGGCCTAATCCACTGCACACTGTGAAATAAATCTCTCAGAGATGAGAGTGAGTGAGAGAAACTGAAATGAATGAAATCATTGCCAAGGAGGTTAGAGTGCAGCAGTTTAACCCCTGGCCAAGAAAGGGAGGCAAAGGGAGTGGGAGAAAGGAGGAACAAGGAGAGGCAGGCGCTGCATCCCTTCATCTCTGGAGCTCGGATGGAGGAGAGGGGCTGCCGGTGGCTTTCGCAGATTCGCTTCTCACCAGAGGAGCTGCTGTTCACCATATGGGATTTGGCCTCTCTTAACAAACAGGCCCCCTATTCACTCGCAACACACAGTCGTTCGTGGAATAAGGTGAAAAAAGTGCATTTCTTATGCCTTTAGAACAGTGGATGGCCACGAGGGCTGCGAGTTTGTGTTTGATTCACATAGTATAGAGAATTATAAAATAGGGGCTTTCATCTAAATGTGTATTCACACTGGATTTAGGGGTTTTTGCTGAAAACGGTTTTAAAGCCGCGCATTCAGGTTGCTGTTGTTGAGGCGATCCTATAGAACAACGCGCACACGCCTCTGCAGCGCAGTCGTAAACCGCGACCGTCGTCGGGGTTCTTCGAATAGTTTGAAAAGACTCGTTTTTATTTAGCATCGTGCGAGTTGGATTTTCCTGTTTTTAGTTTGGTGACAAAATGACTTGAAGTCGAGCGAGTTGCCACGCTGCACTGGGCAGCGAGAGGTTTCTGACACGCTGCTGTAACGAGCCAACTTTTTCTTCCAACCAGCAGCGTTAGGGATGACATCCTCTGCCAACAGCTTCTTTTTAGCCTACTTGAAAATCCCAAGAAGCAGTAGATTTATGCCAAGTCGAACATGCCAGCGTTTTTCTTTTTTTGCTTACTTGAATGTGCCAGAAGTATCGGATAGAAATTTATACAAAGACTTAAAGATATCGGAGGAAAGTAGCGTTACCACGTCGTGTTTATTGGTTTGTCTCCTACGTTCTTCCACCAGTGACCAAAACCAGTCAGTCGAACTGTGCTGATCTCATATCTTTACCAAAACTGAAAAAACTTGGGTCTAGATTCAGATTTTTACTCTCAAATCAAATCGGCGGTGAAACGGGAAGAAACGAGTTTATGTATCGGACGCGTCGCCTGTTCCTGAGGTTGTCCAAACGAATAACTCATTAGATGGACGGCTGCAGAAATGTGTTTTGTCTTTATTGGCATTTTGTTAGTGTCTGACATACACCAGGTAAAATACGTGTTGAACACTTCACCATTTTTCCAAGTAAATCGATTTCTAAAGGCCCCGTTGACATAAAATTCTCATCAGATGTCAGTAACAAACCGTCCAATCCAGACGTGCAAATGTCTAAATGTCATAGATGTCCATAAGTTAAGGTTTGTGCAATGATGAGAAATTACAAAGAGAAAACAGTGTTGAACATGCTTTAATGCTCCTCCTATGCTCCGAGACGCCTCCTGTGTGCAGAAACTCAGGTGTGATTTTGGCCCAGCCTTCCACATAAAGGTTTCATGGGCGTCTTCAATGAACTTTGACCTTTAGTTCTTACATAGGTTTGAATTGGGTCATCCAGTAGCTTTATTTGCTTTCTCTGAATCCAGTTGAGATTCCTTGGCCGTGTGTTTGGGATCGCCCTCGTGCTCGGGATCGCCCTCGTGCTCGGGATCGCCCTCGTGCTCAAACGTCACCCTTGCAGCAGATTTTTATCAAGAATGTCTTGGTACATGTTTTTCTATTCATCCTTCCATCAGTTATGTGAAGCATGTCGGTGCCATGTGCTAAAAAACAGCCCCACATCCTGATGTTCCCACCTCCAACCCTGTTGGTGTTTTGACCTCCAAACGTGGTGTGTGTTACGGCACCCGGAGAGTTCAGTTTTGGTCTCAGGTGACGACGTTCTCCCAGTACTTCACAGGCTTGGCTTATTGTCGTAAGCAAACACGTCTCAACGTGCTTTGTCTCCTGCAGTGGAGTCTTGTGTGGTGAGTGTGCGCACAGGCCTCGGTGGTTGAGTCTTGGACAACTCTTTACGGTGAAATGATGCTCTTTGTCCTTTCAGATTACACAACACTGCTCACTGGGAAAATCCTTCTGTAACCAGTGCCGGATGAGAGAGCTCACTGGTTTTAACCATCATGAGATGTTTCTTGTATGACACATTTTATCTGCCATCAGCTGTAAATGAACCTGCTGATATTAATTTGCACCAAGTGGCAGGACTCTAATTACTGATAGATGTCACATGGTGTCGTGACCGTCCTGCCTTTATGCTTCTCCCGTTCTTCATGTGTTCAATACTTCTCCCCATCTCGTTTCTCATTATTACACATGATTTCTGTGCATGTGTGGACTGGATTGGTCGTTCTCTGGTGAGAATTTCATGTCAACAAGCACCTTTAGAAGTAGATTCACCTGGAAAACTGGTGAGGTGTTCAGTACTTGTTTTTCCTGTTGTATCTTGCAAAATCCAAGGATGACAACAACTCGTCATGTTGACCATATTCATGTTGCATTCAGAAGCTGTAAAAACTGTATAAACATTATGGAATCTGCACCGAAATAAATCCTCACAGATGTAATCAGATTCTTGTTCTTTTTTAACAATCCAAACGATTTGTCAGTTACAATCCACCAAATTTCATGGTGAACTTCCTAAAAAGGACGCGAGGGCACCAAACCTGATACGTCGACTGCCTTCGCAAGGTTTCACGGGTCCGGTTTAGATTTCGTGCCCTGCAGAAATTCTCGGCCTCCTCGTTGTTGCTTGCGGGTCTATTTTTGTTTAACCACATCGTTCTGCTGGTGAACACTAGCAGCAATGTGGCAACTGTGAAATCCTGCCCTTAGCAGCAAAGTTGGTGGGTTAGGACTAAACTTCATCAGCTGTTGGGTGAGGGATCGAGGTGACTGCTCACTGACTTATGTCGAGGTGGGAAATTTCAATATGGTTACCAGAGCCTGGCGTGTTCACTAGTGACCAACCGTCAGCTGCAAAGCGAAGGGTGACGAGCAAATTGCTTCATCTGCGGACGGCCTTTAGGCCACGCACCCACCTCTTCCCTCCTCCACTCTCCTCCACCGCCCTGCACGCCGCACCAGCACCCTTTCCCCATTAATCCATTTTTCCACTGACTTTCAAAGGCAGATGTCTCAGAAATTGCCAAAACACCGATTTTTGATCAACCAGCACCGCCCTCATCTCACCAGTATCTGTGTCACGGCTCAGGGGCTGCCGGCTTGTTGCCCCCATTGTGACTGTTGGAGTTCAGCCATGCTCAAAGCCCTCGGGGATCAATGGACAAGCTAGTGTACTGTAAATATTCACTCCTGAGCTCGCTGTCTATCTGTAAACACGCATCTACTCACACGGTACACATTTGCACACAGGGCACGCACACGCTTTGCAAACAGACCAGTGGTCAGCCCTCACTCATCGCCACGTTTGCCCACATCAATTTTCTCAGGTGCGAATGGAGGAATCTAACCCTCGATAGGTGATTTCAATTCAATTCTCACCCACTGAATCTGTTTACACCCCACCGGGGTGAAATATGCTCTAGGTTGTTTTCACCTCGGCACTCTAGCTAAAATGTCCTGTTTTAATCTGGGCTGCAACAGCTCTGTATAGAATCTGTCAGCTGTAGTTTGATTGACATGGGAGAGGTGTATGTCTATCAGATCAGTCTGTTATGCACGTGGGCCCAAAGACCCGTGCGTGATGGATGTCTAAGCAAACAGCAGGAAGCAGTAGCTTGGTTTTACGGACGTTTCAGAGGTATCCTCGACCACGGCGGTCAAGTTTTTCCAGTTACAAATGCACGAGTGTCCCATCATTTGGGATACGGGAGAGTGGGGGTCGTCTACCAGTCAGAAGTTCGTAGCCCTTTACGCGCCCGCCTGCTAAAGTATGCTGGGGCAAGATACTGAGAGATCCATCCATCAGGGTGTGAGTGTGTCTATTTGGATGTTGGACAAAAACGCTGTGTGTGTGTGTGATGAATAAGACTTGTAGTAGAAACTGATTTGACTGGTCAAATTGACTAGAAAGGTGCCCTATAAGCACCTTTACCTTTAATTATTCTATGTGCACATGCATATACACACACACTGTATCTCCAGCTTGCTGCTAGCCTTGTCTGCTGGACACAGGAAGTGGTTTATGTCCTTGTTAGCAACAGAAAACATGTAAGTATGACGTCCACATCATACTGGAGCCAGAGTATAAACCCACAGAGGAGAGTGCACGTGCAAATCACGTCATAAACAATACGACAGGTTGTTTGAACTAGTAACATTCTGCACGTCGTTCTCAGAGGAAAATGAATTGGAGCGGTCTTTGCAGAGTTCAGGTGTTTTTCAGAATGAGACGTATCACGGAGCTCTCACTGTGTGTGCACGTGTGCAGGAGGGGAGGGAGGATAAACCAGTGCAGGATCTGTCATAGTGACATTTGTGTCCCCTGGAGGAGCAGCGGGGGTCCTCTTCACCTCTGTAACCTTCAACTTTCAGCCTTAACCCCCTTCGGGCCCCCTCTTGCGTCCACCACACGCCCTGGACGTTCTGAAGGGGAGGGGTATGTGATTGCAAGACGGTGAGAAAAATAAAGAAGGGGGTGCAGAACTGGGGAGGGTGGGATGAGGGGGGAGAAATGAGGTGAGTGTGGAAGGAGCAGCAATAGAGCTGAAATCGCTGGGATGGAGAAAATGAATGGAGGCGAAAGAAGAAACACCTGGAGCAAAGACGAGAAGGACACATGAATGATAAAGGAGGGTGTTTGGTAATGTTCAGAAGTTCTTCCTGCTGCACCAGAAAAGTCTTCTTTGCGTGTAGTCGCTCTCTCTCTGCTCGAGGCATGACTCCAAACTCAAAATGAACATGTCAGGTAGGCACGCAGGGACTTTTCCTGGATCGAAGGGGCCGATTTAAAGGTTATTGGGGCCGTTTTCATACACGGTGAATAGGTTGGAATATCTCCTCATCAATACTTGAGGTGGTGTACAGAACAAGCCGTCCGGTTCCTCTGTCCTGCATCGTTCACCAGCAGCAGTTCCCATCCTCTCACCCAGTAAATAAGCATAAAATAGGCCGAACTGTCGGGGCGATGGGGGGTCGTAGAGCTTGGAGCTCTTTTTTTTCCTGTCAGTCTTTTCAGGATGGGGCCCATGAAATGATCCAACAGGATTATGTAAGCCATCATTGATTGTGCTGCGTCCCGTCATCCGTGGGTCCTTTGTGTCCCCCTGTCTCTCGCGGACAGCCCGGTGCGTTAGCCACAAAGCTACTCGTGGTGTTGCATAGCGTCTTCATCCGAGCAGCCGTCTTCTCTTCTCTGCGTCATTTTTAGGCTCGAGGTCCATCGAGTACATTCAGCTTTCTGTTAGAGGGCTCAGTCGTCCTCGCGTTTCAGACCGGGTGAACTCTGGAGAGGTTTGCTGCTTTCACATGAACTTTTTCATCGTTCTGCTTTGTTTACATAGAGGCGGGGGGGGGGGTGTTTATGAGCCCGTGGGCCTTTTTCTGCGGCCGTGACAGTGAACTTGGCATGTGTGAGCTTGTCTGTGCAAACCCTCGCTGTTCTTGCCAGGGTCACGGGGTGACCTTGGAGCCGTGGAAGCCATGTTTACCACAGACCCCTGTGTTCTGGCTGTGGCTGGGTGATCGCTTCATTTCAAACACAAAGCATTAAGCCTGAGAGAAACTAGCGTGTGTAGTTTGGACGCTCGTGGGTCGCGCTGAGGCAACCGTCGGCCGAGGCGCCGATTACGCGGTTCTTTATCACGTGTGCCAAACACGCCCTTATTCACTATCCACATATTCTGGAAATGGTTTCTGTGCTCTGTCTTTGCTAAATACATACGACTGCTGGATGATCGCAGTACTGTTGGCTGGTCTGTCGTGTCTGTTATTAACTTACCAGGTTGTATCTGGTGCAGCGAGGATACGATATGTTGAGGCTTTCCTCATAAAACACCAGACGTTGAATTTTGTCTGATCAGAAGTGCACCACAGAGTGTTTCATAGAAGCGCTCTCTACGCCGAACACGCCTTACTTCCTGTATTCTTATCACTGGCTGATAAAACGGGTATCACACATATTTCATTTCCTTTATTCAAAACCAGTTAATCACCTTGGCTAATCTGTCAGCATCAGTGTTTAAGTTGTTTACTACAAATGGATGTCGCAGTGTGCTGGGTTTCATGTAGCGCTGCTGCAGAATAATAACAACAACAATAATAATAATAATAAACCTTTTAGTGTAAGATTTACATCTCCTCAGCAACACCAGGCTTGAATCAATGTAGCAATAATTAAGCAAATAAACTGGGGTGCGTGTTACTGCGGCTTAAACGTGCATGATTTGGTGCGTAATATAAACTCATATCTACAACGAGAGTATAGATTTGCATATTGACAGCGCATGCAGCCGAGACACTCTGTGTCTTGTCTTTCACTGTGCGCTGCTCACTCTGTGCATGCGTGAGTGTGTGTGTGCGTGCGCGAGTATGCATGTGTGCGTGCGTGCACAGACTCACAGCAGCCACCCTTGCCCCCACCCCTCTCATTAATATGTATGTGTTCTGAGGCAGCTAGCAAAGACGGTGTGTTTCTCACCCGCTGATTAATGCTGTCTGTCAATTACCTCTAGATCCAACCGTGCTGTGGAGCTTCCCCCAGGACCACACAGACCAGGTTGGAACACATTCTGCTTTTTCATTCCTCTGTCTGTCTCTCCCCCCAAATCTTCCCCTGGTTCAATGTTACAGACAACCTCTACCACCTCCTCTTCTCGCATCTCCCTTCCTTCCTTTTCCTAATGCCCTCACTCACCCTGCCATCCTGTGGTAACCTTCCCCAAAACCTACCACCACCACCTCCGCCGTTCCTTCTCTCTCTCCCCTCCTACTCTCCGTCTCACTGTACGTCTGTTGTTGGTAATGAAAAGCAGTGAGCAGGTCTTCAATAACTGACGAATCAGTAATTATCATGCAACCGTGACAGGAATGCGCACCTCTGTTTTCCTCTCGGTGTCTCGTTGTCCTCCTGTTTGCCTTTTGTTTCCATTTATTGTTCATTCGAAATCGGAAATAAAAATAAAACATCTGTTTTGTGCTCTTTGGCTCAGCGTTCTGATGAAAATCACTGGGAGGGTTGGTGTCTGTGACCAGTTTGTGTGACTTAAATTCCAAATCATACTCCGACTTTATTTATTTTTCTTCACTTTAATGGAGTTTCTCACCAAAGCAGAGAACGTGGGGAAACCATTTGTGCGATGAAGTTGAGCAGTCAGGTGATCACAGGTTCGAACGGGCTGCAAACTTTAACCGTTTGAAGTCTGAGTCTGTCCAAACGTCCAGCCGCTCAATCCTGGGTTCGCTCTAAGGATGCACCAGTGCTATATGGCAGACATTAACCACAGGTTCACATACACGTTGTTTTTGGTTAAAATGCAGTGCCCCGCTCTCTCATGGGACGCCTTCGGTCCCCGAGCCTCATCACTCCCTCATTGGTTCAAATAAGAACCAATGAGGGAGTGAATGTGACCTGAAAACCTTCCTTTTTAAAAAAATACTTTCTCTTTATTGATTTTCATCTTAATTTACTTACAGAACTAAAGAGGGCAAGGGAAACCAACACATTCACATATGCTCACATATTCCAAAATACACAACGCCTTGTTTTACTTACACACACTACATATTACACAGGTGCATGTTCCATTCAAACAGATTCGCAGCTGTCCCTCTGCATCACAGAGGTATCCGTTTCTAGTCTCTTGACGTATAACGATCCCATCGTTCCCAAAGTCTCTCTCCTTTCTCCTTCTGTAGCCGCAGTGAGAGGGTAATCAGTTCCATATGATGAATTGTGTTAATAATGTCTATGACCAGCTTCTGTGTGGGGGGGCTCCTGAAAACCTTCGTAATGCTAGTCACAGCTTTTCTCAGCTTCTCACGGGGAAATTGTGAACTCTGGATTAAATATCGTTTCATTTAAAAGTCTCTTTACCCTCAGAAAAACACAGCAGCCCAGCGGGGTGTCGTGTTTTCTCTATTAAACCCAACTTGATCAAAACAGTAACGCAGCCTTTAACAACGTGCTTGTGCCCATCATCGGCGAGCGGAGGCTGAGAGAGAGAAGACAGGACCGGCTGTACATTGTGTTCGGTGCTAAAAGCAACCACAGAGCAGATCCTGGAGCCGGGTGGCTGGACGGATGACTTTGGGCAGCCTGTCAGCTGAGAGGAGGGAATAAACAGACGTGTAGCTGATAGACTCCAATATGTGGCGAAGGTTACGATAGACTTCAACACAGCAGCATAGCTAGTGAGTTTAAACAGCTCTCCTGCCTCTCTGATCCACTTTGAGAAATAAACTGAGTTGTAGAAAGATGCTTCAGGCGATGTCTGCCTGCCCCACAAGAACCAGAGCGTGCTATCAGAGTAAGAGGTAAAGGCAGTGAGGGAATGGGAGAGCGAGCAAGAAATTACACACTTGCAGAGGGAAGAACAGGAAATGGAAGCGAAGGGGGGAACTGAAATGAAGACGTAAACATAGGGCCAACACGGTTTTTGTGTTGACGCGGGCCTCGTGCATCCTCTCCAGCGTGGCTGTCCTTTTTAGCCCCCCGCAACCTCGCTTTTCTTTCATTCTGTTGTCGACCAGATCGTTTGTGTGGATAAGATGGCCCTTAAGATGGCCAGTTAGCCTGCTGTGTACAGAGGGATTGGCCCTTTCCCCCGTATACATAAAGGCTGTATTCACGGGCCTCATTACCAGGATTAAGGCTCCTTTCCTCCTTTGTGGCTCTGAGGGCTGGAGTCCTCTGTAGCCACAGCCTCGCTCTCTTTCTGTGGCCCGAGCTGGCCGGCATATGGCGGCAGCAGCCAGCGATCTCTGCAGAGGGGCTCGCAGCTCAGAGCGAGGCCTCCTTTTGTTTAGGCCGTTATTGTTGCTCAGCGTAATGACATTTGTAGGCCGTAGGATCAGGGTGGAGGGGTTAGTCTACCCCAGGGGAGAAGGGGAAGAGAGAGGAAGAGGGAGAGAGAGTGGGATGGAAGGAGGGGGAGAGGCAAAGACATGCAGACAGACAGGAGTGTGGATTATGGAAATATGAATTGATTTTTTTCTCCTGTTCAGTGGTAGAATAGAAAGCTCAAAGGAGAACAGACTGCAGGCTGGCATGCCGGGGTGGTGCTAGGGAAATGTGAAGCGAGAGGTGCTCGCTCCTTCTCTCCCCCCAACACGATTTCTCTATCAACCCCTGAGACTTGTGCCCTGGTCATCCACAGATGCCATTTGGAGAGAGAAGCAGAGATGGAAGAGAGAGAGGAAGGGAGGGAGGGGAGAGAGAGGAAGGGAGGGAGGGGAGAGAGAGGAAGGGAGGGAGGGGAGAGAGAGGAAGGGAGGGAGGGGGGAGAGAGGTGGCTAAAGCATATATTTGAATCATAAGAAGGACTTTTTTTTTCTTCTTTTTTGCAAATGAAGCAGACAGATGGAAATCTGTCCGTTTCCTCTCAGATCTCATCCCAAAGTAGTGGAAAACACACACACACACACACACACACACACACACACACACACACACACACACACACCACAGTGTGGTATAGAAGGCCCACTTCTGTGTAAAGAACAGAGGATAATATGATAAACACTCAGCAAGTTCCACCAACAGAGGACCAACTTGCAGAAACTGTCTGCAGCTCCACCATATTTCAAAATGTGAAGTTAGTCACTCGGACACTCCCTTCTGCAAATTGCTCTGCTTTCGAGTGTAAAACTCAGTTTTCCATCTCAAACGCTGCAGTTTTATTTCCTTGTTTTTACTTTCACTCTGTTTAAAGGGCTCGACTACGTGACTATTTGTTAAACTGGTTAACTAATTAAGCTTTGCATAAAATGAAACGCATGAATCATCTCGGGGAACGAGAAGTTTAAGACTTAAATTTATGTAAGTCTGGAAAAACGATGAGACAAGGATCCCAGAGCAGAGCAGAGTCGATGCATCTCCACCAGTCCACTTACCTGGACAGCGATTGGTTGGAAAAATCAGATTTATTTTTAGTAACTTCGAAACAAATCCAAATTGACCCAGCATCCCCCCAGTGGGACTGTTTCTGTTATCCATACCATTTGATATCAAGAGAATTGTTTTCCTTTTTCACTAATAATAGATATTTGCACGTATGCTTAAAGGTTTGTGTCGGGCTGTTTCATACCTGCTGAAGATGATTGTGGCAACTGAAACTAGTTGTTGTTACTCTCAGGAAATCCACGGCTGAGTCGATTTCCTGAGTGGTCTCATCTTGTGTTCGTAATGATGTTCTTTTCTGTCTTGTTGCGACTGTCACATCATCTCCATCTCTGCACACAGATCTGTCCGTCCTCTCCTTACGCTCCCCTCTGGTTCATCAGCCTTCACGTTTCCACAATCCTTCTCTCATATTTCCCCTCATGAGCCACTGTTGCATGAAATTGCAAATTATACACACGCAGTATCTTTTTTTTTTTTTTTCATCCACTCTGGGTTCAGCATAATATCAAGAGAGAAATAAAGGAAATATTGAATTATGAATAGTTTTTACTGCAAGGCCTTCTTTTAACTATTAAGGTTGATGTTAACTCTCCATGGCTATTCCACACATTTTACTGTAATAAGGAAGCTTTGATCTTCCTGCTACAAACTGCATCGAGTTGACTGTAAAACATGCTGTTTTTCATTTATGCCAAGGCTGCGGTTCAAATTCGATTTTAAGGAAATATCTGTGCTTTGATACATCGCTATGTAGAAATCACGTTTTTATTAAATGCATTCTGGGACTTATTCTGTGGAGAAATTCTAGTAATGCACTTTTCCTCTTCACTGTGTGCGTTTCTTTTGCTGCCATGCAGTTTTAAGTTAAAATGCGCTTTGTTTCCTCGGTACAGACCTGCTGTGTCTTTGTGTGGATTCACAGCTCAGGTTTGCAAAATTTCATCCGATCGAAGGATGGATGTCCAAGGTTGACGTTTGGTCATGATACGCCTCTACGTTTGGCATGAACCAAACACGGCATATTACGGTTTGGCGATATATAAAAATTTTCCAAACAACAGTCGTCAGTCCGACAACCTATGGAAGCCCGTTTCTGCCAAAAAAAAAAAAGTATCTATAACTCGAAATTTCGAGAAAATAACTCAGAATTTTGAGTTATGGATTTGTTTTTTACTTTTTAGTGGCGGAAACAGGCTTCCATAAATAACCGATGATAGGCGACTTTTTAATGGGCGGAGCAACGTAACCATGCACGGGCTGATTTGAGCATTTAGAATTTCTAAGCTTTGTTTGGAGGGAATATTTTACCTTCTCTTCTTCTTTGTTTCAGGATTAATGTAAACGAGAGAGATGAGATTTATAATGCAGCTACTTTTTGGATTTTTTTTCTTTCTTTTTTTTAAAAAATGTGCCAAATCACACAAAAGGCTGAACTTCACATCAGAGATTTTTTTTAACGTGTGCTGGAAGAGACCACTTCTTTGTTTAATCGTGTATTTCTTGTTTCCCTCCTCTCCATTCTGTTTTTTAAATTTAAATAAAATGTTTTGGGTTTTTTCTGAACACCGGCTGCTGCCGTTCTTTCTTTCTGTTATGAGTTTCAGTAAATGAATCGCTGCTTTTGCTGGTAGCTGGAGATGTTAAAACAGCGCTGTTATTTTTTCCGTTGACTGCTTCTCTTAGCTTCAACCAACCTTAATAGCAAACTTACTTACAAACGATGGGCGAAGGGCTCGGCCTATCGCCGATTGTCGATATATTCGTCCAGTCTCCCAACCTTACGGCATACCAGCACGGAGAGGAGGTGATCTGGGCTTGTTGGAGTCGTTGAGTTGACCATGAACTGCTTTGTATTAAAGACAGTTAAAGTATGGCCTAAAATTGGGTCATAAAACAGGAAATAACGGCGAGCACAGCAGCAGATCTACGACCGAACGGCTGAAACGGGGAAAAAAGATGAAAGTGCTGCGAGGACACACTCAAACTGAAATGAGGGCAAATGCCCACAAACCTCAGTCAGCTAAAGATTATTCACAAACATGTCTGCCTGATACAGTCGATACAGAAAGTGTACAGTACTACACACTGCTTCTGCATTTGCAATGATTTAATTTAATATTAATGAGAGTGTGTAAACTGTAATGTTGTTGTTCATCCCAGTGTAAAGATGACTGGGTTATTTTCACCCTGACATGGAAAGCCTTATAGAGCTATTGTCTTTGTGGTTCTTTAATTGTGACCACCGTTGTCACTGAGATGTCATGACTTCAGGCTAAACTTGACGTGTTTCCCCGTCACACAGTCCCGTATATCTGTCTCTGCTGGAAAGCTCGCCGAGTCATCAGCCAGACAGGAAGAAGGGGAGGGACAGACAGAGGAAGAAAAAGAGCGAAGAGAGGCAGCGGTCTCTCGAGGCTTCATCCTCGGCAGCTTTCAGCGTTGCTCTGACACCGTGCTCCATCAGGACCGGCTGCCTGACACGCCGTGATTGGTGGCCACAGTTCTGTGGACTTGGCCCTGGGTGGGGGAGGCAGGGAAAGGGAGGTCGATTGGATTGGTGAGACAGCGGCGGTCTGAGGGATGGAGGTAAAGCGTAGGAACCGGTGGACATGATTGGTGACTTCAGCCCTGAGGGAACTGAGGGTTGACCCCAAGGAGAAGAGGATAAAGTGGGCGAGAGCGGTGGTGAAGGAGTCCTTGTGGGTGTGCGAAGGTTGGGTGTCAGGGCCCAGACATGCTTCAAGACGATGATGCGTTGCTGTCGGTTGATGCCCAGTGGAGCAAAATAGAAAAGCAGTAGGAGAACAGATGGATATGATAACAGGAAAGTTTGAATTAGATCAGTGTAAAAGGAGAAGACGGCGACGGAGGGTGGAGGCACTGTTGTAGATCACATGGTCAGCTCGCAAACCTGTGAGACACTGTTGTGAAAGTCTGTAAAAACATGGGAATTATTACCTGCTTTGGGTTTACACGTATGGAGGTGTGTGTGTGTGTGTGTGTGTGTGTGTGTGTGTGTGTGTGTGTGTGTGTGTGTGATGCTCAGCGTGTCACAGGGCCTTGTCTTTCCCCTTCACTGCACCCTGACAGCAGTGTCAAACAAGGCCTCATATGATCTGTGTATGTCTTTGAGAATATGTGTGTGTGTGCGACTGGGTTGATACTGTTTTTATTCTTCTTTCTAACCCTTTTCACCTCACATCCCTCGGGTGTTCCAGGGTCTTGCCTAATGGACAGTCTCGCCCCACTAAGCTGGCCTTTGGCTCAGGCACTGAGCTGGACGCCTAACTAGGGGCCCTTTGTTGCTCATGGGTCTTGATTGCACTGACCTCTGGGCTGCCTTCCTGGGAGAAGAAGAGTAGTAGAGAGGGAAAAGGAGAGCAGGGGAAGTGTTTTCACGCCCCGTTGCTCACATCTCTCCGATATCGGCGAATGACTGGCGAAAAGAAATCGGTAGGAAAGAACTGTTGGCTGTTTCCCAACCTGCAAGTGAAGAGTAGTGGATTCAGCTACATACACAGATGTATGCAGTTAATCTGTACATTATCTGAATTCACTTTAGGAAGAATAAACTAGTAGGTTTATTATATTCCTCCATTTTATACGTGCAAGCCGGGAAGCTGTGCTGGAGGCAGCTGTTGCACACGTGGCCACGGCGAGGGAACAGAAATTTAGAAACGGGGAACTGGGAGAGTTTTAGCGACGTGACAAAACATCCTTCCACCTCCTGCTGCACGGGTCATCGGAGGTCTTTGTTCAGGGTAACGTGCTGCTATCTCCAAACAGGTTTTGCACATGAATCTCCGTCGTCGCATTTTGTGTTGAGCCGCCGTGTCTGGACGAGCTTTGGTTGTTTTTGAAGAGACGCCAAAAAACAGATTTTTGCCTGCTGTCAACGCAACGTTGGATAAAAAGTTTACGGCTTTTCTTTTAGGACGTTTAGAAAAAGACGCCATTAAATGTGTTTGAACACTGAAAGGATGCTCCTCAGAGTCGCAGCCAGACAGACTCTGGACAGTCAAAAGAACGAGACCCATGCGAACCAGCTCATATACTCAGCTATAATAATCACAGTGATAATTTCCAGACAGTAATTGGTTGTGCTGCCATTAAACTTGAAGCCCTCCACTTTTCAACAGCTTCCTTTCACCTCCCGACTAAATTTAGGCAGAAACGAGTCATTTTTTCTCTTTTAGCTCAGAAATGAACATCCATGGATGTCTGGTGCTTGCTATCGTCTGATGATAAATTTATCTGCGATCGTAAACCTGTGACCTCCTCTTGAAACAGGAAGTTTTGGCCTGGCTACCCAGAAGTCCCCAAATACCGGCCGTAATCTCCAGAGTCTGCCGACTGCAGCCGATGAGTTCCCAGCTTGAACGTATGCAAACTGGCTTTAAAGAGACCCTCAGATTCTCATCTGCTAACTCTTTGTGTGTTATGGCCGAACTCACAGATGAGGAAACGAATGCTTTACACTTGCAAACAGGTTGCTCCTGTCAACCAGGAAAGCCTCTTTTTAATGGTTGTAGACGACGGGCTCACCCGAACTGCATACCGCTGTTGCCAGGAGAGCGATCACACGCACAGCAATGTGGCTTAATTGGGCATGCTTTTTTTTTCTTCCCTTAACTACCCCATACAAGGCACAACCAGCAGCCACCAGTCAGAGACAGAAATGGCAAAAATGACAAATGAATAGGGTGTAAAGGGAGAGAAGGATGGAGAGGAGAAGGAGGAAGAGGAGGACGCAGCGATGCCCCGACCCTCTCTGCTAGATTCCTTGTACATCTGTCAATGAGACGTCCACCGCCAAATGTTTAGGAGCCGGTGTTGCACTACTGCTCCCCTGCTGAGCTTCAGTGTATACATTCTGTTTGTGTGTTAGTCCGTGTGTGTGTGTGCGCGTGTGTCGAGAGTGTGTGACGCCATGTGTTAGAGGCAGGCCCACATCAGGGTTCATACAGTCGAGCTAAGCCCGGTGGGAGTTGAAAGCTTAAAGAAGGAAATCCCCCCCC
>NW_005187451.1:2324084-2328251 GCF_000239375.1 Pundamilia nyererei
CTGAAAATAAATTGGTGTAATACAGTAGGTGCCATGTACTGACCCCAGTAGAGTGCTTTAAAATTGGAGGTGACTCATTTACAGCTGTTGGCCATAGAGCGAGTCTGGGGGTTGGACAGACGGCGGTTAAGGGGGTGACATGTGTTTTACTATTACTGACTTATAACCGAATTCATCCTGCGTGTGTGTTGTGTCCTAAAAATGTAGAAAAGCAATCAGAGAAACGGTTTCCTCCCCTTGTTGGATCTTACCGAGGACAATCTGCTCGTGGATGCAAAGTGACGTCACGTTTTTAGTCGAGGGGTGCTCGGCCTTTTTTTAATTCTTGCTATGGTACTTTGGGCTGCTCGTTTACTGCAGAGGGTCTCCACAGCAGGTAGCTTCACTGTTTGATTTGGACGAGTTTTGTGCCGGACGCCCTTCCTGACACAACCCCAAAGCGTGTCTCCGGCTGTAGAGGTGGCAAATTCACATATAGTAGGAATAGGCAAATGCGACTGTCAGGTGTTGGTAGGTGCTTTAAAAGGCCGCAGGATCAGTCTGCCAGCTTTAGCACCATCTGAGCAGTGGCTCTGACAACATGGGGATGTTGTTAATCAAAAATAACCTCCTTCAGTCGAGACGCGCCGCACCAGAGGGGGTCACTGGGAACAGGAACTCGTAGAGGGAATTAGAAAAAAAATCCAGAAGGGCAAAACTCCTTCTTCCCTCCATCTCCCTCTCCAATCAGCCGGGGCAGAGCGAGCAAGAATGTGAAAATGTAACGCCCCCGTGTCAATTTGAAAGTGCACTTTATAGGCTCATGTGCCCCTCCACCTCTCTCCCCACCGCCTCCCCATCCCACTTCCCCCACTATTCTCAAGCAGCTCTGTTGCTTTGGTCCGGCTCTGAAGGCCGTTCTTATTACCGGCACAGAGTGCAGGTCAGAATGGCAAGCCGGCAGCATACTATTAAAGCCTAATGAAAGGAATCTCTGCAGGGTCTGAGGTCTGCAGCGGCCAGAGGAAGCTCTGCCTCTGCCCATTGTTCTTCTGCTCGTCTCCTCGCTCTTCTCTCTCATTTTTTAGTTTTTTTTATTCCATCGCTAAATCTGGCATCTCCCCCGTCTCCCTGTCATTTCAGTCCTCTTCTTTGTCTTGTCCGTGCTCTACATCTGCTGAAAAATTCCCCTCTACGTGTGTTTGCATCGGGCATCTCCAATCTGATGAGCTGCCTGGAAAATGTAAGCGGAGACATCTTGGAATCGTGACATGAAACTCCCTCAGATAAGGAAATGCATTTGTGACGTTGAGCCCCAACATAGACTCGTTCATGGACGCCGAACTTAAAGGTCAAAGGGCGTCCTCGCCTCTTTCTGTAACTTGATTAACACTTTTCCATTTTTCCTTTCGGCGCTGAGTTCTTGGACACGAGCTGCCTGAGACGACACTTTACAGCGACCACCACAGTTTTTATCTTCTGCCTAGAAAACAATTGAATCATTCAGGAAGATGGAGTGGCTCGGTAGCCATTATTGGAAAAAGTTACTTGTATTGATTGCTTGATACTTGTAAAGGACTGCATTAATATGCTGTAGTCTATAATTTGACAGTAGATTAATCTTTCGTTCCTTTTCTCAATCTATTGGTTTAGAAAATTGATTGAACAGTACATACAAGGTGTCTGTGCGGGAGGCCACAAAAATCAAGAATTTTGATTCGGTCTAGTTTGGTTTGGACAAACGAAGGCTGGGTTCACGTGTCTCCTCCTCTCTGTGCTTCTGTCTCAGTAAAGTCTCCTGTAAGCTTCAGTATCTGGTGCAGTTTGGAGTTCATTGAACAAACAGGAAATTGTTCAGGAAGTTTGCTGTTTACAGTTAGATCACAGACCCGCTCTCTGACGGCAGTCGTCGGGTCGCCAGTCGCTTGGCGGCTGCAGCAGTTTCAAATCCACTGCTGTCCCCTATCAAGGCTTCATACAATCACACATTTTTATTCTGCATTATTTATTTTTTCCTCTCTCTCTCAAACCAAGGCTCAGCTGTCCTTGTGCCTTTACACGTTGCAAATGAATGCATATCCATGCAAATTCTTAAAAAAGAAAGGCTGAGAATTTGAATATTTTGCTTAAAGCTGCACCCAGGTCGACCCTGCCATTCGGCATTTGAAAGCAGCGTGTCTGTTTGAATACTGAGGATCTCTCTTTGTCATGTTCGCCAGAGGGGCCGGGTGAGCGAACCAGCACCGGCAGGATGGGCAGAGATCGGCTGGGTAGCTGCACACAGACAGACTAATTGGGAAAAGGGGGGCGAAAGAGGGGACGAGGGGTTTCGGTGAGGGCGAGGAAGAGGTGGGGTATGCAGGAAGGGGGCAATCGAAGATGACGACAGGGGGGTTTAGAAGGGAGGTGAAAGAGGACGGAGGCTGGGGGGGATGGAAGGAAAAGAGGAGGTGATGGAGAGGGCGCAAGAGAGTGCGAGAGGAAGAGGTGAAGGAAGGGTGAGTTTAGATACTGTGCTTTCCAGCACTGATGTGTTAGCAGCCCTGCTGACTATTTCATTAGACTGCTGAGGGCCGGCTGGATGACCCGAGTCCCTACCTGCTGCAAAGCGCTGTGGTCTTATAGCGCGTGTTTGACACACGAGATAACCTTGCAAAAACCTGTTTTCTTGCACTTATGAAAGATTCACAGGAAGTGACCTAAAGCAGGCCCGTTCATGCATCTCGTTGAGGAAGACGACCCACTTGGGTCATTTTAAGAATCTATTACAGTTAAGAGATTGTGGATTTAGCTTTTTGAGACGTTGGTGTCACACTGTGTACGAAGGCTCCTAAAGATTCAGATTCTGCCTTTTTTTTTGCTTTAATTTGCCTAAAATGAGTTTTCCTGACAAATAATTCATTAGCATATTTCAGTTTTACAGGTTTTTAGAAGTAAACATGTAGCTTCATGATAGTAGTTCAGATTTACTTGATTGCAGTTTCAGTATTTTGTGGCGCCGTACCTTTTAGGATGCTAATAGTGTGCATTTACATACTCAGCGCCGACGTTGTTACCCTGTTGGAGTAACTCACGACTGGTTTGTTGACTCGTACACATTAGCTGACCGACGCACCGAGCGTGTTTCGCACTTCTGTAGCTGTGTCGTCATAGCGACGCACAGATGTGAAGCGTTCGAGCACGTCTTCCCAGCTTTAATCGATGTCCATGTGGTTAAACTCTCACTGTAAAGGCCTGACTCTGGTGAGGTAATCGCTCACAGCGAACATCTTGTCCGCATTATTTTTGAGTTATTTTGTTTTTCTTTAGTAATACAGCGCAGACTTTTCAAATCAGTCTGCACTTCTAATTGCATTACCAGGAAACGATAAATTAACTTTGACCAAGAAAATAAAAAAGTAGAAGCGGACACCGCGCGGTGAATTTATACAGTGAAAGACTAAAACGGTCCAGCATGCTTTGAAAACAGCTGACAGTAATGTAAAGTGTGTCTGAATTGCAGTAATGGGCTAACACGCACACACACAAAGAAAGCCCTGCGATTTAATGCTTTAGGGTCTGATTCTAATATAAGTATATCTGTGTTACATTTACAAATTTGCCTGCCACCAGTCTCCATTCCTCCTAAAGCTGCTCTCTGTCTAGAAGGCTCTAGGGCCTGCTGAGCCAGGCTGACTGAGACGGGTAGCTAGCAGCATTGATCTGGCTGCAGTAGCCAGGGGAATATAAAGCAGGGCAGGGGCTTAAAGTCCTGAGCCCCCCCCATCCTACCCCCAGGGAGGAGTCTTCGCTGCATAGGGAGAGGGCCATGAACTGCAAGCTGCTTCTCATTCCCTCCTTTCTTTCCTCGCCTCCCTGTGCTGTTGCATCCATCCTCCTCCACCTCTTCCTTCCTTCTGACATTCACTTTGTCACTCTCTCCCTCTGACTCCTTCCTTTTCTCCTCCACCCTCATTCCTTCTCTGCCTTCATCCACATTTCTCTACAACACTTGTGCTTGTCTGCCTCCGTCTGTGTGCAAGAATATGGGAAAGTGAATGTTACTCATGAAGTTCACGCTCGAAACGAAACACGTGGCCGACGCTGACTTTAGCATGTAGTCTGCATTTTTCTTTCCTCGCTGTGATGCTGAAAACCCCGCCCTCCTTTTTAGCAACCGCCCAGAAGAAGAAGGTGCACAGGTGTGTG
>NW_005187451.1:2328510-2333897 GCF_000239375.1 Pundamilia nyererei
GTGTGTGTGACAGCCAGGCCCACACATTGTGATCTGTTCCACATCAAACCTCTCAGCCCCCAGTGTTTTGCTCAGCCATATATAGCTACAATTACTTCTAAAGAAATTAGGGTAGAGCTGGAATAAAAGAGAAGTTTAGGTCTGTTTTTTTTAAAGTAGAAATGTAAGAGTGTCGCCCTGCTCTCAAAGTTTGTTGCTCTTCCCTCCTGTACCGCGCTGTTCTGTGGGGCTGCAGTGCAAAGCTGCACAGTGCTGCTGCGCGCTGTTGTAGTGTTGTGGTGCAGTGATAGCGCGCTCGTCCGCTGGGGGAACCCAGAGCATTCTGTCTCACTGAGTGATACCCCTGTCTCCACTCACGATAAACAGCGCACACAGACACACACACAGACACGCACACACAGACACACACAGCAGTGTCTGCCAAGCCCAGCCTAGCAGCAGATTCTTCCCTCACACCCGCCTCCCCCTCTCGCAAAGCTGCAAATATATTAGCTGCCTCTTTTTCTTTTGTCTTGGGAAAATGGCAAGTGGGGGTGTCTACATGTGTGTGCGGTTGCGCACGTGTGTGCTTAGTGTACTAAGAAACTGTGGCAGAACATCCCCTTTGTGCCGTTGGTGTTTAGATATCCCTGTGGTATAGGGCCCAGTCATGGTGAGAGAGCTGCAGATGCCTTAGTTCCCTGTAATGCAGGTATGATGTAGGAAGAAGAAATACAGACTGACAGATGAGGCAAAGGAAGATTGCGAGCTGAAAATCACATACAAGCAGTCGATTTCTTTGGTTAAAACAGAAAGAAATATTGGAACAGCAACACTGTTGGGCTCGGCATAAAGGGTCGATTCAAACACACACTCGCACGCACACGGTGCATTTTCCTCCTCTTATTTCTTTTGGTTCCCAGCCAGCTAGACTGTCCAAGTGAAGACTTCTGATAGTGGAATCTGCAGAATATCCTCTACAGTGGGGACACCGATTCCTCGTCTGTTTCAAACGATTTCAACAAAACAAACATAAATAAAAAATTTCACACAAAATGAGCCTTAAAAGCAAAAGATGTTCGAAAGTCCCGCCCCTAATATTTAACATGACAGTTTTCATGAAGAAAACATCCATTTACTTTGTTTGCAGATGGAGGCAGAAATGTGTGGCTATGGTTACCACAGTTACCTAAATGACAGTTTAAAGGGACACTTATCAAAAAATGTTTCTATATTTAATACTTTCTGCACGAGGGACGAGATGGTGTCATTGACAGAAGTGACCATCGGTGCTAACGAGTCAGAGTTACACCGGCGTATCGAACTGAAGCCTGAATGGACGTGCACCAATTCACTGACTGTCGGCTAAAGCGAGCAGCTAAGCTCTTATTTTAATGAGCACAACAAACATTCTTCTAACCAGAAAATCTTTCGGATTTGGACTGTGTGCAAACTGCTGCCACCTCATGACAAACTGGTTGGAATAAAGAGCAAATCAATTATTGGAAAACAACAGATGAATGTTAAAATACATGTATGATTGAAAAAGGTGAGACGACTTCTTCTCTGACATCAGAAACCATATTTCAGGATGTGCCGCACAATCCTCGGCTGTCCACTCGGTGTAAATGCTAAAGACAGCAGCAGTGTCTCCATGCTGTCTGAGACTTAATGAATATATATGAGAGAGCGATGGATATATATAAAGATAGAGGGGAGCGAGAACATGCCTGCTGCTTTTATGTCATATCACACACGCACAGACGCATCACTTCCTCGTGGTCCTGCGTGAGATCAGAGTCGCAGCAACCCCTCAGCTGCCACTCAAACACAGATACCTGGTGTGGGCGGGGCTGCGACGGCTCAGAAATCTGGCAAGTGGAATGTTTTTATTTGCAGGAGAACGTGTGTGTCTTTGCCCGCGTGTGTGTGTCTGTTTGGCTGTGTGTGCCATATGCGGTGCGCCTGGGAGGGCTCTCTGCAACATATTGGTGTGCGTACGTTAGTGGTTAATAATAGCAGCAAGCACATACAGCGATGGCAGCTCTGATGTGTGTGACAGTTTTACAGCCGCGCACACCCAGAGACGGTAACGCACGTGTGCGTACACACGTGTGTGCACACACACACACACACACACAGACCTCACTGCCACTGAGCCCTTCGTCTTTGCTGAGTTCTCGATTTTATCACAGATCCTGATGAGTAAAAACAACCACTTCCCACCCACCGTGCCTCGCCCTCAGCCCCTCCCCTCATCCTCCATATGTGGGCAAATACAAACATATAGCACAGTTAAACACACACACACACACACACACACACACACACACACACACACACACACACACAGAAATGTGGAGTCTTAACCACCCTGGAAGCAGCCGCTCACGTAGGTCGTCCTCTCAAAACGCACGCCCGTTCAGCTCATTGTAGCTGTGGGAGTGTTTGTGCTGTGCCAGGTGGCAAGTTTAAGTTTTGATGGGGGGGGGTCAGCGACTGCTCCCTGCAGAAGCACAGATACCCAACCTGTCGTCCGAGCGGTCTCTAGGCGAGGCGGGGAGGGAGAAATGGAGTCGCAGCAGCATCGCTCTCAGCTCGGACGCGTCCAATCACAAAGAAGACACAGACCACGGGCTCAGTGGCCCGGCCTGGCAAGCAAAAGAAAGGGAGCGAGGGGGAGACGGCAAGAGAGGCCAGAGCATAGCAGAGGGCCACCCAGTCCCCGGGATCAGCCTCAGAGCCTGGCAGAATCTGGCCGAAGCCGAGAGAGCGACCTGGCGCCAGGTTAGCAGGCAGAGCGGGGACGCTCGGCGGCTCTGTGGCCGGTCTGGAGTGGCTCACCCATATGGTGCGCCGCTCTGTTCCTGCTCTCTGTCTAAATCCATATGCCGCTGGTGGAAAGGTGCCCCCGCCCCACCCACCCCCTCCACACTCCCCTAAGTCACAAGGGAGGTGTTTGGAGGTAAAGCCCTGAAGGCTTGTAACCCCCTTCCTACTTCTTAACCCCACAGAGCTGCTTAGCCTATTGTCACTACAATCTGCTACCATAGCCTTCGTGCCCCCCCCCCTCCACCACCACCACCCTCTCTTTCTCCTCTCTTCTTTCTTTCCTTTCTCGTCCTTTTATCTCCCGTTGGCACCTGATAATCGATGAACTTATTAACTGCTAATTATTCAAGCTGTGGATGGAGGATCCCTCGCCGTCCCTGTAAAAGACAGCGAGAGGGAAAAAGGGGGAACTCCTCTCTGTTCTGCCAAATGAAGTGCTTTATATTGCCCATTCGTTTGGATTAAGTGCATTCAGGCTGCAGTGTTTGGGATGTGGAGATTTTGTCAGGTTGCTATCAGTAACATTCAACATTAATCCCCATTTTGTTCAGCCAGTTGATGGCACTCGTTTAGCGGAAGCCCCGGAGACTTTCATATGGAAACACGATTTTAATGGGTTTCATCAGTGACGACTGTGTGTGTGCGTCTAAAGATGTGCCTTCTACTCTGTTCTGTTTTTGCAGGAGGTCCTTCAGACGATACCAAAGTTCTGCTTTCCCTTTGACGTGGAAAGGTACGATTCCTCGTTTTATTTAAGCAGCGCAGCTCACTTTCACCTGCAGCACACGTCCTCTGCACATACCACGAGGAGCTATAAGCTACTACTTGATGACGTCCACGCCAGCTCACCGGCTTAAAAACTGAAAAGCAAGAAAAACAAACCAAGAAATGAATGCTGCGATCGTCATATTAATGATGAAGCCACAGGTTTTATTAGTGATGCTGCTGATGAGGTCATCAGCGACAGGCCCACACGATGCAGTTGTGGTTAGTGAGATTTCCTGTGAGTGCAGATGTGGCCAAAGTTGAGAATATAAGGGAGCGTGTTTCTGTACGGACTGTAGGTCCAATCAGATCAGCAGCCTGAGAGCAGCACAGCTCTTATTTTTAGTAAGTGACACGGTAAAAACTCCCATTTTTAAAGACAGAAAGGAGAGAGAGGGAGGGAGGGCTCCTTGGTATTTTTACTGAAGCTGAGCTGCTGCCATCTAGTGTTGAAGGCGTGCACTGAGCTTTACTGGAATTTACCTCGGGGTTGGAAAAGCTTTTCACTGTTTTTTTCTTTTGTACCAGTCATACTCGAAATATGTGACATCAGATTTGGAGCTTGACTGGAGATTTAGCTCGTGGGGAGTTTTCCTTTTTGAATGAGGCCTTCTTTCTGGGCCAGTTACATCTAATTGTGTTTTGTTGTGCTGCTTCTTAAATGTGTGTGTTTTCGTTTTAAACACTTGTGAGGTTTTTGTGAGCGTGCACAGCACGTGTCCCTCGTTTTGTCGCCCAGGGTCTCCCAGAGTCAGGTGGGGCAGAATTTCACCTTTGTGCTGACGGACATCGACAGCAAGCAGAGGTTTGGTTTCTGCCGACTCACCCAAGGCTGCCGGGTCTGCATATGTCTGCTCAGGTAACACACGCTCTGTGAAGTGTCTTTAGTCTTATTCCTCCCAAAATGTTTTCTACATTTGTATTTCACTAAGATGAATCCTGAACCTTCAAAGCATCTTTACAGGTTTTTAAATTTTTATTAAAGGAACATCGAACACAATTTCCATAAATAAGCAGCGAGGTTACTAAAAACTGCTCTTCACAAATACATCAAAATAAAGAGAATATGTGTGAGTTGCCGTCGTTCAGATAACCCGGACTTGCTCTGCCCTCTTTAAATAAAAATCATAAATTCTATGGATCGCTGCAGAACTGTTTTTATTTTTTATCTATCAAGTTTGATGGAGAGGGAAAAAAAATTAGCCGATCTTTGAAGTGAACACAGATTTTTTGAGGCAGCATTTTCATTCATTCTCACACTTCACACTGAGCTGCTCTATGCCAGAATAACAAATTTTATAGTCTCATCTGCCCACACAAATATGTTACTGATGTGCCTATAATTATCCAAAAGTTTAGCACTTTTTGATATTTTCATAGGTGGATTTCTCCTATCACAGCGCACATAAATGAGGACAGCAAACCCACGAAAAGAAAAAAAAAAAGGCATTTTCTTTGCATAATTGCGCTCCGGCAAAGACTATTATCATTTAATTCCCATGTAATTGCATGTTGACACAGTGTTTTTACAGATGTAATTAACTTTGCCATGACGGAGAAGAAGCCACTGCAGTGACGATCTCAGTGGAGTGGACTGAGGATAGAGCTGAGGAGGGAAAAGTACAAGAACGATATTTTTAATGAATTCATGAAGAAGTCGAACAAATAACAAACCGCACGACGAGGACAAAGGCTTTTTCTGTTATTGTAAAGCTGCTCTCGCCTGTGTGTGTGTGTGTGTGTGTGTGTGTGTGTGTGTGTGTGTGTGTGTGTGTCTGTGTGTGTGTGTGTGTGTGTGTGTGTGGTATGCA
>NW_005187451.1:2333917-2337927 GCF_000239375.1 Pundamilia nyererei
GGCTGTTGATGGACAGTCGCGGGTTTGTCGCTGCCCTGATGAGCTGCTGTGAAGAACAGTGTCCCTCTTCCCCACACCACCCACCCTTCCTGGCCATCTTCCATGGCCTTTGTTTTTCTTTCTCCCTCCCTCTCTGTCTCTCTTGCTCTCTCTCCCTCTCCCCCTCGCCGTCTCTCCCTCTCTTTTCTCCTCGTTATTCGGCTACTGCCACAGTGCGACAGCAAAGACGCTTGGCCCATAATTATGCATGAAGCTTCGCTGCCAATTAGCAGAGGCTCCCCTGTCCCTCTCGCTGAGTTAGACATGCTAATTCATTTGACATATGATGTATAAAATTCATTATGCATTCTGAGTAGTTTGCATGGCTCGCTTCATTTATAATAATATAATGTATAGGAAGTTGTTTTTTTTTTTTTGTTTTGTTCATTTAAAATTGTTAATGCGCAGCTCGGTTATGTTTTTAGTTTTTTACTTTTATTCCATCTTAAATATCCTCACTCGTCCAGGACACGACGAGCGAGGATATTTAAAAGGATTAAAGTGTGTGCAAGAAATTTGGAAATAAAGTTCCCGTCTTCAAGGTCCTCGGTCGCGACTTTATCTTTGTTTATGATTCGTAAAGATGTTAGTAATACCAGATGGGATTCAAGAAAAAAATAAAATTAAGATAATAAAAGTAGTTTTTTCTTCAAATGTGAAACAAGACGACGGCGGCCCGGGCCGACACGTTTATATTTGTTCTTCTAGGTCCCAAATATAAAATAGGACTCATTAAAACAGTTTGTGATTGCGCGAGTGCTGCACCGTAAAATTGTCACCTCTGCTTACGGGAGGAAGTGTCTTAATGAGCAGGACAGTTTTATGTGGACGGCTCTTTGTAGTGTCGTCGCTGAAGTCGTGACCAAAAAGACCAGGCTTCCTCCAGGCACACACACACACACACACACACACACACACACACACACACACACACACACACACACACACACACAGTGCACTTTTAATTCTGCCGTTTTCACCCCAGCAGGGTGACCAAAGCCTGCTTTTCGTGTAATTAAAGAGTAAAATAAAGTTTATATCACAGCTGAGGCTCCTGAATCGATTCGACTTGCTTTTGGTTTAGCGTTCGCTCGTCCCCGTACTTAACCCTCGACCCCAGAAAGGAGTCGTGTAAGGCAGTCTTCCAGTGATCCGTCTACAAAGTGTGAGAGGACTTACGATTACAGGTGCCTGTGTGTTAAATAAGATTTAAGGGCCATCTACAGGAACAGGAATAACTGTCACGCTAAACACCCAACAGGTACTTTATGGGAGGAAAAGAGGCCGCGCGACACCGACGAGCCCCGACATTCAAACCGCCGGGCTAAAACTGCTCTGACCTGTCAGAGGTGCATGGCAGCAGAAGAGGGTCCTTGTGATTGGGTCTTAGGCTTTTTTAAGGTAGTTTGTGCTTCGAGGGGACGGCTGCTGCTGCTGGGGAGTTGTGTTGCAACCTGTGGTCTCCTTGGTGGGCAACAAAGTTGCTTTTAACTGTTTAATAAGTACCTCTCTTACAGCAGTAATTTGGCTAATTTGTTTCTTTTTCAGTCTTGGGTTGTATTTTTGCGTCTGCGCGTCCATAACGCTCCGATTACAAAGCTCCAAAGGCGCGTGTTGTCTTCTGTTAGATGGTCCGAGTCTGGGATGAAGAGCGCTGTGAAGGCTGTGAGTGGGTCGCAGATTAACCGGTTCATTCTCTGAGTGCATGGCACTTTGGGAAGACGTGTTTAAAATGGCAGGAGAGATTGCGGGGCCCCCACGCACCGAGCACTCCAATGATAGATGCCTCTCCGTCTGTATCGGAGGATTTGTGAAGCACAAACAGATCTGAGCAATGAACTGTGACGAGTAGGAGTATCTCTCTGAGCTTTCCAGACTTTCACTTTGCTCATACAGGAAGCAGAGAGGGGGGAGAGCAAAACAGTGTCTCATTGAAGTTTTATTCATTTGATTGCGTTTGAATAAAGGGGGAAAAATCATCCTATTGCAGGAATATTGATAATTTGCGGTTGGCTGTCGTCACGGTGATAATGCACTTTTCTGTAAAACTGAGGATTTACGGCACCAGCAGCATGACGAGTGTGAGTCGTTTACGTCTGTGGTGAAAAATGAAGGATTGATGTCCAGAAGCCTGGTTTTTAAACACGAGGCTGAGATAAGCCCGGCCTTTGTTCTCTCTCGGTCTTTATATCAGACTGAAGTTGTGTAAACTGACCCTCGTGCACATATTTGCCTTTTGACGTGGCAGAAATAGGTCTTCAGGTTGATATCCGGTCACCAAATTAACATCCGCGTGTTTGATTGGGCCTCTACAGCAAGTGTGACCCGATTGCGGTAAATCTTCGTGCAGATGTCACAAAATCGTCGCGTTAAGAGACTGATTGTTTCAGACTAATGGTCACTCAGCCTCTCTGATTGGTGCGCTTCGCTGCACGTCTCCTCGTCATTGGCCCCTCGCGGATTTATGCGATCTGAAAATTTGCATCAAGTCCACTTTATTGTTTTCTAGTTGTCTGTTAATTCCAGTCTGCGGAGCAGCCAGTGACCCATGCCCTGCAAACTCCTCTTCCTCCAGCCGACCGTCTGAGACGCAAAACTTTGCCTTTAGGAGTACGAGGCCAATCCAAGGCTTTTAATACGTCTCGATTTGCTAATGAAATAAAAAACAGCCCACGTTTGATTGACCGGCTCGTTTGGTCACTAATTCTTTTTCCCAGCCCTGCGATGCAGGAGAGTTAATGAAGCATTAATGGGAGTCTGTTTATTTAATAGCAGTGCTGGTCCTTACTCAGAGTCATTATACATGCAGTGTTTAAAACTGCATGTTAAGAGCCTGAATGAAATAAAAATGCAATAAGTTGATAGGACACCATGTTTTTATTATTTGATTGCATAACATTAAACGCGCTGAGGCCTCGCAGCTTTGGTGCCAAAAGGAAAATGTTGGCCATCGTCCACCCAGAAACGAGTCGACTTGGCCAAGAAAATGTCAACTTTGTAAAGAAAGCCATGCTGCAGATGCTTTTAGCTTATGGTGGGTGTACTTGGTGATTAGCTCGAACACAAACACTGCAGTATAAATTATTTTTGAGCTTGTTAATGAATTTATTTATTTTACATTCATTGCATAAGGAAAAGCTTTTTTTCTTCTTCTAAATATGCAAAAGGCATAAGAAGAAGCGGGGGGGGGGGGCATTTTTGTTAAGCCTGTGCATCTGGGAGCAGCATGCTCGTAAACCATAGCATCCCTCCACATCACATGTGGTGCTTTTTCTTTCTTCCTAAAGAATCCATTGTTTTTGTTTCCTCATTTAAGGAGCAGACATGGTGGGAATTCTTGGAGTGGCGAGGGCCCGAAGCACGAAAGAACGAAAGAACGCCATAATAAGGACGAGATAGCGTTTAATTCCTCCTCAGTGTAACGACTCTGACAGAGTCCATGCCCTGTATGCAGCGTGCTCTTCAGGTCACGCCGTTCGTGCAACGCACACGTCTGCCGGGAGCGACGTGCGCGTCCTGCTTTGATTCGTCACCTCCCGGTTTGATGACTGAATGAATGAAAGCTTTTCCCCGTGCTGCACATTAACACGTTCCTCTCTGACTCTTGCAGTTACCTACCCTGGTTTGAAATCTACTACAAGCTTCTAAATACACTGGCAGACTACTTATCGAAACAACAGGTAATCTGGTCTTTTTCTGTGTCTCGACTGTTTACACTTGTGCTCTAATGGAAAACAAAATGAGGAAAGGTGTAGTGGGATTTGCCTGAGAGACACGCAAACACGGCGAGATGTTTTCCTGCATTGTGTTCTCGCGCGTCGTCTTTGGCGAGCAGCCGTCTCGGGCTCGACTCGCTTCCTGTTGTTAGCAGCAACAGTGTTGACATTTCACAGACCAAACGCTGATCTGACACTGGAAGTTTTTCCTGATGATTTACTGGAATACAAATCGTTAAGAACAAGAAAATTCAC
>NW_005187451.1:2338244-2349025 GCF_000239375.1 Pundamilia nyererei
CACACACACACACACACACGCGCACGCGTACACACACGCACACGCGTACACACACACACACACACGCACACACTTCACTAAAGTCTTTTCCCCTGACTTTTCGCTGCATCGTACTAGCAGAGGGAGGGGAAATGTAAAATATGCAACAAACTGGGGAGACGCGCAGCGCCTGGTGCAGCGGGTGTAGGTGATGTTCCACTGTTTAGACTGAAGGGAGGGGAGGGAGCTTTGGGATCACTTTCAATTGTCATGTAGTCACTGCTTCTTCCAAGATCCTCTGAGAACAGCGATCAGGACAAAGTGTCTGTCTAAAGTAGACAATGGCAGACACACACACTCCTGCACTTCATCAGAATAATCTAATATGAAGAGAGGAGGGGGTGGGGCCAAAAGCAGATCAGGACAGTTTGTGCGAGGAAGACGGAGACAGAAGGATAGCTGGAAATCCTGGGTGACTGAAGTGTTAGTGTGCATGATTTGGTTTCTATTTACCCCGCTGTCCGTTCCAGGCGAGAGGGAGATGTTGACAGACGAGGGAAGACAGAAGAGCGATGAGGGTTTAAGGCGAGGGGTAAATGAACTGTTTCCCCAGGCCGTGTTGCTGACCATGCGTGTGAGCATTGAGGCTCTCATGACAGGAGGCTGTTCGATTGCACCCCTCCCTCCTTAACCCTCCTTCCCTTTACTGTATATCGCCGTCTATTGCTTCTATTTCTTTTCCACTTCATGCACGCGCACACACGCGCACACACACAAACGCTCGCGCGTTCATTTCCTGGCGCGAGCAGCGGCTCGTACACAAAACCAAAACAAAGTTCTCAGAGAGGAAGTTGAAGCAAACAGTCGTCCCTCCTTTTTGTTTCTCCAGCAGGAGGCCGAGGGTGTCAGTGCTGGAAGGATCGTCTCAGGCCTGATCTGTGGTCAGACCGAGTTCTCTGCGGCTTCCTGCGGCCTCTGTCTTTGCAGCGAGGGGTGGGGGCTTAATTACTGACAGCCCGCTCTCGGGCTGTAAATCAACGCCGACAGATAATAAGCGTCTGCGGCTCGTCTTTTAACCTCGCCGTTTCTCGTTAAACATATGTCGGTCGGATGTTGCGGAGCCCTACGGCCCTGTGGTCTGCAGCAGCGCCGTGTTTGAGATTGACACGTAACTTGTGACATCAACAAGTCAAGTGAATAAAATTCACGCGTCTCTTTTCCTTGTTTGTTTGTCTCCTCTAGAAAAACGACTTGAACGACGTGCTGAACTCCCTCCATGACCTGCCTGTGCCAAAGCCCTTCACGCCCGTCAACCTGAGTGTGGTAGGTATCTTGTGTTCCCCGTTATCAGAGGCAGAGACAGAAAGAGGGGACAGGTGGTGACTGTGGCAGCATGCAACTTTAAAAAAGAATTAAAGTCGTCACAAAGAAGAAACGAGCACGTGAGGGTGGAGGAAAGCGGAGGTTGAGATAAATGAGAGAGCAGAGCAGTAGATGCTGTAGGTGGGAACAGCGACTGACACCCCGTTTGGAAACCCGTTGTTTCGGCGTGCGATGAGCCTGAGCCGGACATGTTTAAAGTGGAAGCCTCCTTTCACAGCTCGCCGTGTCTCCGCTTATCCAAAAAGTGGAACGGCCTAACGAGCTCGGTCGCTGAAAGCCGGCCTGTGACGCAGCTCGGCGGCCTCTGTCACGTCCCTGTTCAAGACGAGCGTGATGGTTTCTCTCCAGTATCTGTTTGAGTTTTAGGGCCTCTGTACTGTAACAGCATCAAAGGGTTTCGTGGGAGCCTCTGCCCTCGGGGACCACCTCTCTTTACTTTTTTTGTTTTTTCGGACCAATTAGACAAACAGCTGTAGAAGAACACTCGTCTAATTAAACATATGAATTTCCAGCCTAACAAGACTAATACGAGGCGATCAATAAATCTCTGTGAAGGCTAACGAGTCCATTTCTTCCCGTCTGAGTGTTGATTGGAAAAGAAGCCCCAGAGAACAGAGGTGATAGCTTCATCTCTCCTTCGCTCTTTTTCTGAAGAAGCCACTAGTTTGATATTTAATTGATGAAGCAGAATTATTCCCTTAAAGTGTGTTTTTGTTTTATCATGGCAGCCAAGAAGAAGAATCATTGTCCCCTTTCATCTGTGAACCCTCTCTCTCTCTCTCCCTCTCATTGTGCAAGAATGAGCAGTTGTATATTGCCACTGGGCAAGTACTGAGAGATCGGCGAAGCAAGGAGCCGGTGAGTGGAGGGGAATGAGCGAACGGCAGAGGAGGGAGGAGGCGAAATATGAAACTGCTGCTATACTAATCGCATGGGAGCCGCGGATTTCCAATTTGGCCAAATAAGCTGCGCTATCTTTTTAAATATAACAAAAACAAACTATCCTGGGCCTTGGTGTATGTTTCTTCTCCTCTGGAAAACAATCAAACTTTGTAAATGATTAATGCCCTTCCACACTGCTAGATTCTCTCTCTGAATATCAAAAGTCTTTTTTCCCTTCTCTTTATGTTTAAAGCAAAGGCAATTGTACTCAAGAAATCTCCTTGATGCCTTTCCAGTTAACCCACTTTCAATGTTTTTATATAAACAAGTCTTCGAAAGAACAAGGGGGGGGGTGATAAGCAAGCAAACAGCCAATGAAAGGCAGGGTTGAGTTGAGGAGCACGGCTTGTGATTATCACAGCGCCGCGAATTTGTAACTTTGTTTAGTTACACAGAGCACAGGGAGAGGGAGGCGGAGAGTTACCGTGGTTACGGGTGGCGGTCCTTAGCACCAAGTCCTCGATTTTACACTTTATTTATTTATTATCTTTTATCATAGATGATAGATGGGTAATGGTAGAGGTTGAGCTGAATTAACTCAACTTTAAAGCTGATGACCAAGTACTAATGCCGTCAACCAATCACGTGTGACTATTTGTGTGCAGTTTTATTTGCTGCAGCGTAACCGCAAACTAACCATCAGAGTTTCTCTACATGAACACGGCGACGCTGCGCCTGACGTTGATTTAACTGTAGCTCTAATCAGCACGTGGAAACCGGAGACGCTCCTTCGCTTTAGTGTTTTCTGTCAGGCATCACCGAGGGCAGGAAAATCACGTGGCTTTGTTTCTTACTTGGCAACAAGCAAAAACCTTGTTTTGGGCTGATCAGCAAAAAGTCACAAAAGGATCTTTAAGAGAACTTACGGATGTTAAGGCTGAGCGAGCGTCTGGTTAGTGTTTGCAGTGCGTGAGCTCTCCTGTCTCGGCGAGCAACCCCGCATCTCGTTAAGCGATCAGAACGAATTTGTTTTTATTTTTCAGCTGCAGAAAGTCGCCGTGCAAAATACGCATACAAATACGGCTTTAGCAATAATACAAAGCTTCGGGGGAGAGACCTTGATGTCTGCTCCAGTTTCTGTTTATTTGCTGCGTCTTTATCTCTTCTGAGCTTTGTTCAACCAGCACGGTGACCGTCCGCTGGGAGCAAACTGATGGTTTACTCGTGAAAATTGGTTTTTCACATTTTTTTGACCTTAAATCACATTTATTTAAGGAGTGAAAGGGCTGTTTGTTTTACACTAAACTGAATTTTTCTTTGTCGCCAGGCAGAGAATTCAAACAACATTAAATGATGATGATGTGCAAATAAAATCTACTGTGTCTCTTTGTAGAAAGACTTTAACGTATCCGTAGAAATGCAGAGTTTAGTCTTCAGCATCAAAGCGATAATGAGATGAGCTGGCGGGTCGTCGTTCTTTGGAAACGCTGAATCAGATTCGTCAATAATGTCGTTCAAAGTGGCGAAGATGAAATCGGATGATCGAGCTCAGAACACAAACTGGATCCTTTTACCGTTAAAACAGAGGTGGGGGGACCTCCAGGCCTCGAGGGCCGGTGTCCTGCAGGTTTAGATCTCACCCTGGGTCAGCACACCTGAATCACATGATGAGGTCATTCTCAGGCCTCTGGAGACCTTCAGGACATGTTGAGGTCATTTAGTCGTTTAGATCAGCTGTGATGGATCAAGCACATCTAAAACCTGCAGGACAGCGGCCCTCGAGGCCTGCAGTTGGACACCTGTGCATTAAGTTTCCATGCTTTTTTTCCTGCCTGACTGTGGTGGACTTTTAATGGGTGGTGCTGGTGGTGGTGCGGGTGGGCGTCGAGTTGCCGATTTCATTGTTGTGTTGCTCCCAATGTAAATGACTGTTTAATGATGTAAAGAGTTGAAAGTTTTGATCCGTTCTAACCTGATTTGTCTCAGTGTGCGTTTCAGAGACTCTAACCTGTGAACGAAGAGCTGCAACAGATGGTTGAGTCGAAGGCCTCAGAGAAGCGCAGCTGTACTTCCAGGAGAGTGTGTGTGTGAGACGCACAACAGTGTGTTTCACCTGGTGGTTTGTCTACCTCCAAACAGCACCTCTCTCAGGCCTCTTTGATCTGAACACTGAACCTGCCCTGCTCTCCCAAAGTGAGACAGGCAGCCCTGTGATCCTCTAAACAACCCGTGCGCGAGAGTGCGCGTCTGCGCCGAGTCGTGCACGCGCGCTCTCCGCCAGCCTTTTTAACGCTTAAATAAAGACTCCGTTTTCCACCGGAGACATCACCCCAGTCGGTGTCTACGGGGAGCTGAGCTGCTATTGAGCTTTCTCTGTTCTGTAGGCCTGATAAAAGCATTGCCACAGTTCAGACACCAGCTCAGCAATTCATATAGACAGAGCTGAAGATGAGCCATAAATCATAGAACAAAGTGAACGGCCTTTTTCTCTCCCTCTTCCCCTCGTTCTCTCCTGCGTGAGTGCCGTGCCTCGCTCGTGACCTTCCCTCTTCTTTCTCCTCATGTTTGTGTTTTCGCAGCACTCCTACTTCATCGCGCCGGATATCAATGGACTGCCAACTATCCCTGAGAGTGTAAGTATGCGTGGAAAAGAAAAGGAAGAAGAGATAAAGAGAAATCCCTGTATTCTGGGAACATCTTTGCCTCTAATCGTTTTTAATCAGATACACATGTCACTCTTTGAAATGATTGCATCACGCTCTTGTATCAGCTTTAGCTCCTGCGGTGCTTCTGCTTTTAATGTCAAGGTTCACAGACTGGCATGGCTGTTGGTAGATTCAAACTGAGCTCGTGTCCTTTGTTGATTTCTGCATTCAAATCTCAGCTCGAAGCATTAAGGCGGGGACTTACAGCTACGTGCCATCACGTTGGCTCTGTGTAAGGGATGCAGTTAGCACAAGTTTGCCAAGTTTCCCAAACAGTGCGTGCAATCGTACAAGTCCAACTGCTGCGTTTCCTCTGGCTTCAGTCTGCAGCGTTGGCGCTTTACTGCAAACGAGTTGTGCCAGAACAGTTTGTTACCAACCTGAATGTCCTCCTGTTCTTGTCCATCTCCAGAGAAACCTGACCGAGTACTTTGTGGCCGTGGACATCAACAACATGCTCCAGCTCTACGCCAGCATGCTGCACGAACGCCGCATCATCATTACCTCAAGCAAGCTTAGCACTGTGAGTCCCACCCGTCAGACGCTCGACAAACACTCGGTCTTTGTGCTTTTCTGTTTTTAATTCGAGCTGAGGTGGAGTCAGCCGGCGTGTGCGCACGTGTGGGGCTGTCGATGCCTTGGTGTGGAGCTCGAACACCCTCGTTATAAAGTATGTGGCTGAAGCATAGATTGAACATGAGTCCCTTCATCAATATTCCAGCAGGACATCAAACCCTAACAAGTATGCTGAGAATATTTATCTGACACTTTGCTGCTTATGTGGGGAGATCTGTCGACCCCTCCGCCCCCGCCCACGATAAAGCTGGATTATTTGCGTCCTATAATGGGAACGCATTGATGTCCACAGAGGCGGGCTGGATTCTCTCACAAAACTTAAACTCGCTGCCTGTTTGCACGAGGGAGGAAATCTCTCATTCCAGCCTCTCTCCGTTACCCTCGCTGCTGATGAGGCCAAACGTTTATGAGGCGGGAGAGGGAAGTGATGTCATCCTAGTCCTATCTGCATCCGCGGCGTTGCTGGTCCTGCCACCTTTGCAGAACACTTAGCAGCCGCAGGGGCCCACGCCTGGCGTTTTGGGCGCTGGAGGGAACAGTTCCCAAGGTCTCCCACAGGAGCTATAATCAGGAAGACCTGTGAAAATGACTCAGCCCCTTAGAGGATTTCACCTGTCTCCCCTCAGCTCCTCAGACCAGCAGCACCTGTGCTGGAGATCCAAGCAGCACACGGTGCAGTGACAGGAGCGGTGCATGATGTAAATGATCAGACTCAAGGGTGAGACTGTTTTTATTTCAGCAGGAATACTTGGGGGAGGGGCGGGGTTTATTTTTTCCCTGTCTGTGATTTACAGTCCTCTGCTGCCCGAAGACAAATCTCAGCTTGTTTTTCTAACAAATATATGCCGACAGGATATTTTAAGAGCCTCCACGTCAGACCTTTACCTCCGTGAGCCTTTTATCCTCTGCAATTCTTCATCCACTCATCTATCCATCCATCTTCCTCGGGGAGAGGTGTTTTGGTTTGGTAGCGTTATATGTCAGGAACTGCAGCACAAAAGTATTTTCACATCTCCGCTGGGATTGCGAGCAGGCCCGGTGTTATTACTGCTCCTGTGATGCGTTGTTTTTGTTGTTGGGCAGATTGACCCGCGAGTTCAAGCGGAAATGGCTGCCGCCATTCTCGAAGCCACGTATCTGAGCGTATGTGTACTTAACTTGAAAGCGCTCCGGCTCGTTATCCGGTTCCCCGTCTTGTGATCGAATGTGTTACTGGATGAGAGAATTATAATTTATGTCAGAGTTCGTCCAAATGTTGGTTAAAGTGAGCGTCGGCAGCCACTGGATGGACAGCCAGTGTTTCTCCAGTCTGCTTGCTACAGATAGAAGATGTATGAGAGAAAGTATTGTTAGTAACATCGTTAGTACCATCCAGCTGCTTTTCACCACCTCCGCCTGTCCAGCATCTCAACCGAGCAGAGTGAGACGGGGAATAGAAACACACACACACACGCTCAGAGATGTGCTGCATTTATTCTGCCTGCTCGAGGTGCTGCCTGTGTTAAAGCCCCCGGTGAACCCAGCGTGTCAGTCTGTCGGTACATGGCTGCCGCGTCTCGCAAGCAGCCAAAAGCAAAGGAATAAATCATGATCGCACAACAATGCGTCAGTTGACTTATTGCTGCTTCGTGACCAGAGGTGAACGGTGCCGCTGTTTTCTTTTTTGTTTTTTGTTTAAAAAGAAAAAAAAGCCAGTCGGCGGTGGCGCAGGGGCGGGAGCCAGCCGTGCGTGCAGCCTTGTCATAGGCCCGTATAATAGGGCTGCATCGGCCCTTCCTCTAACTAGTCAGCTGGGAGGACCCCCTCTGAGTCTTTCATATGCCGAGGCCCCCCAGCTCTGCAGCCCAGCCTCTGCCCTGCCTATCGCCCAAATTCACACCGCCCCGACCCCGGCACTGGCTGACAGCAGCCCTCTCATCAGGCTGTCAGGCCTATGCTAACAAGGAGCTATCCATCCAGCGTGCCCTGGAGTGCCAGCTGCCTCTCTGTTTCCAGCCTTTTCCTCTGTTCCTTCCCCGTCTCTCTTTCTCCCACTTCTCTCGGCGTCTCTCCCCCCTCGCTCTCTGTCTTAGTAATTCTTTCTCTCTGACATATTATTTTCTGTCCATCTGTCTCTCACTCTCTCCCGCTACACCTCTCTTTCTCTCTGACTTTGCCTGCCTCTTCCTGGGAGTCTTAATGTGTCTGTCTGCTGTTGGGCAACTGCAGAACATCAAGACATCCTCCCCCCTCCTCCCCCACCTTGTCCTCGATAGACTCGTCTCTGCCGTGTGTCTTAAGGCGCGTGTCGTCGCTGCGACGGTGTGCGTGCACATGTGCGTGCAGAGGGTGTTCAGAGCGTCGGCTTCTTTTTTTTTTTTAAGCATGCATCTGTTTGTGCGCGTCGTCTGCGCTCACAGGTGTTTGTACCTTATGCCTTATGTCTTCCTGTGAGGGACTGTGTGGGAGGCCTGGCGTTGGCTGCTGCCTGCGTTGTCCTGCGTGCCCTCTCTACCCCCCCGCCACCTACCTGTTTGTGGCATGCTTGCGTCGTACAGAGCCTGACACCGGCGTTTGTCAACAGAGGGAAAAGCAGAGCGTGGGTAATTGGTGACTACTCCGGAGAGGAGAGGGAAAGGCTAACACAGCAATACAATGACAGGGAGGTGGGGGGGATGAGGGAGAGGTGGCAGGGGACAGAAGGACAGCAGGAGGAGAGGAGGAAACGGAATAAGTAATGGAGACTTGGGATGAAAACAGGATTGAATTTGGAGAGCGCGCAGGGACAAAGTTGGAAGGAGAGGCTGCGAGTGTTTCAGGCCGGTGTGAGGAGGTCAAGAGCGGCCGTGTCGATTCCTCCTGTCAAACTGAATTAGGTCGCCCGCAGCAGCGGTTATTCTTGCTGCGTTCAAACCAGAGAGCAGCTGGTTAAAGGCTCGGCGACCGTCATAGGACCTCCTTAAGTGCGATCGTAGCAGCATTGTTTGTGCCTCACATCAATCTGCTCAGGTGAAGAATAATGGGAAGGGTATCGCAGAGCGCTGATGTCTCGAGCGGGTCTGGACTTAATTGAAGGGCGGCGCTGCTGTTCGGTAATGAAAACACAGTTTGGATGCAAAACTGAGGTTTATTTATCTAAACGTTGTTGTCCTCGATTCAGTGAAAAAGTGGCAAATAAAATATGTGTAAATGCAAAAACTCCCCTTTTCTATTCTGCTGCTGATGGATCGCCAGGAAACAAAGGATCACATCCAACCTCATTATTGATAAACTGCTTCATTCCTGACTTTATGGCGTCGACTTTGAGTTGCAAATTTTCTTCCTCTTCCATCTTCTCCAACCTTCACCTCCTCCTCTGTATCTCTCGATCCCTCTCTTTTCGGTCTGTCCTTCCTTTAGTCTCACTGAATAGATCTGGGAAGACCCGTGTTAGTATGGACACTTTCTGTCTCGGCTACAGCGCACTAAAAAGCTCTCAGGGCAGAACCAAAGACCTTGACTGCTTTTTGAAGCAGGCTGTCGCTGTATAATCGGTTAGCTTCTCTCAGAGGAAGGGGCAACACACACACATGCACAGTGTGTAGGAGGCAGGCAGCCCCTCATTACCGGGCATAGCCCTGGTCCCCGAGGACTGGACCCAGCACCTAATCCTGTATTTGTTCTTGGGGACTGTATCTGTGATTCTCCATTGAATGGAATATTAAGCACCAGGTCTTTTGTGGAGCGTGTAAGCCATTTGGCTCCACTCATCTATTATTTATCAGCCTGGCAAATATTTTATCAGCCTTAGCCTCTCATGACCCACTCTCATGTGAAGCCCCCCTATAAATGAAGAAAAAAAACAGGGGTATCTTTTTTTTTCTTTTTCAATTTATCCTCCTTTTACTTTTTGCCTCATTTGTTCTAAAACCAGGACAAGGACACGGCCGTGTGTATTAGGCTGAATTAGAGAAGCAAATATGTGAAGTATTCCTCTGGAGTTCCCTTCGAGTTACCTTATCTAAGGCGCGCTGCCGCTTCCACCGCTTTGGAGATAGCACATAAATGAAAAGTGAAATCTAGATTTGCTTTATAAATCATTATCTTAGTTTCAGACTCCCTTCTCGGCCGACTCCCCCAAGCCAGCCACCCAGCCTGGGAAGAAGAGAAGCGCAGAGAGATACTCCTGTTTTCACTTTCAACCTGAGAGTAAATCATGCCGGTTGGGGGGCTCACCTTGAGGCTTGGTGGAGATAATTGGAGTTGGTTAGCGAGGTGTTCTGAGCCATTACCTCCTGGTACCAGCGAATGGCTGGGGCTTGTCTCTCACTCCCAGAGGAGGGATACAGTAGCCTGTTGGCTCTGCGCTTCGCGTGCGTGCGCGCACATGCATGCACACGTGGCACGTGTACACATGCGTGCGTGCATAACCGCAGCCAGATCGGTGACCTTTCCCGATCGCAATTTTAATGGCCCCTCAGCATCGTAGGGCGTGAGAGTTCTGATCGTCACTTTTCCACCAAGTGCTTCACTTTCATACATTAATATTCATAGCATTGATTTATTTTCAGAATTAACTAAAAAAACAGGAAAATAAAAACCCCAAACTGTTTGCCAGGGAATTAATCCTGACAGGAGCGTGGCATTGTTGTTTTATTTGAAGACAGCAGGAAGCAGAAATATGCATATGCAGATACACAGAGCAAGACACCAATTAAATGTTGATTAAGTCTTAACTATTGTGGGACTGCGTGTATGAGAGATTGCAGAGAGACAATTAAAACGAAACGGAAAAAAGAAAAGACGTTGGCTTTTTTTTTCCTGGCCAAACACACACGCTGGGAGGGAAACACACACACACACACACACACACACACACACACACACACACACACACACACACAGGCTTTCTGTTGTGAGCTTTTCAGATGTCCGGGCTTGATCTTTGGGTGGATTCAGAGGGGTGGGGCCCCTCTCTCTCTCTGGCAGCGGTGGTTTTCAGCCACCGAGCTCGCCCGCTTTTGGCCGGTCAATTGTGACACTGCGTGTGTCAGCGAGCAGGGGGTCTCCTGGCAGTTGCACGCGTGTGCGTCTGATAGCGTGTGTCCGCTTCACACATTGACTGTGAAGCTGCAGCAGTATAACAGCGGCTGCTGCTCCGGGGTCCCGGCGGTATTGGCCTAGCCCGCAGTCTCTCTTGGCTAACTCATGTTTCATTCTTTGGCAATTTGCCCTAATGAAGTCCCGCAGGAGCCCCTCAGACCTCTGTTCTCTTTCCATATTTAATCATGTTATTTT
>NW_005187451.1:2349170-2357270 GCF_000239375.1 Pundamilia nyererei
GCACTGCAGGTCATTACTGTAGCTCGGTTTCATGTGATGAGATGTCAAGAGGGAGATGCTGGCTTTAAGACAATGGAAGACAATGACTTTAGTTCTGGGTGTAATGTTGGTTTGACAGTGTAAAAAGCTCCTTTGAAAGCAGTGTCATCTTCACGTGATTGCTCCTCATCATTTGTTCAAAAAAGAGGTTAATTATTCCGTCTTTTCCCTTTTAATTTCCCAGTCATCGTGGTCGGGGTAATTCAGATTTTTATGGCTACTGTCAGACTGTTTTGGCTTTCTTTTGTTGCTTTTGTGCAGGTCACAGCACAATCCCGACTTACTGACACTGATTGAAAAAGAGTTTAATAATGAACTCTGACTCTTTAAAAAAAATGGGGTCAGAATCAGTGTTTTAAAGTAATGAGTCGTGATGGCCAGGTGCAATAGCAGCAAAACGTGTTTGCTCTAATGACCCTGGACAAGTAAATCGATACGGAGACGGCGCTGGATGCGTGTTGGCTGCTTTCCTTAGATCAATCTTTTTAATAGTTTTCTTTTCACATCAGTCGTCTCTGCTCTCTCTGTCACGAGGTCGGAGGCGGGCCCTGTCAGCGGGCTCGGCCATCAGAAACATGAAACGACTGCATGTTTGGTTTATATTAAAGGACATAACAGGGTGTGGGCGGGGCCACTGTAGTCATTTTTAAAAAGTAATTTATTACTTAAAATTACTTTCACCAAGAGCACAAATCAGAGTCTCCAAACTGTTCTGCCTTTTCATGAATTTTATGTTGTTGCTCAAAGTTTTTCCTTTTGAATCCCTCCTCCTCACATCTTCTCTCTCTTCCTGCAGTTAACGGCGTGTGTCCACGGCGCCGCCGCTTTGCTCTTTCCCATGTACTGGCAGCACATCTTCATCCCTGTGCTGCCCCCGCATCTTCTGGACTACTGCTGGTAAGGCTGACCACCTCTGCAGCACACACGCAGCAAACACCACGAGCATCAGCATCACCAGTGTTTTCTCTCCAGCGCACACGTGTGCAGACGTGCACGTGCGGCGTGGCGCGCTCTGCCACTAAAAGTGCAGACACTCGTGTTCACACCTTCTCCCACCCATTCTTCATGTTCTTGCGATTCCTCTCGTGGCGCGACTTCTCACGTGTGGCTTCCTCGACATAATGAACGGCCCCGATCACCGGGCTCCATATTTCATGCCGGCGCCGCCGCGCTCTCATCATCTGGGCTCTCTCAGGGTTTCATTACCAGCGATCCAACGCAGATCCGACAAATCTGGACGGACTTGACTGAAACTGGATGCGGAGCGGGAGTCGCGGCTCGTCTGCACAGCCGCACGTGCTCGGGTCAACGTCAGATCTGAACGCGTGAAAGCGTTTGCAGCGCGGTTACGTTTGTCCAGCGCTTCACCATCAGCGACATTTGGCTTGAAGAAGCTATAAATCACTGACAGTGAAATATGATTTTCAACACTCTGCAAAGACTCATCATTATCTTATTCAATCACAGCGGTGTCCTCATGCGCTGATTAGATAATGCAATTACATTCGATGTGTGTGTGTGTGTGCATGAGCGTCTCTGCCCATGCCTGTGCGTCTACTGTTTGTGTAACTGGATCTGCGTAAATGTCGAACATTCGTAAAACAGCATCCAGGCCTGCTGCTTGTTTTTCAGTTGCTTTAAGCTGATTACAAGCCTGTGGCTGCTGAATCATTCTGGCCAGGAACACGCTGACCCCAAACGATCCGATTATTACCGCCTCTGTAAACCTCATCGTAAAAATGGTTTCTATTATTTGACTGTTTTTGTTGATTTTATTCCTCGTGCTGATGGGGAGCGGTCCGTGATTCAACTTTTCCTTTCCACAAACTTTGAAAACGAAGATGTATATCACACCAAATAAGGACGACATGATAATAAGCCCGAAAAACCAAACACTTTCTTTTTTTTGTTGTTTTTGAAAATAAAAAGAAAACTCTTGACACATCTGCCCTTTAACTTTCTGAGGGAATAATTCTTTCTGCACTTCCTGAAACTCTCAGTCGACTCGGGGAGAAACCGAGCCTTAAATGCTCCACTGATGCTTGTTGTTTTATACTTTTGTTATTAACCAGTAAGTTTTGCATTTCTGTCAGTATAAGTCGGTGTGTTATTTTTAAACTGTTCTTGTTTAATCTTTTATTCAGTCTCAATCAGCGATGTAAGGAAGGCGAGAACACATTGTGTGCTTTCAAGAATAAATCCTGTAACATGAGATTAGTTTGTGCTGCTGCAGTTAATCTGATGCTGTTGGGAAATAATCACAAACCTTACAGTGAGTAGAAAATGTGCTGCCTGTGCCTGTCAGCTGGGTTCAATTAAATATAGTTGTCAGTACATGCAGCAGTGTCAACTGTAATTAATGATTAGTGACCGTTGTTATTTTTAACGATACGTGATTACCACTGTTCTTAATCATTTTAAGTCAGGCCTTCACATTTCAGCACATGTAACCCTGAAATGTATTCAGATTACATTTATGGAATACAAAGAAACTAAATTCCACAGCTGTGATTTTTTATTTAAAGGATTCGTGTCATCGCTGAAGTGTCCTCCGTGAATGTTTCCTCCGTGTAAGCGTCTGATCTCACAGGTCTCACTCTTTCTGTCCACAGCGCCCCTATGCCGTACTTTGTGGGAGTTCATCTCAGTCTGCTCGAGGTATGTTCGAAAGTCTTTAGCATTTTCAGTAGATTTGAATGTTACGTGTTCATTTTGTAGATGGTTTTCATTTGAGTGTTATTATATTTTCTTCTCTTTTCACTTCCTCTGCTGCTTTCGTGCTTCCTTAAAGCAAACGTACACAGAAGCCCAAGAAAGCATCTGCAAACAAAGAGCTTTCTTACTTCATTGTGTTGTTTGGGGGGCAAGTCATCAGCAGCACTGCTGCTTTGTGTGAATGCATGTTGCAAGAACACACACGCTTACACTTGTGTGTAAGTGTTAGTATGTAGGTGTGTGTGTTTGTGCAGATGCATATGTTCTAATGCACACGTGTGTGTGTGTGTGATATTTGTCTGACAGTTGCGGCAGTGGCAGTATTTATCACACTCTGCATCCGTGACAGACCTTCTTTCCGCCACTACATAATTAGTCCAGATCAGCATGTGAGCCTCCGCTGCACAGGCTGTCACAAAAGTGACAAACTAGAAATTCACACACAACGCTGCCCCCCCCACCCGCCTTCCCCGCACACACACCTGCCTGCATCCTGCACCACACTGAAATAATTGTTGAATTTGTCGCCATCAGGATGCGTGCGGCACGCCGCAGCATCGCGGTGTTGTTATTGATGCGTGAGGTTTTTGGTGCTGTGGAAAATGTTCGCGCGGTCCAAATGTTTTCTCTCGGTGCCATTCTTCATTTGGCCAGCTCGCGTCTGCGCGCGCGTTACCGTAAACACGTTCTAATCATTTTTCTCCCCCACGCGCCATCTTTCATCCTTAATCGTAAAGGAGTGATAACTGTGCAGCTTTAACCGCGGCTGCTGGATGTTCATGTTCCCGGGGCTTCAGGACAGAAATAACTTTGTCTCCCGGGAAACGCACCTGGGCCACACTGCGGGTTTAAAATCGTGGCGTCGTTTCACAATTTAATAATTCCACAAATACAAATATTTATTATGTTGAAAGATGTCAGATGCACAGGAAGTCTCCAGCACAACCATCATTAAGAAAAACAATGAATGATCGCTTTGAGTGTATGTGTATACTTTTGAAACTTGTGAAATAATAATGATGAGAATATCTACGCTGCTGCACTAACGTCGCCCTTTTCCTCCCGTAGAGAGTGCGCAGTCGATCGCTGGAGGACGTGGTCATCCTGAACGTGGATACAAACACCCTGGAGAGCCCTTTCGACGACCTGCACAACCTCCCGAGTGACGTGGTGAGACCAACGCGCAGCTTTTATTGCTGCATCGCACACACACACGCAGTAATCTCACGTGCACACGCGCATGGCAAGAAAACTAAGGCGCACACACATCCAGAAACTTGTCAGAGTACGGCTCTGTCCCCTCCCCGCATCATTAATGACTGCAGCACTGGCTCCTCAGACTGCGGCTGTCTAAAGTAAACTCCCGTCGCGTCGTATGACGCTGGAAGGCAAACAGCATTCCCCGACCATCAGAGGCTTGTGGGAAAATGTGAAACTCCCTTCCCTTCATCTCCATCCATTCTAATCATTATTTCACAAAGTCTTGCGTTTCTGCCTGCCCACTGGCACGTTTCTGAGGAGGAGAGATAGGAGGAGGCAGAGAAAAGAACAGGCAGAGATGGGTGATTTTGTGGGGGGAGAGAGTGGGAAGAAAGGGGCCAATTACCAGAGTGGGCAGTGAAGCCACCTGCCAGCGCGTCGTCTCTTTAATTAACGGAGCGCCGACGCCGGTCAGTGCTACGGGAAGCATCACCGTGGTGTCGGGGTCACTCGCACACACCGGTCTTTGTGGTGTTTGTTTAGCTCTTCTTCTCGGTGTGTGTTTAAAGCTCCGCCGTGAGACGGCGAGGCCCCGCCGAGGCTGCGGACGCTCTATTACCCACGCTGCTAACAGTATATGCTCGGGCTCCACCGCCTACGGGACTCCTGTCCCAGCAGCAGGACATAATTTCATCCACTGCCCAGCAGACTCCAGACCTGCTCGCACTCCCACACTTCTCTGGTTCTCCTGGTTTAGCGCTGCTCAGCCTACTATGACTGCTAGCGTGTGTGAATGCCTCTTTACTGTGTGCACCGATCTCTTTTACGCTTTCTGCCAGCTCTCTCGCCCGTTTGCCTGCCTGACTGCTCGAGTTTCATGGCACCTGTCTGCCTTCTTGTCTCCCTCCCTCGCAGCGCTTCCCGCCTGCCTGGACGTTTCCCGCAGCCGCTGTTTGCTTCTCTGCCTGTCTGGCTACCTTCTTCTCACTTCCTGCCTGCTTGCTTTTCTGCACCCAGGGACCGAATCCCTAAATTAAATTGCAAACTGAGTTTGTCATAAAAAAGAGTCGGGGCTTTTGAAGGCGACAGAAGCGGAGAGAGAAGCCTTTGTCTTTGCCGTGTGATAAATTAAGTGGCAGGCTCGGAGGCTTTTTTGCTTTGATCCCCACTCGCCATTTTTCCTGACTAATGACAGAACATAGCCTGCACATCACGTCGAATTACACCACCTGAAACGGAAACTTTGCTGGCATTAATATATTTATCGTAACAAATTGTTGTTGTTTTTATTCCCGTTCATTTTCCCCTCCTGTCTCCTCTCATCTCTTCGCGGAGGTTAGCAGATTAATAACAAAGCGAGCAGGTACTAATTGAGTGGAATTCCAGGTCTCTTGTTAGTTTGCTTGTTAGTGATGAGGACACGCCACATGGCATTTGATGTTTGTGTTTACACAAAAGGAGGCATTGTGCAGTTTGTCAAAGTGAGGCCTGAAATCTTGATTAATGCTGAGCGATTCTCTGCCTGGGCTGAGCTGCCGAGCTATGAAAGGCGCTCCTGGTTTCTCGGCGGTTCTCGCTGTAACGCTCGGGTTTATTCGGCGTGAAGCCCAACGATTATTTCACTTTGTGTGAATATATAAAAGCATCAAATGGATTCAGAGGCCACGGGCGGTTCTTCTGCGCGTACCACTAAAAACACCCCGATGTTGATTTAAGGAAACCTTTGGAGATCCGTTTAATTGTGGCGGCGCGAGCACATGTGGACTCCATTACGAGGATCTGCTGACCAGTGGCCGAGCTTTTAGCAGGTTCAGAGTTCACAGTTGTCCCGAATTAGTGTCTGTCTTTCAGACGGGACCCCTGCTCCAGCTCCGCCCCCTTAATGGTCTTTTCCCGCAACTTCACACATAATATTTTAGATTTATTGACTATTACGAACGCTACCACGCCAGTAGCGGTTCCGTTTAGCAGCGAGAAGGAAAGATCTGACTGAGAGTAATTGGTAAGGATGCCGCCAACGTTTGAGGGCAACTCTTGATTTTTATTGTTTTTAAATTGGAAACGTCACATTAATCAAAGATTCAGAATTAATTTCTTTTTGTCTTTTTTGTTTTTATTTGGAACATGAGGAACATCTGAAGCGTGGCGTCCACAGCAAAGCCGTGTGTTAGTTTGTTGACTGTTGTTTTTAAATAAAAGGCCTGATATTATCAGACAAATGGAGCCTACAGTGCTCTGGCAGGATTTTGCATTATTTACAGTTGCTTTAACCAAAAGTTTCGATACTTTTTTTTATACATTAATGTTGATCTCACAACAGGCTGCGCTCGTGTCAGTAAAAGCAACGTGTTGACAAGCTTACTGAAAAGGAATAGTCGATAAAAACAAATAAAGAAGAAGCTGTAGTTTTCCCTGGAAGATCAAGGTATTTTTGTTTCCTTCTCTGAGAGCCGCGATTCTTCAGCAGAGATTGTGCTGATAAAGTTATAATTGGCTTTTGGTTGGAGGAGCTGTTTACTCCACCAGTCATTAAAAGTATCCAAGAATAGCAAATTAGGAGTCTGTTAATTCCGAAAACAAACACCGCGCGTCTGAATCGGATTGTTTTTTGATCCTGGCAGTTGATCTCAAACCAATGATGGAAGAATTTTTTGTTTTCATGTATTATTCTTTCTGTGCCGCGTATTCAAGGTGAGCTGCTACAATGCAGCTCACATCTTTATTTTCAGATGCTCCCTCTCACATCACAGCCTAATTCCTTCTATTCTCTTCCTCTCTGCCTCTCGCTACTTTGCTGACACCGCGTACCCGTACGTACCTAGCCTTCGCACATTTGATCATTTGTATTCCCAATCAAGGGGGGGATTTACAGCGTACACTCCTACTTCCTGTATTTCAAGCCTACATTTGGAGGTTTACAAATGAACGAGGGGGTTGAGGCTGCGTCTGCGCGCCTCTCCTGAGATCACCTGGCGCACTTAATCAAACATCGCGGCTTTAATTTGGCGTTCGGTTTCTGACATTTTCCAGAAAACAACATCTACGTCATCGTGTAGAGCAGAGCGCGGCCGACAACAGCAGGCAACACTCACACAGAGACACCCGCACGCCGGAGGAACGTTTGTCGTTCACGTGTAGTTTGGGGTAAACTTTCTGCTCAGATTTTGTCCATTTTCACTTCAGAATAAGTCAAGTTTGCTTCACTTAAAGCAAAGCTGCCTACGGTAAAGTCCCTCGCATGCTGTGCTGCAACTACGTGGTAGCTCAGCGCCGGGAAAGCAGTCGCTCCACCCCGGCTACACGCTGTACTTTACCAGAAACAGTCCTGGAATCTGCACCGCATCATAACAAGCTGCAAGCAAAGTATCTGATTTCCTTGTTGTGAGTCTGCATTGTACCGACTGCAAACGTCAGACGGTGCTCATTTAAAGCCTCGTTTTCCAGGTTGTGATGTGTCTTTCTGAGGCGCGCACACTCCCGCTGCAGCGTTAGCAGCCCTTCATTGACTCGCGTGGAGTTTAAAAAGCTGCACTTCATTTTCACATAGTCGGTCTGCCGGCGCTTCGCTCTGGATTAGAAGTCAAAAAGGGAGAGCAGCATCACCCACTGCGTTAGTTATTGAAGTGAGGGATGACATTTAGCTGTAGTTAATTATGTATGCAAAACTCAGCCGCTCAGCTGCTATAAGAGGTCAGCTTGACAAAGTAACCCCACACCGGGCAGAATCTCATGGCAATGAGATAGCCCTATTAAAACACACACACACACACACACACACACACACACACACACACACACACACACACACACACACGCTGCTTCCCCCCTTTGCTTTCTCACCCTTTCTCATTTCGCCTGACTAATGTATTGCAACACTCTGAATACTTTATTCTTTAGTTTTTTCTTCCACTGCTTTACTGATTTAAAAATAATAATTTCTTGCAGTCAAACCTAAAACTAGTATCGATTGTATTTGTGTAGATTTGTCTTTGTTCTGCATTTTTATGGTTAATTTTCATTTTGCGGTTTAAAAGATATCTAATATTTATCTTTAATTGAAAGAATGATTTCTCACAGATTCCAAGTTGCGTTCTGTGTGTGTGTGTGTGTGTGTGTGTGTGTGTGTGTGTGTGTGTGTGTGTGTGT
>NW_005187451.1:2357290-2365057 GCF_000239375.1 Pundamilia nyererei
TGTGTGTGTGTGTGTGTGTGTGTGTGTGTGTGTGTGTGTGTGTGTGTGTGTGTCTTTGTTCAGATTTGTGTGTGTGTACAGTTCAGACTGCAGCACATCAAAAGAAAGTGGGAGATTTTCATAACTATTTTTTTCTTTGTAGTTCTTTAATTGCGTCCCCATGGCTTTCTTTCCCTGGACAGATTCTTAAACAAAACATTCCTTTTTTGTGAGAAGAAAATCCAACTTTTTATTCGTTCTTTTAAAACAACAGAAGCATCGGGGTCGTTATTTGTGAGACTTTTTTTTTGTAATGCCCAAGTAAAAATTTAAAGTAAAATTCTACATATCTGTATATAATCGAGCTCGTTTGCAGATGTTTTTTCTTCTCCTTTTGTTTATTAAAAGTGAACGCTTGTGTGCGTCATCATTACCTGATTCTGTGTCACTTTACAAAACAGGAAATCACATGGTAAGTTTGCTTTTTTTTTTAAATTCTCCAAAAGCTCGTGCGTTTCGCGCACACGTGCGCAGCAGTGCGATGCCCTTGATTGATGCTCACTCGATGCATCAAGGCGGCGGCGTGAGCGCAGACTTTCGCGCGCGTTCACACAGATGCCTGGTGTCACCTACAGAGGTATCATCCCTTACATTCAGGCAGGGATCATCATTGCACCTGCTAATTACCATCTCCAGCTGGAGAGTTAAATGGAGATCTGTTCTATGTCTGACCTTTGACCCCGTGCTCTTTATGTGACGCACTTCAAATCCTGTTTGGGGCTGGCTGGGCCGGGCCTTAATGAGGCCCCGTGTCTGCCCTCTGGGGGCCTAGCGCCTGGATGCCCCGCTTTCATCCCCGACCATCTTCCCTTGATGTAAATTGAAAAGATCACAGCTATGGGGAGAAGACCTGTACTGGAAAGGCCTCTCTGCATAGATTATGAATATCATAACTCAACAGTTTTTCCCTCTCTCTCTGTGTCTCTCTCCGACAACCACCCACTCCCCTCTCTCCCCTCTCTCCCCCTGCCACCCCTTCCCTGTACAATGCTATAGTTCTAATTGGACCCAATGGGGGACTCTCTGGCTTTGATCTCATCACCGCCACTGTGACTTTACACTAAAAAATGTCACTGCCAAATAGGGTTATCACCTGTAGAGCCTGGCCTTCCTCTGATGCCTGTACGCATCTCGTTAGCTTCACTCAAACTGCAGAAGTTAATTAGTTTGACAGAGCCATTACCGCGGAGGCACACCTGATGATTGTGGCGTAGGCGCCATATTCAAAACCCAATTACGACGTACAGTTGGTTTTATTTCTTTCTTTTTTGTTCCCGTGCGAGGCGCGTTTTCATTTCTATTAACCAAACAGCTACGACTATATTTGATTTGTAATATCTGACAATTTAATTAATCGCTACGTGTGACCGAAGGAGGATTTTTGAACTCTTCCTGTGAACGAAGGTGAAACTTCCAACTCTTCGCTTTATCGCCCGTTTTTCAAACGCCGGGAAGTAAAAAAACAAAACGGTGATTGTGTCCCCACCTCATTAAAAAGTGTTCGCGGCGCTCTCACCCGTTCAAAGCTGCAGTGCGCACAGTAAACTCCACTATCCGGCTCCTCTGACAGTCTTCGGGGGTATGCCTCCCCCTCGTAGACTGACATTGTGTTCGCTTTGATTCTCCCCCCTCCAAAAAGGAGAGAGGGGGGGGGGGGGGCAGTTTAATGATTTGCGAGGAAGGGGGGAAACAGTGAAAATGCACATAAACATTAAATATTAATTCCAAAAAGGGCTTTACATAAACATAAAAGCATTTAGCACAATGAGTGAATATGGAGATGACACTTGTTAATTTAACCGTGATAAACTTTCTGTTTGATGCCTGGGAGCATTTGCGATGGCAGCACGGGGACGCTGTGGAGAGTGAGAAAGCCCAGGGGAGCCAAATCAACACTGTTCATTTTGTCTTTGTCCCAGTTTAAACCGCCACACTCTCCGGCTGCCTTTCTTTCTGCCTCTCCCCGCGTGTCCTCCGTGTGAGCTGTGCTAACACTTTGCTTCTCCTCCCTGAAGTTTCCCAGATCGGCTAATTGCAGATGCCAGATGACAAAATCCCCCCAACGCCGCGGCGCGATGTGCGCGACCACAGACCAGATCAGCACTTTATCATATTTGCTGCAAACATGCGGTCAGATGTTTTTCTGCTTTCGTCGCTTTGACTTTTTCGCTGCAGATACTCAAATTGTATTCGTCTCACACACATACACAGTACGACATGTGGTGAAATGCTTATTGCAATCCCGTCCATTAAATTACAATAAGGAAATTTACAAAATTTACAGATTTTAAATTTAAAATTTTACTACGGTGGCCCTGAGAGGCCAAACGGACTGCAACTTAAACAAACACCAGCTGCAAAAGTACACAAAACACAACGGAAATAGGAAACACAGATTTCCGAAAGCACAAGGGAAGTGTTTCTGGGGAGACAATAACCTGACGGACCAGTTGCAGGAACCAAAACATGCTAGGTGTGTTTTAATCTGGTGATTTTTAGTTAGGCTAACACACCTCTCCGACAGGTCCTCCACTTGGTTTAAGTGTCTCTCAGCGCAATTCTTAGCATGTTTTGGTTCCTGCAACTGGTCCGTCAGGTTATTGTCTCCCCAGAAACACTTGTGCTTTTGGAAATAACTTTTTTCCTATTTCCGTTTTCCCATTTCCGGTGTGTTTTGTGGGCTTTTGCTGCGTTTTTCTTATTGCTGGTGTTTTCTTAAGTTGCAGTCCGTTTGGCCTCTCAGGGCCACCGTCATTTACAGTAAAAATGTGCAAATAGCGATTTAAGAGGTGTGCAAATAAACAGAGTGCGTGCGGTGATGTGATAGATGAGGGTAACAGGAACAACACTGGTACGTTTGAGAAACCTCGACGTGATGACTCTACGTTAGATTAATTCAAACGGGAACTTTCCCTTTTCTTGGTGGTCATTGTGCACTCCCAGTTTGTGTCCCAGTTTGGCAGGTGGTATTTCAACCTGTTTTACGCTGGTGTAGAATATAGACTGAAACAATGCAAAGTTTGGAGGTGCACTCGATCCATCTCTCACTAATTGAGGTTGAAGGTTAAACGTAATGTTTTCCTTTTGCAATTGGGATTCAAAGCCAGCGCTACCAGCCCACTGTTAGAGTAATCTAGACTTCCTGCGCAACCCGATCAAACATTGTGCTTTTGTGCTAGGCTGGCACAGCCCACACAGAGAGGAGCAGTGCCTCGCTAGCTCTGCCTCCTCCTCGCACTGCCACAACACAGACGACTGCTGAGCAGGTGAGGAGAGCCTCTTGACAACTTCCTTCCCAGACTCCCCAGGGCCCGGTGGCCGGGGTGAATCTTTTGTCATCCTAAAACAAGCTCGGGCCTGCTGCTCCTCCACTCTCGCCTGGAGTCCTGGAGACAGAGCCAGGAGAGGGGAAAATAATTAAAGACGCTTTATGTCAAGAATCCTCTTCTAGAGGGAGTCCAGCAGAGCCAAGAGGGGAGGGGAAAGCAGGAGGGAGAGATGGTGAAAAAAGCAAGAAGGTGATGGGTGGCGGAGGGAGGGAGGGGGTGAAGAGCAGTATGGAGAAGGAGAGGGTGAGAGAGGAAAATCAAGAATGCGAGCTTCCATTTCCTCGCCGATGTCCCCTCCTCCTCGCCGCCCCCGTGCTCCGCTCAATTAGCAAAGCAGCAGGTGCTCCCAGCAGCACAACAGATCGGTGGAAAGGCTGAAGCTTCTCCCTTTCTTTCCTTTCCCTTCTTTGAGATGACCTGCAAATGTGATACTTCACACCCAGAATAGGCTAGCTGTTTCTTCCACCAATTTCAGAGGTGATAATTTAACTTTTACCCCTCCGTCTCTCCCCCGCACCCCACCACCTCTCTCTCCCGATTTTCTTTTCCATCAGGTGTCCTCGCTGAAGAGCAAGCTGAAGAAGCAGTCGACAGCGACGGGAAGTGGTGTGGCGAGGGCCTTCCTGAGAGCGCAGGCCGCTCTGTTTGGATCCTACAGAGACGCTCTCAGATATAAACCTGTAAGGACGTCATTAATCACCATGTTAATCACTGAAAGCCACTGAATGTGCGTAAAGAGTGAGCTCGCTCAAACAATGGGCGACGCTTTTATTTAACTTTTGTGTTGTAAAAATCACGCATGACCGCTGATGTGAAGAGTACGGTGTCCGAGTGTATATGTGCAAAATCTTTCACATGCTGGGAGAAGCGTTGTGACTCCTTCAGGCTCAGCTGACTGCAGGTTTCCCAACCTTATAAACCAGCAGTCCCCAGCCTTTTTTGCACCACGGACCGGTTTATGTCCAGCAATATTTTCACGGACCGACCTTTAAGGTGGCACGGATAAATACAACAAAATAAAACCAGTACTGCTACCAAAAAAAAGAGTTAACGATAAAAACACCCGAGGCTCAACTCTCACGGTCTGGTCCAAACGACTCACAGACCGGTACCGTGCGTTTATATACAGCACATTCATATGCAGTGATGCACATAGGCCGGTGTATTTTCTCCTAAGCATGCGCAGCACACAGCAGCATTTTCAGTTTGGCTGAACAGAGTCAAATTTAATCTGTTTCGACTCAAAGTGAAAGGTGTGTTTTCAGTCAGAGTGAGGAGCTAAGGTGGGCTTGTCTGAGACGGTGAAATGTCAGAGGAGCCGAAAAGAGTCGGGACGTTCCCTTTGAAGATCTCTTTTAGCCACCTTTGGTGTTTAACTCGCCTTTGCTAAGCCCCCTAACATTTCTTTTCTAGATCTTTTCTGCTTATCAAGTCTGAATCAGAGCACAGCAAACTACACCATGTCCTGTTTGTCAGATAGCAAAGCCTTTGTTCCTCTGGCTTTGAGATTAATTGGACTTTGTGGACTCCCGGAGTCAAGATGCTACATTATTGATGCTGTCTCTCTTTTCTTTGTATACAGGCTGTATACGAACAAACTGCCTCCCCTCTGACACAGGCGCCGAGACTCTGTGTGTTTGTGCGTGCGAGCGCATCGCGCGGCGATTTCTCAGTTCGCTCACGTTCACACACTGTTTTCTTTTAGACTTTTAGGATCTGTGTAAAAGCTTTGGAGTTAACATACATGCACAAACTACACTTGTGATTTAATAAAGAAGATCTCTACCCCATGTCCCGAAATTTGGGGAATATCGCTCTGCTCGTCGTTCTGAAGGAAAGATCTTCCCGGAGAGAGCTGAGGCGCTCTGTAGTTCACAGACCCATATGCCTCGACAGAAGGAGGGGTGTGGATGCTCGGTGAGAGTCTCGCTGGGTTGTAAATGAAACAAAACTCGAAAATGATAATGAGTCGAAAAGCAGTCGGCTGATTATACGGGCAGATCGTCGGTTTCGGCTCACGTTAAAGCTCCCCAGGTGCTTCTCGCTAGCTCGGAGTAACACAGGTGTCTGACAAAAGAACCCGAAATAGCAAATCGGTTTTTACCACCATCGGTGAGGCCAGGCTGGGTAGGCGGGTGTGCGGTCGGTCCTATTCGCTCAGGTTTGACTAAACGACACGTGTAACCAGTTCAGATCATCCAGCCAGATGTGAAGCTGTGGATAGGTGTGGTTGAGGTGCAATCGCATGTTTAAAAGTGGTAACGATTATTTTAGACACAGAAACCTTCTCCGTGCATAATCTCAGAAAGTTACAGTTTGCTCACAAAATTTGCAGCTTTGTATGCAAAGTGCCTGCACAGATATAAGCCAGCATGAGATGGAAGCATCCAGAACATGCAATAAAATGTTTCCATTTTAAATAAAGACTGCGCATTAAAGCATGAAGCCTGACCGACACATCATCGTCTGTCTGAAAGAATCTTCCTCGTTTTTACTGTTGGCTCATCCTCAGCATTTGCAATTTTGGAATTCAATTCAATTCAATTTTATTTACACAGCACCAAATCCCAACAACAGTCACCTCAAGGTGCTTTATAGTGTAAGGTAGACCCTGCAATAATACATACAACAATCATATGACCCCCTATGAGCAGCACTTTGGCGACAGTGGGAAGGAAAAACTCCCTTTTAACAGGAAGAAACCTCCGACAGAACCAGGCTCAGGGAGGGGCGGGGCCATCTGCTGTGATTGGTTGGTTTGAGAGAAGGAAGACGGGATAAAGACATGCATTGAACCCTGTGATGTGGTAAAATTACGCCAAGTCCTTCAATCGATGTTTGTTATTGTTCTGCTGTACAGGAAAAGTTCACCATGTGAACAAACGGCAGGCAATCATCAAACTTTACACTTTTTCCTCTGTAACCTGGAAGCTTTGTGGTTCAGTGTAATGAGTCTCTTAAAATAGCTAAAATGATTGTTGTGCTCCTCCTGTAACGGTGCAGATAAAAACATGTTCGCCCTTCCCCACTATGGCGAAATCTGTTCTCTGTGCGTCCTCCTTACATTAAATATAGGGGGCTAAATGCTTCTCGCTCACTCTCAAGCCAGTTAAAAAAGAACAACTGTCAGCATGAAAAATAAAACCAGTAAAGCAGCCAGGAACGGTTTTCTTTCTACCACAGCAAACCCAAAGCAAAGCCGCGGTGCAACCACGGAGGAGATGCGCATCACCTTCCTGCTGGCAAATGTAGCCAAGTAGAAATTTCTCACCAGCTTTGTTTTCGTGTAACCAGGTGGTGATGAATCGAACAACCTCCGCAAACGCACATCAGTGAACTGTCCCTGTAAAGATGGGAGAGTCCTGCAGCGGCGCTCGTAGTCGTGCACGGCAGCTCCGAGTTTGAACACTGAGCTCTGTGTACTCGGGAATTTTTGTTTTTCCTTAGTAGCCGTTAGCTTCTCAGTATGCTATCCAGCTTTGCACGCTGCAGTGTGGTCTGTAGCTGATTAAACCGCGAGTCACTTTCAACTCTTACAAGCTAATATGCCGTAAAACTTTTAGTGATGTAAGTGGAACTGTATTCCCGTGATGTAATTTGGGCCACTGGTATCCTCTGCCAGTCCCTGAAAATGGGGTTATTCTCCAGCGTTGTTAAGTTGTTTTTATGTGGCGCGCTGTGCTCGTAGCCTGGAACAGACAAAGCACATTGTTTTACCTCTGAAGAATTTGGAGCATCGTTGAAATCTGTGTGAATTATGTTAATTATGAGAGAACGTGAACTGGAAAAGGACCGTGGGGCAGCGCGCGATTGGCCTGTAGTGGTTCTGTTGTCATCCTGCGTGTCTGTAGCTCACAGGCCGACAGACATGATGTAAGAAATGGTAATAATGCAATAATGTGTTCGTGTGGAGCACTGTTGGGTTTACTGGGACGTGTATCTGGTCCAGGGGAGATCATGTATGCATTGCCAGGGGAGCAGTTTCTAATTTTCCTCTTTTTGTTTTTTCCCCCCAACTTCCACTCTTCCTCCTTCCTTCCTGTTTGGGTTTTAGCTCACTAATGAAGAAATCGTCTGAAATACTCGATGGTTAAAAGATGCAGCGTGTAACGATGCCACACATCATGTGCATGACACGAATCCTTCCATAAACAACAACAACTGGTGCTGTAAAAAAACAGGATATCGCGTCTGTGCTGCTTCCTGCGGCTTCGTTGGTGCGAAAACAGATTGGTGCAAACAAAAATGAGCTTTGTTGTTTTTAAGCAAAAATGTTTTTCTGAACAGGGAGAGCCAATCACGTTCTGTGAAGAAAGCTTCGTGAGCCATCGTTCGAGCACCATGAAGAACTTCCTGTCCATGGCTGTCAACCTGCAGCTCTTCAAACAGGTACAAACGT
>NW_005187451.1:2365079-2371241 GCF_000239375.1 Pundamilia nyererei
GTGTGTGTGTGTGTGTGTGTGTGTGCGCGCTCTGTGCTGAAGTGGAAAGAATGTAACATCTTTATCTATATTTGCATTCTGTTCTATAAAAGAGGGCGGTTGGTCGTCCTCAGATCAGCACCGTCAGCTGTTGTATGCACACACTGAGTGACTGCTTACTTGATCAGTTAATCGAACCTCTTCCATCAGTTTATTTTTGAGCACATTTCTTGTTTCCATTGGTGAAAGTTTTTATTTTTATAGATAAAAGTTGCCTGGTAGCTCGTCTCGCGCTCAGCAAATTGTCAGCTGGATTTGCAGGAACGTAGAGGCGAGAGGCCTGGGATTATGTGAGGTTACTGACCTCCAGAAACAGTTTACAGTGGATATCTCTTAGTGCACATCTTAATGTTTCTCTGCTCGGTTTTATCTGGTGTACAAAAAGAAAAAACGATATCATGTCCACGTGTCTATAAAATCAAAATATGGGACCAGAATTTTAATTTGCTCCTCAGAAAATCTCAAATCCGCCTCGTATAGGTTTTGTTAACTCCGCCGGGGTGGTGTGTGTGTTTACTTGCTGTGTGTTTGTGTGCCTGAGCGCGAGCAGGTATCCTTTATTCATGTGTGGTTTCCCTTAAAAACCACTCATGTATACTTAATATGTTTTTCCCCCCAAAATCCCTTCAGTAATACTAAACTTAGCAGAGACGAGTGGAAAGACACCTCTGGCACCGAAGAAAATTTCCTCTCGCCCCTCGGATTTTTCTTTGCGCTCTCTGACCCACGATACTACTGCGATTTACCCCCGAGAGCGCAGCACAGCAGCCCTCAATCAACCTTTTGTTTCTCTGGACACTCGGTTTATAATTTTCCCAGGCAGAGCAGATAGCGAGCAGCGGTTCAAAGCATCCTCCCGGCTGGCTCACGCCTCAGCGGTAGCATTGGGAAACAGGCCCTTATCTCCTCCTCCTCTCCAGCGCAGGAGATGGGGCGAGCTTATCTCCTCCACTCCTCTCGCTACTAAAGTGAAAGAGGCCAGCGGTTCACCCGAGCGCTGCTCTGGCCGTGACCTACATCCACTCGGAAACACACAAACAAAACTCGACTGGCGTGGCCACACACGTGCACGCATTTGTTTTCTGTGGTCCTGGAGATGGTTGGATTTTTATTTTCCCAGCTCATTCTTACCCGACGACACTCTCGTTATTTGTTTTAACGCAATACATCTTTATCGTCACGTCACCGGCTGACGACACAAAAGTGCGCGTTAGAAACTCGGACTGCTGCCTTTTATTAAACAAATGGATCAGCATCCACAGATGTGCAGGGATTAGAGTCTTTCTTTAATTATTCTGCTTCCTGTTTGTTTTCCCTTTTCTCCGGCCGAGGTGAGCACTTTGTGCTTTATTCCCGGCGGGATCGTTGACAGAGGGAACCACGGGCCAATCGTAGCTTCCGTTTTTAGGCTTTGTCGGTGTAAACAAACAGTCTCAACGCTCAAACGGAACGAAGCTACACAACAACCCAAATGGGCGGTTTTAACACCGGCAACATTACGCCGGCAGTAAAATTTAAACCACATTGTTGGACTTGACAGACCATATTACACACGTGCGTAATGTTGAGGTGTTACCGTTTCAGCAGGAAATTGCTTTTCTGCAGGTACTTTGTGTTTTTGGAGTGTTTTAATTCACTGCATAGCAGCTCTTTGGTTCTGCAATCAGCCAAGTCAAATAATCAGAGTTATTCATGCAAACTCAGGAGTTCGTCATTATAATTATGGAGCTAAAGACCCTGTAGTGTCACATGACGTTTAAGGCTAATAGTTGCATTTAATGCCCTTATTATAACAACTGGACTACCTCCTATTACTAAAAACCTACTGTTGTTCTGGTTCTTAAGTGAACCGACCCTAAAATAAGTAGACACAAAAGTTAGACCCCCCCCTCTAAAATGTCACATTTTCACCTTCTTGCAAACTCGCAGTTTCCTGCAGTGTTTCCTCTCTGCTCGGTCCACCAGCTCATCTCTGCTCCGAGCAGCAAGTGGGAGAAATCATCCAAAAGAATGCGGGGGGGGGGGGCTGTCAACGTTAACCTGCTTCCTATCAACCATCCTCAGCTCCTACACGTACAGCAGAGACTGAGTCAATGAACTCTTTCTCCTATTGACAAAACGAAGCCATGTGCTGTTTCACTGGGACTTGGACTCCAGTGATTTATTATGCATCAGTCTTGGCGGATAAGAACAAGATTGTCGAGGAATGGTGTGTAATAAATTAATCCGTTGTGTGCGGTCGCAGTCTCGCAGTGCAGAAAGCACACTTTATTGTGTATCACAGCTGCTGCAGGAAACTGGAAAGTAAATATTATTTTAGCGGCAACAGGAAAAAATGCAAAATGCAGCTTTTTCATATTTCTAGTATTTGCATGCGTCCTTTTTTCATGTCTATAAGCATGCTTGATATGTACTCCAAGAGAGCACGAGGGAAACAAAGAGACATTTAGAGTCGAAGCGCTGCAGCAGCACTATCATCTGTTCTTCATACTTTCACTTGTCTGTCTTCACATATTTAGTTTGGCTTGATTTGTTTTTAAATCAGCAGCAACATTTGTTTGAGTCTTGAACAAGTAAATGACTCGATTTCCAAATGTTGGCGAAATCAGAATTCCGAGTAACCGTGAAAGCTTCATTAAAGCTGGCCTTCGTTCGGTCCCGTCGTGGTTCTTTCCTCAGAGTTTTCTCTTTTGAAGAATCCATTACTGTCTCGCTATTTAAAAATATCCTACGTGACCTCGCCATGAGGCCAACAACGGTGCTGGTGCCAAAGATGCTCATGTGAGTAGGGACCCGACTTCTTTTGTCCTAAAGCAGCAAAGCTGTTGCTTACAAAGGTTAGCTTTAGCTTCAGCTTTACCAACAAAACTAAACTAAAAACAAAAATTACCAACAGGCCAAGAGGTACTTTAGCACAGCGGTCGCCAACCTTTTTTGTGCCGTGCACCGGCCTTTAAGGTGTCGTGGATAAATACAACAAAATAAAATCAGTACTGGTAACCAAAGAAAAGATTTATTCGTAGCAAACGGGAAAAGACCCAGGAAAACTGAGTTAACGATAAAAACAATAAAAAAATAACAATAAAAACCCTGAAAACCATCAATTTCACACCCGAGCCTCAACTCTCGCTGCCCGGTACCAAACGACTCATGGATGGGAACCGGGCCGGGGGCCGGGGGTTGGGGACCGCTGTTCTAGCAAGTAGTAATACAGTATGATGTCATGGGAAGCAGTACATCAAAAGAACGACCCATTTATGCTGCCTGGGAAAATGTCTGTGTTTCATTCCTTTTCCTCACTTAGCTTACCAGCGAATTGTGTTGTGCAGTTGGGCGAGTGTGTGAGGCCCGCCTGGGTCGGACGAGAGCATGAAATATCCTTGATCTTAACATGCAGGGCAGGTGAACGCGCACAGACAGGCTTACCTACCAGCCAAACGCAGGTTATAAAATGTTAGTTTGACGGCTGCAGAAATTAGAGATGGACCGATCCGATATCGCGTATCGGTATCGGTCTGATACTGACGTAAATTACTGGATCGGATATCGGAGAGAAATAAAAATGTAATCCGATCTATTAAACATCAAAGAAGCACCTCACAGAACTTGCGACACAGCGTAACTCGGCTCATAACCGTAGCACGTCGCACCAGTTTGCGTCGCGTGATAGAGCAGCTGTGTGTGTTTGTAGCCTCGCTACCAATCCAGCATTTCATCTCCGAGGAAGTGATCGCAGAGAGTAAAGCAAGTGTGTAAGTCCATCTCTGAATGTTTGTAAAGCATTCCTGCGTTAAGCTTAACAAGCGATATATGGAGCGACTGCCTCTCCTGCTGCTACTTCAATCATGAAACTGATCAGCTGATCGTCTCTCTAGTTTGCTTTTGGCCCACTTTGCACCAGAAAGAGGAAACCAGCGGCTGAACAACAGCAGCACGTTTAAGCTTGATCAGCTGTTGTTAGAATTTATTTAATATTACTTTCTACTCCAGGATCTTTTTCTACAGCTGACGGCTGTAACTGTGCAGGGGCTGATCTAGCAAAGTTTAGCCAGGGGGGCCGATAGGGCATGAACAGGGAAAAGGGGGCACAAAGACATACTTTTCTTTCTTATTCTCATTTAAAATGTCGAGCTTTTAATAAATAATTATCTGAATCTTACACCCAAAGTTTTAATTTGATGTAAAATGAATAGAAGTCAATTACTGTATATAGTAACTATTAAGTCTGATATACCCTAGTAAGCTATAGTACTTGTTCCTTTGGGAAGGTACCATCTGTGCAGTCTGCAGCTCTGTTGAAGAAAGATGTTGAATCTATTTAATTATTCTTGAAAAAAAAAATTTTTCTGAGCATTTTTTTCCCAACCTGCATCAAATTAAAGTTGATTACGTCGATTAAGCATCATGAGGTGAAGGGTGGTTCCCTATTTTTTTTTTTATTTTTTTTTTTTGCTGGGAGTTTTAGAGCCCTATTGATTAGGTTGCTTAATAGGGAGGATGGAGCAGGTTTAAGTTTATTAGATTGATCAGTTTTGCTGAACTATGAAAAATTTTGTTGTATTTTTTGCATACAGGTGTAACAGAATAGCTTTAGTGTTTTTTTTGTTGTTTTTTTTAACTTGAGTATGAACTTATACAAAAAGCAGCAAGATATTAAAAAAAACAGTTTTATTGATTAAAAAACACTATATCGGATTCATATCGGTATCGGCAGATATCTAAATTCATGATATCGGTATCGGACATAAAAAAGTGGTATCGTGCCATCTCTAGCAGAAGTCGCTCAGTTCAAACAACGTTCAAACGTTTTATTAGACCAGATTATGGAGACAGATGGTGAAGCCACATCATTGTCTACAGTCCTCCCTTTATTCTTGATCGCTGTATTATAACATGTTTCCTGCGTACAGTAGTGGTCGTACAGGCTACTTGAGCGTAAGTCCTGGATCTTCAGGAGAGAACGCAGCATCCTATTCTATTAGTAAAGGACCTCCTTTACTCTTCGCCCAACACCTCCATGCAAAGAGAGCGGTGAGGAGAAGCACAGTGTTGATGAGGCACTGAAACTCTACTTTCCAAAGAAGCCTCAGCTCTCGCCTGCTTTAGTCCCAGTGATGCACACAGGTGGGGATGTCCTGGGCTCTGCCTTCTCCCCTGTTCGTCCAGAGGTCCCAGAAACCTGTAGTCCAAGGACCCAAAGCCAGACCACAGGTGGCAGGATAGTTCTGGATCAGGTGGCCAGTTATTTGTCATGGCTTGTAGTAGCAGAAGCTAGCTCCCCCCCCCCCACCATCAGGTTGTATAAGTTGGCACATGGGCGGTTCCAAGAGTGAGACATGCTAATCAGAGAACCTTGGTTATATCTGTAACCTTAACCTTCCCCCACCACCCTTATTTAAGGCGGTATGAAAAGGGTCTGTTGTGTCTTCGTTCTTGTGTTTATGGACATGCTCATGCGCTTGAACACCAGAATGACTGTTTTTTGTTTTTAATTTATTTATTTGAAGTGCTGGTTTGCATGTGTGCGAGAGTGTGTTGATCACAGGCTGCCATTGATGAGTAATGTCTAATTAAGGCCCACAATGAGGCAGGTAATATGGCTGGGGGTGGGGTGGGGAGTGTAAGCGGAGGCTCTGGCTGGGTGATGATTTGGGTTGATTATCTGCGCTAATTGGGCCAGCCATGAAGCAGAGCACCGGTTGGAGGCGGCGCTCTCACCTCTCATTAAAATGATCTAATGATGAGTTTCCAGCTCTTCTGACCGTGGGCGCGGGTCGACGTGTCGGCCGCTAGTTAGCAGGCTGTCCCTGAAGACATGCACCCAAGAACAGCCTCTGCTGCTGTTATACTTTGGCCACACTTTCAGGGGTGGAAACGGGACCGCTTGGAAATCAAATGGCAGCATGTTGCCTCTGTGCTCGTCTGTTATTAAAATCCTTAAACATTGTTTGAAAGGTAGTAGGTGTTGATCACTAATTAATGGTAATAATTAGTGAAAATTCCAGCTTTAAATGCAGATGCAGATATATATGTTTGCATATCATTATATGCATTTATTTATTTAAATAAGCACAATGGCACATTGTTACTTTTCCCTCCAACCTCCACACAACAAGTTTAAAA
>NW_005187451.1:2371582-2379344 GCF_000239375.1 Pundamilia nyererei
TGTGTGTGTGTGTGTGTGTGTGTGTGTGTGTGTGTGTGTGTGTGTGTGTGTGTGTGTGTGTGTGTGAGTCATCAATGTTCCTATAATAATTTTTTTTCATGTTCAATATTTTAGAAATGTAATTTGTAGTTTCTTTCCCCTAAAACACCCCAAACACGGAGCCATAAAACATTGAACTAATAAGAATCTGCGCTGCTTGGCACACCACAAATCTTATGATAGGCCAAAATATTAAGGAACAAAGCCTTTGATGTCTTTGTAGCTGTTACACGTATAATTCAGTTTCCCGCCTCATCTCTGCTTTTTTAAGTTGCAGCCTCAGTCTGGGCGACTCCGTTTACTTTCATGCTTTTTAAAGAATGCTGTTTGTTTATTCTGTTCATCTTAAATGTTTACTTTGTGTTTGCAAACGTTTGTGTTGCGCTTGTGGTTGCGTAACATATTTACGCGCGCCTGCGACTGCGCTCGGGAAACGTGTCGCTGTCTAGCTGTTAAGTCCATATTTACGAGTGCGAGTTTTTCTGCTCGCCACGTTACAAAGGGAGGAAATGAAACTTCCTCGTGTCTCAGACAGAGTGTAGCATGTCGTCTGCTGCTCTAATCCCTCACCTGCTCCGCATTACCAAATCCCTATTACCTGCAGCCCAACTAATCTTGGGATGTAGTTTCCGTCAGGTAGGATTAATAACACCCCTCTGTGGCTGCTGGAGTGTTTGTATCTGTGGGAGTGTGTTCACATCCCCCCACCCCCTCCCCCGGCTCCCTTCTTTAATAAGCATGTTTAAATTTATGGTTGCAGTTCATCGACGGACGGCTGGCCAAATTGAACGCAGGCCGTGGCTTCACTGACGTGTTTGAAGAAGAGATCACAGAGGGGGGCTTCTGTGGAAGTGAGTACTGCTGGACTTGTCTGTCAATTAGCTGCGTTATTTTTATTTGCCATATTTTAATGCAACGCACAGGAAGTGTCAGCGAACAGAACGAGGTGAGGCCGCTAAACTGAAAATAATTAGAAGCCTTTTTAAAAAAACTGAAATGCTGATAAATTATGTTCACTCAGTGTTTGAGGCCTGCTGTAAGATATCGCAGCTGCAACCATGTCGATATTAATGCACTGATTATTATAGAAGTGACACTGATGTCATGACTTGCAGTTGCTCTTTGCTGTTCTCAGGTTTAAAGTTTCACACGCATCCTGAGTGTTGTTTGTTCTCGGGCCGATAATAAAACGCACGTGTGAACCTAGCAGAGTGCAAACCAAAGAGCTTATTGTTTCCTGTTAAAACAAAGCCTCGCAGGACAAATTTGATCATATAATCGCAGCAACACGGATTTTAGACGGTAAAGAAAAGAAGCGGTGCCATCCAGATGTTGCTGCCGTCGTGCTTTTAAGCTTTTCAGTGTGAACTCTGACCCCGACCACACTGTGGTCTGATAGGAGAGCCTGAGAACTAGAAAATCTCCATAGACGTGACAAAGGCATTTGACTCTATAGATCAGGATATATTAATAAGAAACCTGGAACGTTACGGTGTCAGAGGGGTCGCTCTAGATTGAGTCCAGAGTTATTTAACTGACAGGAAGCAGTTTGTGAAATTAAATGCTCCCTATGTGCACATTGCTTGTGATGTACCCCAACGGTCAGTTTGGGCCCCAAATTCTTCAACTCAACACTAAACAAGGCAAAGCAGGTATTAGACAGAACATCCCTTCATGTTCTACTGTTCACTGGTTTCACCTTACTTAAGCTACTGTGCAGAGGTCTGGGGCCACAACTGTAAAACTACATTACATTCACTTTGTACTCTTCAAAAAACGCAGTTTGAATCATCCACGCTGCAGGTTACAGGTTACTGCAGTCTGAAATATTGAAATGTGCCGATCTAGTGAAATTCCAAACAGCACAAATTCTATTCAAAGCAAAAAATAAGGAACTGCCAGGAAACATTCAGAGTATGTTTGTTCTTAAAGAAGTTATAATTGAAGAGGTTTTTGTAAGTGAAGGTCCGTACTGCAAGAAAAAGCTTCAGTGTTTGTGTGCATGGAGTGAAGCTGAAGCAACGTCCAACAGAAAACGGTTCAAAAAGAGTTAAAAATATGATCTTCTTGAACTATAACGACATGAAAATGTTGAAATTAAGTGAAAGTCTCTAGAAAATGTCATGATGTGATATTAACTTTATTTTGTGTAGTGTTTTTTTCTCTTTGCTAAATGTTGCTGTTTATTGTTTGCATGATCAAAGTAACAAACACAACAGTCGATTATTTTACCAAAAGCATAACGATGTTTCACTGTGGCTGCATTTCCAGCTTCTTTTGAACCCTGAACGATTAATCACATGTCCTGTTTTATACGTCCTGTCAGGTAATTCTCGGTCTTACCAGCAGTGGATGCACACCGTAAAGGTATTTACCGAACATGCTGTATCTACATCTATACCTTTCCCAGTGCTTTTATTTTTATATATATTATTCCCGAGTTATACTTAATTGAAAGCATGACAGGCGCGACTTGGCGTTTGAAGCCTCGCCGTTGCCTTTGGAATGAAGGCGCCGCCTGAACGCGCAGATCGAGCTCGAGTGCAGTTGGGCGCGTGTGAAGCGGCGCGTGCAGCAGGACAGCGGAGACGGACGGGGAGGGAGACGGAAGCGATTTGACGTGACAAGACGTCCTCCGACATGACGTGTTGATCTGGCAGCAAACACGGGCGTTACTCCGCTGAACCACGCCGAGAACACGCGTCTCTCCCGCCTTCATCTCTCTCTGGCCATTTCCTCCTCTTCTCTCATCCGTCTGTCTCGCTCTCTCATTTCTGTCACAGCCCCCCCACCCCACCCCACCACAACCTTGGCCTCTCCCTCTCTCACTCACCCCCCCCAAAGCCGTCAGCTAAGGCTGAATTAGTCCTCTAGAGTGCTCTTCAAAGGTTTGTTAAAGTTCATATTTCCTGACTGACAGGGATCTATAAGAGGGGCCTTCACCTCGGCCCTTCTTCTCCTCTCCCTCTGCCAACTTCTGAAACGCTGCCTGCCATTTACTGTGTTTAGCCGTTTAGCCGGCGCTTTGTGCTTACACTAAAGACCCAGCAGAGAGAAAAGAGTTGAGACGCCAAAGGAAAAAAGCAGCAAATCGGAGAGACAAAGAAGAAAGGCGGCGAGAGATGCTGGGTGCCATAATGTCAGTGTGCAGAACTCAAAGTACGAATCAATCACATACCATCCTGTCTATCGCTGTTTTAGGCTGCTTCTAAATAAAACCACGTCGCTGCTCGCTGATACTGTTTGGTGTTTATGCGTCGCTGTTAGCAGCTGTGTTGTTTTGTAGATTGTAGCTAAGGTGTGCGCTGTAAGTCGTGCTGCGGCCAACGTGTGGCGAGTGACATAGGAGCCGATCAATCGGTGCGATCGCCCGGTGTGGTTTAACGTGAGCCGGAACTCATTTGTCGCCAGACTGATTGCAGTGAAAGTCAATAAAGCCGCATCTCTGCGGCTGTAGCAGTAATTGATTCAGATGTTCTTTTGAATGTTTGTGCGTTTGCCCCAAGCGCCCGTCCCTGACTGACAGTTTCCGTGTGTTACAGAGAGGAGGAGCGCTCTTCAACACAGCCGTGTCAAAGGTAAAGTGTTGCTTTGCATTCGTGCACAACAAGGATTCAAACCTGGAAGAAAAAGAGGTTTTAAAGATGTTTTCAAATGAACTTTTTCAAACTTGGCCGACGAGTCGCCAACAATCAGGAGAATTGTTCACAGCTAGTAAATATTAGATGAGCGTGTTGTTATGTGGCGTACGGTAGGGTGGCCGGGGTGCCCCGCCTGGATGTGCGAGGCTCTCTCATCCCGCCTCTTGTCTGCATGTTTTTTTGCCACGGGGATCAAAGTATTTCTTGATGTTACATGAAACCAGAACAGAATGTTAATGCAACATGTTTTGTGTGTAATCTGTGTCTTACTGTGTGTGTGTTTCCCTCCTAGGCCAAGGTTCATGCTAAGAAGGGGATCCGGGACTTTAGGGGCATACTGAAAGCAAGGGTGAGCTGCACCGGACCTTCGCACGCTGTCGGGGGCGTGCAAACACACCCGCGCACACATCATTTTGTTGCGAGGCCCTCGGATGGATACATGCCTCCCTCATAGAAACAGACAGGAAAGCTGCTTTACATGGAGTGTGTGATTCTGACGTAGGGGCCTTTTAATGACTGTTGAAGCCTGCTTAGCGCTTTGTTCAGGGCTGTACATTTTTAACCAGCGCCCCTCTGGCTATGGCCTGTCATGTCATCCGAGCCGCAGCCCCTTCTTTCTCTCTTTATTGTCTGCATATTTCATCAGCGAGCCTGTGATTTCCTCAAAGCTAATGTAACGAGGTGTATGTTTCCATAAGCCTGATGGATTTGATAAGGCAATAGCAGTTTGATCTGTCAGTGGGAAACCGAGAGGCTCAGGGTGCTGATGATGAGCAGGAGGGGAGGGCGCAGCGGCGGCAAACAGAGGTGCGGAAAGTGTTTGATTCTCCGCTTAAACACGTTTCCTTTTTAGAGAAATTAATTTATGATGCGATTCAAACTGCACCGGATTTCTTTTGCTGCCAGCTGCACGAGCCCAAGCGGGGGCCCTAAAAGCACGAGCATGTCGATGCGTCAGAGGTGGTTACCGTGGTTGTTGTTGTCGTAACTCAGAGGGAAATGTTTCAAGCGACAGAGCGAAAGGCATCCATCTGTCTCGTGCTGAAAAACGTCTCGTAGAAGTGAAAAGTTTGTTTTTGGCTCTGAGACTGAAGAACAACCAGACTTTCATCAGTTTTAATAGCAGTTACGTGTATTTGCTCGTGATTCTTTTTTCTCCGACTAATTTGGTGCATTGAGTATTTTCTGCATCACAAAGCGTCCACGTATAGTTGAAACTGTGTCACGCAGAGGAAACCAGGTAAAGCCACGTGGATTTGTCGAAAACCAGCCAGAGACTGATCGTTTAACCTGTAACGTTACTGTGAGGCGGCATCAGACGGCTTCGTTGCTGTTTTGTAGGGACGTCGATATTTACGCCTGTTTTGTAACCGAAATTCATCTTCTTTGTCAGGACGATGAAGAGGAGGGGATCGTGGTCTATCCAGGATCTCCAACCAGTACCAAGAGCCTGTCTCCAAGGAGACTGCAGAAGATGAGACGGGTATGACACACACACACACACACACACACACACACACACACACACACACACACACACACACACACCAGTAAATGAGTTAACTACATTTACACTGACTGATTACAGCAGAGCTCACTTTCACTTGACCAGAATGGATTCAGTGTTTTTCCTCTGAACTCTTTTCAGTCCACTCCCTCCCCCCCACATCTCTCTGACTCCCCTCCCTCCCTCGTTCTCCCCCAGCTCTCTGTCTCTCTTGTAGCATCTCTCAGAAGTACAGTAGTTTGTCAGGGTGCCAAATGTAACGATAAGCATTTTTTCCTCGTTCAATGCTCGTGTTGTACATTCAGTGTTTTCCTCTGAACAGCACGGACAGTCGAATCAGCTCATCTGCTGGTCAGCGTTTCCTCTGAAGAATTTGCTTGTGCACCATAAGTGCTAGCACTTTTTTTTTTGTTCTTTGTTGTGTGCAGAGCGTGCACACGCACAAAACACACATTCATCAATAAATATGCGAGGAGAAAATACTCTGTAGTTTAACTATTAGACGCTGCAGCGCGGTGTAAATGAAAATGTGTAGATTTAGCATCGCGCCGTTGGAGTCGCACACATCTGTGCTAAACAAATGCACACAGCCTCAAGGATGCTGCTTCTGCTCCTGCCTCGCGTCTGTGCTCGGCTGGTCCAGGCTGGAGCTTTTCCACCTCTTATTGCTAAATGAATATATGGACTCCCAGTTCCCAGCTTTAAAGACGCACACACACACAAACACGCCTGCGTGCACATTCTGACATTTTGGTCACAGTCGTGTAAGAGTGTGATTAGGAGAGGTTGTGCTGTCTCTAATTAGTGTTGTATTTCCTGTGTGTGATGAGGCTGGAAAGTCTTAGCGCAGAGGAAGGTGTGACGGCCGGGGAGAAGAGAGGAACGGCAATTAGGGCTTTTCTAAAGGCCTCCTCGGACACCTCCCGCCCCCCAGCCGGCATGCGCGCACCCCCACAAACATGCACGCACACACTTTTTTTATTCAGGATATACAGCCCCGCTCGTACCGCCGAGGCCCGCTCATTGCCACAGTAACGGGTCCCTGGAGACCGCTGGAGGAGGGACACGCAGGACACAGGACGGCGTGTCCCACAGCGCCGCTTTGTGTGTTTGTGTTTAGATGTAGTCCATCAGTTTCTCTTCCCGATGATGCTCCCGTTCTTTGCTCTCATAATATTGATTTTCTCTATTTGCCTATTAACCAATTCACACAAATCAAAAGCACTCGCAAACACTACTTGGTTTAATTGATGAATTAATATTCATGCACATAAATCCTCGGCTGCAGGTACAGGCCTCAATATTTTATTGTATTTTGAACAAATAGTCTGCAGTTTTTTCTCTACGTCAGTAATTTCTATACTTTGAACCGTTTAGTGCAGCACATTTACATTTGATCTGAAGACGAGCGTCACCGTTGTTCTCGCGCTCGCCGTGTCTCACTCGTCTCTTTTTTAAATTATTTTCTTCAGCTTTTTATGAAATGTTCGTGCTGTTGTTCTGCCCACAAACGTCTTGACCAGGTGTTCCTCGCACGAGAAATTGATCTCAGTGGGACTAACCCAGTTAAATAAAGGTTAAGTAAAGTGGAAAAGAAGCACCTTGATCCGCCTCCCTCGCTCGCGCCCGCGCTCATCGTTAAAAGTTTTTTTTAATCTTTAGGGGTTTTTTGTCGTGTCTCTAACCACACAGCAAACATTTGTCTCAACAGTGCAAAAAAATCCTTGTAAATATTTGTGCACTTTTAAGATCAATGAGGGTAAAACGATGAATAAAAATAGCTTTCAGTGCAAGGCGATAAAAACCTACAGTGAAAATGTAGAAAGTAACACCGTCATCAATGTGTGTGTTCATGCAGACTTATTGTAAGTGTACTTATTAAACTGGCAAAGAGTTTTGCTTTAAAAACAATCCGGTAAACACATCATGAAACATGAGCGTCTGTTTTTTATTATTTTGAGAGATTTTCTGCACCTTCTCCTTAATTTCTGCAACAAGTGGAGTCAGTGCGTCGCTGAGCCAGGAGAGAATACACTGCTGTTACACGTCTAATAAAGGTAATATTACCAGCTAATTTGTTATTAAAGCATTTTGTGCTGCGTGCACTTAACCCATCAGCGCCGCCTCCACCGTACGTTTAACCGAGTGACCGTCGGAGCGCCGTCCACCTGAAACACGTCAGCTGCAGAGACGCTGCAAACGCCAACGTGGAAGAAAAATGTTGCTTTTTTTTAAACAAATCTTTTTCTTTGCACACATCTCTGTGTGTCCTTGAAATGAAACGAATGATCCTGCAGAAGCTCCTTTAATTAATCATAGCGAAATAATCAGAGCTACCAAATTCCTTTTCTATTTGATCAGCCAACACGTGTACCAGAGAGGAAGTGCTGCTGTCATATGCATTCATATTTCAGCTGCTTCCGCCAATGTGGGTGATTTGTAGTGTTTGGTGAGCGTGTTGATTAAGAATGTGGGAGTAATCCTTTCGTTTGACAGAAACGAGGCTGAACGGGGCAACAAACAGCCATTGTTCTGGCTCCTGTATGGTTTCCTGTGAGCACCAGTTTCTGCTCAA
>NW_005187451.1:2379468-2405555 GCF_000239375.1 Pundamilia nyererei
GCTGTGCACAAACATGCATTTATCAGTTCGCCTCAGGTTGGAGGCAACTGAATGACAGCTGTTAGGCGTGCAGAGGAGAGCAGAGGTCGGGACAGCGTTATGGGCAATGACAGCCAGCAGGCTTGTGGCCGGGCTCAGCCCCCGGGCTGTGGACTCTTCACCTGGTGAAGCAGGAGAAATGCCAGCTCAGAGTTGAAGGGAAACAGGAAGCTAGCACAGATGTAAAACAGGAACAAAGTCTGCAGGATACTTGAGTGTGTGCGTGTGTGCGTGCGACGATGAAAGGCTATCATTTGTCTCCGAGATCAAACGTGTTTTTACTGATATGTGTTTTAAAGACATTATTACCTTTATGTTCTGTGTAAATGAAGATGCTTTAACGGGGACAGCACAGACCCGTCTGGGTAAAGTGCTTGGACCTGAAAGTGTCACAGCTCAATAATCTAAATTTTAAATGTGACTCTGAGTGGAGAATAGGTTTGTTATACTCATCATAAGATTAACGCTGCGCATTAGTAGCAGCAGTTTGGATGTGTTAGCGTACAGTTGCTCTGTGTGCTTCCCTGGTATCTGCATGCATGTGCAGTCTCCTCTCCACTTAGTTTCTAAGGTCTTCAGAGACCCGCCGGCTTTCTGGCTGAAACCAAAGTGCCATCTCCTGGAAGCTTCAAAGTACTGCATCGCACCCACTGAAGGACACCTGGTGATTTTTCTTTTTTTAACCTGAGGTGTTCGGTTTGACAGAATGAGCATAATGCACATTTCGTCTTCTTTTATACGGCTCCTGGTTTGAGTGAAAAGGAAGCTTTCAGCAACAGCCAGTTGGACAGAGGAGCAGTGGATCGCTCCTCAAACGCCGCTTTTTTTCTCCTCTCCCTTTTTCGAGTGAGCGGCTCTTAAACAGGCAGACACTTGGCCGTACTTCTGCAAAGGCTTTGCTTCTCCCCGAGGTTTGTTTGCATTTACTGGAATCTCTTTACATGCACTGCCAAGCTGTGAGATTAGTGCCCGCTCTGAAACACCATATGAAATGTATAATGTTCAACCAGCTATTAAAGCCCACTAGCGTTTGGCCCTGTCACAGAGAGTCGTTCTGTATAACTGGTCATGCAGGGAAGGAAAGCGGAGGAGAGACCAACTTTGTCCAAACACAGCTTGTCAGAAGCACGGTGGCGACCTTTTCCCGACTGAAGAAATGAATCGAATCTGAGTTTTTCTTCTTTACGTGTCTTTGCTCGATGTAATCTTAGCTTGTTTATAGCCGCCACGTTTACAATTACAGTTCAGTTCCAGTAGTAATGCATTAAAAAAGTCCATAAAATCCGCCGATCCTTGTTTTTAATTTGACAAACCCCCGAGAGTTTTTTTAAATAACCTGTTTTTATTATTTTCGCGACTCCTGCTTGTCGTGGTGAGGAGGAAGGAACGGAGAGCCCGACAGACGGAAACGGTGACATCTGTCACTGACGGCCGAGTGATGGAGGGAAGGAAATGAAAGACGGGAGGCGTGGAGCGAGAATCGCTTTTTCATTTTCGCCTTTCAGCTTCCCATTAGCCGACAGCGAGAAGCTAATGAAGGAGCGGTGTGATAATGTGCTGTTCTCCTGCTCGGTGCTCTCCTCTGTCCTGTCAGGCCTGTGGCGATGTGGGACGGTGACAGAGCTGTCGCAGCTGTAACAGCAGACCTGTTTGCACTGGTTAGGAATATCTCATCGTGCATGTCTCTGTATTTATATTTTATTTGCTGTTGTTCACATCGACGTGCAGCCAATCTCATTTCTGAGCTCCGATTTTAACCGCTGCTCTTGGTTGTGACAGCTCCGCAGAGCCGGTAATCAAGTAACTACCAAATGCACACTTTGATTTATGACGGCGGTTAAATGAACTCAGTATGCTGGCCGTTAAAGAAACGAAGAAGACGAAGAAGTGATAAAGCGACCCCTGCTCTTTTATTGTGAAACGCCTCGTTGTTGTAAATAGTTTGGTCTTTCCTGTTGCTCTGAGGGTCACAGTGAAGAGAGGGAATGACAAATTGATAAAGCCGTGAAGTGACGTCCCATCTATTTACTGCTCCCTGCGGTACTTCCTGTTGTGTAGACAGAGCTGTAACCGAGATCAGAGGCCGGGCGTCGTGACCTGTGTCCGGTCGCTTTAATAAACACCTACACGCAGAGAGAGGAGCTGCGTTCATAAAGGATATAGAACATGCGTCTGTAGTGTTTAAGAAAATATTTTTGTGTCCGAAGCCGACGCTCCGCGAGTGTCTCACAGGTGCATCTCTCGCTCTGCTGGCGTGCTTTGCTGGCTGGCGTGCCGGCCTGGCCCCAGATTTACTGCCCTGACACAGGAATCCATTAAAAGCTGTTTAGGGATCCCAGGCCTGAGCCCCTCTGAAATCTCTTTCATTATAGCTCCAAGCTACCATAGAAGGGGAGCGGCTCGGCCAATCAGCAGTGCCACCACATGTGTTTGTGTTTAGCCCGATGGCTGAGAGGCTTAAGTGGCTACTGCACACATCTCCTCGGCTGACTTTTATGGAGAAAATGGCACTTTAACTCTTTGTGTTTCTTTTTTTTTTTTTGTAATAGTGTGCATGCGTGTGTGTGCGTGCGTGCACACGTGCGTGCACACAGGCCCTAAATGAGGCCAGCGCAGCCACACGTTACATTCCGCCTGTCTGGCTGGCACCGCGTCAGCTAATCAAGACCGGCTTGCTTCACTGTTCCAATACTGACCCCCTCCAAACTGCCCCCGCCCCTCAAACACACACTCGCACACCATTCCCATCATTCTTTGGGGCTTTGAGGAATCCTGCCTCACCTCTACATTTCCTTCCTTCCCGTTTTCACTCGTTTACCTTCCTCTCTCGCTCTTTGTTCTGGCGTTTGAGTCACGGTGCACGATCACAATCATCCTCAGAGTTCCTTCCCGACACTCTGATCACTTTTGAGGCTGAACAACATCTTTTTTTCTGGGTGACGGCCTTTGATAACGCAGCTTACGTTAGTTTAAAGAGAAACGTGCAGAGAGGTGGAGCCTAAAAGTGGTATTAAAAAGCAGAGAAAACATCGCTGTAACCCACTGCGGCGGTGCTGTAACTGCACCCACGGGCGCTTAAAGACAACACAGATATTGTTAAAGAAAGCTAAATGAGCAAAATGTAAAGAGTGTGAATTAGAAAGCGTGAGATGAGTTAACATCAGGGAACATGAACGCAGTGAGAGGAACATGTGCATCTTAGTGGAAGGCATGTTAATAAGTGGCCCGGGGCAGATTTGGGCTCCCACGGGGAGAGTCCTGCCCCTGCGCTGTAAAGCTTCTGTCTCTTCCCTAACCCGCCCATTAAACACGGTACACAGGTGGCTTATTAAACCACCGTGTCAGACGACCGCAGTGCGCTCAGATCATTCACCACGCTGCAGTGTCAAATGCACTGGTGCCATAATGCAAGTTATTGGTGTAGCTGGCCGTATCTTGACTCTCCGGCACCTTTTACTTCATGTTTAATGCTGAGTTTGATAAAACACTGCAGGGGATCTTAAAGATTTTTATCCCCAGACCCAAATTTGACAAATTTAGTCTCCACCCTGAGGACGCGGGCTCGTTAAAACAGGCTATTAGTCCCGTCTTATGGGGACCCACCAGACACGCACTCTTTTTTTCTTCTTCTTTCTGTCGAATCCCAAGTCGTACTTTTATGAAAAGCTCAGCAGAACGCCGTACTCTGTCTGGACTCGTGTTTATCAGCAGTCTTGTATTATTTACTGAGAAGCTGAGACACCCCCCCCCCCAAACCCCTCGGGTCCATTTTTATTGTTTTATCTCGTTATTTTTTTCTTTCTAACTACATCCTCCTGCCTTTTTATTCTCATTAACAGCATAACTTCAGCAAGTCTCCCATGAGCATGGGCCCTCGAGAGCTGGGCTATGGGCTTGATGATGAGGAGCTGGACAATGCAAGCAAGTGAGTGAAGCCATTTTCAGTTTTGGATCGATATGTCAAGATATGACAACTTGGGGTGATGGATTCAAAAGTTGGTTATGTGCAGAAGTGCTTTTGTCCTCCTTTTTTCTTTTTCCCTCATGGCGACACTGCCCCCTAGTGGACACACTGGGCAGGAGCACGTTGATGTTGTGATGTCATTTGTATGATGTTGAGCAGCATATTGCATTTGACCCTCTCGTAAAAACGTGGTTATCTTGTGAAAAATGATCTCTTGGACGCGCGTGCACACAGATGAAGGGGTAATCGGACGTTTCGCTCTTTTTCCTCCAAACGCAGGGTCTCCTCAGAGGACAGCGGCGACGTGCCGTCCTACAACGAGGACAGCGATGACTCGTACTCCCTCGATCTGGACATCGACTCCTCTCAGTCGGGCCAGATGAACCTTCTGGAAGAAATCCTGGATTCTCTGACGACCACGACGATGGACCAAGGAAGACTCAGTGCCGCCAAGAGTCTGGACTTCTTCTTGTCCGTGGATGATTTAGACTACAAAGCCCCGGTACGCAGGAAAATGTAGAGTAGGACGAGTCTCTTTTTACAGGAAATAGAAATGCTTTCTGCGTCTGCTTTCACCTTTTTATTTGCTAAGTTTTGAGTAAATCCAACATATCTAAAGACGGCTTCATTCTGACTTGAGGTCAAAGGTCATCATATGCATTAGTCAATAAAGAATAACAGCGAGGGTGAACATGTGGTGACTCTCCTGCCTCTTGTTTGCCAGACCAAGCCCACGCCCTGCAGCGAGTCCAGACCTGCAGGTGAGAGCAGCTGTAGTGGAGGCGGCGATCAAAGCGGGTGGAATACGGGTCAGGATGACACTGTGGTCCACGGGAAACACCTTCCACCGTCCCCACGCAGGCAGCCCACCAAGAGCAGCCTGAAGATGTCAAAAAAATCCGCAGCAGTCCCTGCGGCGCCCACTGCTAGCCCACCAGTCCAGAGCGCCGACGTCTCAGTGCCGAATCCTCATCAGTCCGACCCCGACCCGCTGCCTACAGCGTGGAAACCGGGAGATTGTTTCTCTTACTCGCCAACGCTGTCCCATCGAGTCGCACCTCTGCGGTCGTCCCCCACTCTCGCACAAACCTACAGTTCCTCAGCATCTGCGTCTGACCCAAGCTGCTCTCCTGCACCGGGGGTGCGGGCGCGGACCATCTCGGACCCTCAAAGCGGCTCAGAGCCTCAGCAGGCCAAGAACCAGACTGCCTCGACCTACGTGCTCAGGAGGAAGGTCATGTCCAAGGAGACGACGAGGCAGTACCAGCAGAAGGCCCTCCAGAGGCGGGAGAGCAAAGAGGGCATGGGGAGCCCGTCGAGGACCAGCCATTCAGCCGTGCAGGTCCCCTGGGAGAAGGAGATGTCCAAAGAGGGGCTCCTCGGGCTCGGCCTGTGTTTGGGTCAGGGTAAAGGCTCGGGGGCCCCCGCGGCGCAGGATCAAGGCCTCCTGGAGGAGATCGACTCCACGTGTTGCCTCGGCGCGGTCCTCCACACCAGCCTGCAGCTCTCGCAAGTTAACAACAGTCACCACCAGGTGCAGGGCAAAGCTGCAGACGACTCCTGAGTCTGTAAAACGCAGCAGGTTTACTCTTCTTTTACGACTAGCAGCTATCTGCAACAATACGATTCTTTTTCCCTTTGTTTTTAATCTCGACACTCGGCTCCGAGCATACGTCCAAACCTGCCAACACAAACAAAAAGCCACCGAGTGAGGAGCAGGAAGAGGACGTGGTGCGCCGCAGAGATCTCCCTCTATGAGCCGTCTGCATATTTTAAACTCAAACCTGATTTATAGCGATTGGAAAAAACAAATCAACTAAACGTCGTCGGCTCTTTCCTCTGGAATCGGATGCAAGTGCAGCGTCTCGTGAACTGTGATCCAAAACCACAGACCACAGCCGAACTGTTACCATCCTCGTTTAACCTGCTTCACCAGTTCATGACTTGTTTAAAAAAGTACAACTGCAAACAAAAGTTACTTCAGCAGACGGAGATTTTCAGTATTTCTTTCTAATGATCTTTAATAACCTTTTGTGTCGTCTAGTATTTTTCACATGTTCACCCCAAACGATGCACTAAACGCATTTTCGATAAAGTCGCGGCTGACGGAGGAGTTTGCCTCCGGAGCGTGTCAGGAGTAAGAAGGGACGCTGCGTCGCTCCAAACATTTCACATGATGAATTTGCACATGTGGATTAACAGCTGATGATTCCTACCAGGTACTAAAGTCTTTAGCAAAAAAGCAGGTGAGGCGGGCCTTTTGACTCGCCGTACGCTGCGTGACATGTCTGCCTTACACGGACATGTGATTTCTTTTTTAAACTCCGGTGTCTTAATCTACAGATGCCACAGCAGGTACTTTGTAATCAGAATCACTGCGACGCTCAGATCCTTTGTCGATTTAATAGAATAATGAATGATACATGATGTGCTTTAAGCTGCTGTCAGTCGCGTCCACAGTGATGTCCAAATCTCCTCAGGACACTTTGTTTTCTCCACACTGAAGAGACCCCAGTCAAAGGTCAAAGCCAGTATCCCTGCTCCAGGCTTCTCCCCCATCACGACTCTCACTTTGACCTTAAAATTACGGCCAGTTGTTGCCGATTTCATGACGTTTTATGCGGCTTTCTAGGAGGTGCTCTATATTTTTACGATGAACAAATCCCCTGAAAAGACCAAAACTATCAGGCTTTGTGCGTCTCGCCACTATCACACTCCTGTGTTCAGTCTTTGGCTGGTTTTTGGTCTTTTCACAGTATTTGCTGACGTGTCTTTCTTCGCCTTTCTCACACGAGGGAATAACGGTCTGCGTGGGTCGGAGTCACGCTGCACTATAATGCAGCGGTTGATGATTGTACTGTAATGAAGCAATATAGTTCTCAGAGTAGCCACATGGATGTAATGTGCACAGAGTCTGGAGCATTCCTGTAACAGACTCTCCTGTGGAGAGAAACGCCGCGTCCAGCCCTCGCGGCTTCCCGTCATTCACCGCGTCACCGCAAACCCAGAGAGAAGCAGAGCGCTTTTCTTCTTCTTTTCGGGAATATTACATTTATGGTTCGTTGTTCTTATGATTTATGCCAGACGCCAGTCGGTGTGACGGTTTAATAGCAGCCATTTCTCCACTTTCTGAGTGCTGCTCTGCGTTAACGATTTGCTCATAAAATCACTGGCGTGCTTCTAAAAGCCCAAGAATCGGTTAGCGAATCCAAAACGGAGGAAAAAAGCAAAACAGACTCCAGAAGCGTTTGTGTGCTGCCCTCTGTGCTCTGTAAACATTAAGAAAATACTTCTGTACTATGCAAACATGCCAAATACTAAAGTTTCTCTGAGAGTGATTCGATTTCACTTGAGTATAAAGTCACGATTGGACTGCTTTCTGCCCCCGAACGAATAAACAACCACATTTAAAGAGAAAGCTGGTCCGTGTGCTGTGCCTTACGCAGGTACGCTGTAGGAAGCTGGGCTGTGCGTGCTTCTGACCACCGCCCGGACCTGAGAAACGAACCTGACACGAACTCGCGTTGTTTTGGTTGGTCGTTGGGTTTCGGCTGCGCTCAGCTGGTTCCACTCAGTGTTTTTAGGGTTTCTTTGCTGCGGTGGTCGCTGGGAATCTCCCCGCTCGTGTTTAAGAGAAGATCTCGGGGTTACTTTATCCTTTTGTAAATGAGGTACTTTTCCTTTGGTTGTTAGCGGATTCCTTATGTTGTGTGTGCTCTTTTTTTTAAATAAAAAACTTGTGCTGAGCTTATTCTGTATTTAAAAAAAGAACAATTCTCAGAGGAGTTGATTTCATAATGAAAAAGTTATTTTTGCTGGCTTGAGTATATTTTACATGGATAATATATGATCGGTGTTGTATCTTGTAAAAACAAATTCTATCTAATATTTGAATGTTTTAGATTTTATTTTTGGAGGAAAAAAGAGATATGGACAAATGTCCCATGTAGCCGTTCACATTCAGAGGGACGTACTGACGCCTGCGCGTCCACAGTAAACACGGCTGTGGACGCGTGGACGCGCTGCTTGTGCTTTCTGTTGCTTTCATTTCGGTATTTCGCGCCTCCGTCGCCATCAAACTGAGAATGGTGGACGCGAACATCCGGTCTCGTATGTTACGTCGCGTGTTGGAGTGAAATGTAACATTTCGTGTAAAATGTAACAAACAAAACTAGCTACTGTAGATCTAACGGCGGAGGGGTGAGAGGGAATATTCGAGTGTCCAGCTGCTGTTGTGAAGATCATTTGAGAAGCTTTACACTAAAACAAAGAACCCCGAGCGTGTCGGACTCTGTAAACGGGACTCGGGTTGTCCTGAAAGCGTGTATTTGCAGTGAGTGGGAGGTGGTGGATTATGTAGCATCTCTTACTGAGTGTGGGTTCATGCACAGGTTCTTCTTTACAAAGATGACAATGTCACGACTTTTACACTGAATGTTACAGCAATTAAAAAAAAATATATTCCCCCCTCCCCCTGTCTGGGAATCGTAATGACGATCAGCTCTTCGATGATGCATTTATTGATTTTCCTGATACTGTGCACACTTGCATGTTCCCACTGCAGAGGAAACAACTGTCTTAAGTAACTGAGGTCAGTCTAATGTGCTATTGATGAGTAACCTGGTACAAATGCACACCATGTATGCACTGTGAACTGAAATAAATGATACTGTTTGATGCTTCTGCATCTCCCGACTCCTGACCCTTTGTGCTCACGTGGACAGAATCAGTATTTGATGGTGTTTTACAAACCACACGGGGGCTTCCTGTGGCGTGGGTCCGTTTTAATCATTTCATTGGGTGATGTTCTCAATAAACAAGGCTATAGCTCTAAATAACAATCTCAGAGTTTAGTTTGTATGATGTCACTCTTCTCAAATGTGTTTGCGAGGGGCAGCCAATCAGAAGAACAAACGCTACTTAAAGGGGGAGGAGCAACAATAGTTTAAGAAACCCAGGAATCATTCCGATATGGAAGCCCGTTTCCGCCACTAAAAAAAGGATCCAAATTCTGAGTTATTTTCTTGAAATTTCGACATATTAACTCGAAATTTTGAGAAAAGTAACTCGAAATTTCGATTTATTAACTTGGAATTTTGAGTTAGCGCTGCCAATCAGTAATCTACGTGACTGACGTCATTTCCTCGTTACCCGGAAGCTGAAGCCATCAGCTACAAATGCTACAGCTAAGCTACCGGTATTACATCAAGTCGTGAATGCACAGATTGCTGAGTGTTTTCAGCCTGGCTTCACAAATGATGAAACCCCTGTTATTAGCTGAATCACGTGGTGTTACTGTCGGCAAACGTACTCGCGAAAGCGCCAATTTGTTGGGATCCGTTTTTGAGTGCGCGCTCCTCTGCGCCATATGCTTCCGGGTAACAAGAAAGCGACCTCATTCACGTAGATTTTTGATTGGCAGAGCTAACTAACTCAAGATTTTGAGAAAATAACTCGAAATTTTGAGTTATGGATACTAGCTGTTTTGTTTTGATTTAGTGGCGGAAACGGGCTTCCATATTCCGAGGATGGAAGTACAGACGTGGAAATGAGTGTAAGACGTTCTGCTTTGTAGACGTCGAATGAATGACAACAAACTCAGTTTAATAAACATTTTGATCGAGCTCAAAAGTTGAAAATGGAAAAATCACAGTAATAAAAATCATCATTACAGTATGTACAACTTCAATGGCTGCCTAGACAAATATAATGCTACTAATCCTAAAACATGAATCTGGGACTAAAGAGCTGCCACTGAAAAATGAACTTGGCACCAAAGTGGATTCATCAGAAACACACAAACACTCTATAATCGTCCTGTTGGAAACGAATCCCATGAAGCTTTTATAGCTTCCACCTCTACACCGAAGAGGGGCCCAGTGTGCAGACATCGTGGCCTATTCTAATATACTTGATCATAACCAACCCTTCCTTATACACACTCGCGGTGCTTTCATGATTGATGTGTTACTGAGAGGCGGGGCAGTATGTTTGATTCATTCATTCACAGAACATGCAGAACAGTAGCAGGTTTATCCTGACTTGTTTCCAAATGAGGCTTGAAGACGATGCGTTCATGTGCCCTAAATTCCAGCGCGTTTTTTTTCCTTTCAGCGTTCGCTGCTCCATCAATCCTAAATATATGGATCAGGCACAGAGATGTGACACACGCAGATGGGTATGCTTGTGTGGAACCAGGTGCAAAGCATCACAAAGATGGATGAAGGTGCTGGAAATGAAAACGCCGACATCTTCCTGCGTATATGCAAATAAAGACAGGCGGCAGTGATTTAACGTGGAGCCTCCGCGTCTCCACCGAGCTCCAGACTTCCTGTTCAAACTGCACCACTTATTTTTCATTGCTACCTGGACCACGTTCTGCATCTCAAATCAGTCTCTCCATGGGCGGCGGCTGCGTGATGCTCCACATCTCCACCCGCGACCCTTCCTTCTCCTGCCGGCTGGGACTGTAGGTGCCGTGGGTGGCGCGGCGATTTAGGGCTACTACCGCACCCACAGAGGTCAGGACGATGGCCAGCAACAGGACGACGGACCCCAGACTGATAGACAGCAAGAGGTCAGAGGTCAAACCCTCCGAGGTCAGCTGAGGAGAAGAAAGACAGGGACGAGTCAGGGAGAGAGAGAAAAACGGCTCGTGCCAATGTTTTTGAGAACACATGCTTTATTCCCCCGCCTCCATTTCTCACACACTCCCTTCCTCTCCTGACTCCTTTACGCTACACCAGGCGCTCCAAGTGTGCTGCCAAAGTGTTGATGGATGTGTTTCCCAGCTCAGCAGGTGGGTTGCGACCACCAGGAGCCTCGAGTTGCCGCGGACTCAAACCTCCCTCCGTCTGCCGCCTCTCTCGCAGTTTGGCTGGCGCGAGCGTCAGCCCCAGCATCGCCACCGCGATTGCCAAGCCAACCAGATACGGTGCCAGCACGGCGGTCACCGGCGAGCTGTGTGGAGCACGCTCCGTCTGTGAAGGATCACACACACAGGCGCAATCTTTGCCGAGGATCCCATCAGCACACACACACGCCCAAAATAACTCGAGCAAACATACGCACACAGCTCCTTCAAAGCAGCACTGAAAGCTGCAGAGTCTGAGTTGTATCTGTGGACTTTGATGACTTGCTAATATTCTTATCTCACTCAGACTTGTGGCCGTTTGAGCCTCGCACACATGCAGAATGCAGCATCCTGCACGCAAACGCACAGAAGCCGCTCACCAGTCAGACCCCAACGAATCAGGATGTACTTAAGCTTTCCAGCAGGGGGAAGCTGAGCAGCAGATGCCTTTAAACCTACATCAGCTGTGCTGGTTGGTGTGATGGTTGTGATTCTCTGAGCGCCTGCTACAACAGCACAACAGCTGTAAGTCTCACTCGGTAACACTTGCTGACAGCATCTTCATAACCGACACACGGGGCTGCGAAAAATTATCTCAGAAGTCAGCAAACTTTACAGCGAGCAATCAACATGGAAACATAATTCAAATAAAAACACAACCATCCGTATCCCGAGGCAAAAAATAACTTCTGCGCTCACGCTTGATGCTGTAGACATTAGTTTCTTCCCCCCTCGCTACAGGTTCTTTGTTGACTCCTGGAAAGTGCTTACCTGTCACTGCAGCACACTCGCCTGTCAGAGCGAGTGTGACACAAGCGAGCTGGAGCAGCCTGCAGCCAGGACCCGCCATCAGTCACCGACTGCCACACACAGACCCAGAGATGTCTAACTAACCAGTCTCTAAGGTACGTGTCGAGGCCACCCTGAAGCCTCTGCAGAGCGGCTCCGCACACAGAGACGGCGGCAGCAGTGCTTCCCTGCTGTCAGCACTATCAGCCTGCTGTGTGTGTGTGTGTGTGGCTGCCAGATAAGCTGCCCTCATAGGTTTCTGTGAAGAAGACCCAACTTGTGTGAATGCCACCAGCTCTCTGCTGAAAGTGCACTTCAGCGCCAGATGCTGCTTTTTTGCTGGCAAAGCACATTTCTTCCTCTGTGCTTATCTCGCGCTCCAAGGATGGCCACATCAGTGCCGACGCTGAAAAACTGCCTCCCATTTCCTCCCCCCGAAACTACCTGCGCTTGCAGAGCACACACACACACACACACACACACACACACACACACACACACACACACACACGCAGACTTGTAAAAATACAAGATGGAAGAGAGCAGGTGTACACGGAGAGGCCGCTGCATGCACAGAAGTATGTGAGGATTACACTGGTAATCTTCAGGACGCTGAGGCCGGAGGAGTCGCAGACGCATGTGTGACCAGATCCCAGCACCGTCTGACATCTTCCAACCCACAGATACAATAAACTATCCGTATGACCTAATTATCATTTAGTCCCATTATATTTATATTTCCAACCCTCTTGTTAAGAAATTATAACAAGTATAAAAGGAAAGCATGGTTCTCATGGTGATGGTCTTTATCTACTACTGTGTTCTGTTACGTCAGCTGCTCTGTCTGGTAATAGTTTTTAGCTTTCAGTGCATCCATAGATTTACCTTTTTATAGCCATATCTGACTATTTTAGCTATTTTTATGCAGTTATTTCACCTTATTTGCCTCATGTTTGAAATGTAAAAATAATTTTAGCAGAAATAGATGTCAATTTCTCAGGATGTACTGCCGCTTAATTTCCTTTGTGGTAGTTTTCCATTATATTCATCCATATCTGCAAAGACCTGACCTTCCCTGGTAAGTACGGCATTAAACATTCATTTAACTATAATTTAAAGCCTTCCCTTCATACACATTGGTCAGTCATTCAGTCAAAACACAGAGCATTGTGTCAGGATGGGGAAATCTGAGGTTCGAGTGCAGCAGCAGTGCCTCTGTTACTGATGACAAATGAGAAAGCAAAACTTCCAAACAGCGGTTTTAAGACTAGATGTGAAAAACTGTGAGCCTGTCCTTCATGCACAGATAAAAACGCTGTAGCTGTGCGCTGTGTTTGTGTGTTTGTGTGCACTTGTGGCTATTCTGGGATAAACTCACTCGGCATCTTGTTAAATGAGATTAAGAGTCTATGTTTGGTGTGGCAGCTACCACCTGACCTCAGTGTGTCCACTCCTTCAAACGCAAACAGAAAATCACTGAGAAGAGTTTGACCTTCAGCTGTAATTTCTCCTAATATGGATTTCTGAAGGGAAACGCACAAAATGTGCGAATATGTGAAGAACAAGTTAGTCGAGAGAAACAAAGAGGACAGACGAGTACAAAACAATCAAGGCTGAAAGGTTTTTATTTGACAAGAACAAACAGAGAGACGACAGGCAGACAGGACACAACGATGGATTATGATGGAGGAAACAGACAAACAAGAAGTTACATGGATCATGCAGCATGATGTCAGCACAACAAGACTGAACGACAAACAATAAACACACAAAAGTCTACAGTGAGAGAGAGAGACATACAAAATGCAACGAAACGGTGACCACAGCAGCGGTGAATGTTGATAGGAAGCGTTGGCGCGGGGCCACGAGAGAATTTAGGCTTAAAATATCTGCGGCTCAGACAGCAAAGTGTTTTAGAGACGAAAAACTCCTTCTTTGGTACAAAACAGCACACAGTAGTCAGTCAGTCAGTCGGCGCAGTGCTCTGAACGCACATCAAGAACAAAGCGAGACATCTTGTTGTCTTCTAGCCCCTCTAGGTGCTTTTGTAACTACAACACTGCTTTTCATAGTTCACAAATGGATCCGCACGGAGCTCCCAGAATCCAGTTCAGACGAGACTGACAGGATAGCTTCACGGAGGAACCGTATAAATAACTCCGGTATCCGTAATGTTCCTCACCTCACTAAGTGCTTCCCTACACGAAACAATAACCCTCAGATTCATCTGTTTCTTCTCTGTACCGTCGGTCTGGACTATGTCCTGGACACGGTGAGGGAAACGTGACAGGTGATGCCAAGAGGATTGTGATTGGTTATGACCTTTAGCTGCGACGAAACACCATCACCTCGTCTGTGATACTGTTTCTTATCATCTACTGCAACGTGTACGTTTAATAATATGCATATATGCAGGTACATAACTATATTTAATAGTATAATTTTAAGGCACAAGTCGTTCTGTGGTAACAGACCAGAGAAGTTCTGTGGAGTGTTTTGGATTATAGCCCGATCGATCAATCGCCCATTTGAAAGCACCCTGACGCACGTGCACGCACAGACTCAGTCGTTTCCTCCCCAGTCCACCTCTGGCTCGTCGTCCAGCCTGAGGATCAGGTAGGAGAGCAGCTGGAAGAGGTTCTGCCACAAGAGCAAAGCCACGTAAAAGTAAATGTCGCTTACGTCCGTCTGGCACACGTCTCCGGCGTAGCTCATGTCGCACACGCAGACAAACTTGTTGATGAGGTTGCGGCAATAGCCTCCGTTCAGACACGGGTTGGACTTGCACTCGTCGACCTCCTGCTCGCACCTGAAACCACAGCATCACGGAAGAGCTCAGACCACAGCCTCACTTCAATGAAATGCAGATAGAGTCCACAAATTCTATTGAGGTTCTATTGTTCTTAAACCTGGTGTAATATTGGATAGTTCCCAAAAGTTCCCAGCATTACATTAGGGGAAAAGAGGTAAGAGAATCTGCACCATTTATTTATCCTCTTTGGGTGGAGGAGGCACTAATATCAGGCAAGACGTGAGACACTACACGGATCAAAGAAACTGCACAGGAGCTGCTCGGCCATGGAAGCCCGAGCCGGAGGATTTTGTGCCGATGTTCATGTCAGAGGAGGTTTGGAAGCGTTGGAGACTTTTACGCACAAAAGCTTCAGCGCTCTGCGACTTGGTGATCTGGGACGTTACGTCGTTTGCCACTTCATAGATGAGTTGCTGTAACTTGCAGTAATTCCACAATCTGACATGGTGACAATATGTATTTGTCTTGTTTCCTACCGGTGCCCGATGAAGCCTGGTGGACAGTCGCAGGAGAGCTCGCGCTCGGTGCAGTTGCCTCCATTGAAGCAGGTGTAATTTCTGGTGTCGTCGCCGCACACAGAAACAGGAAGCTTTGGCCTTCTGTTGGAAAAGTTTAAAGCACAACTTTGTCAGTCTGCAGCTCGCATTGAAATGTTCAGCAGATTTGTTTCGCTGGCTTTATGTTTGCCGGAAGCAGAAGAGATGGCCGAGCGGGAGGTGCATTATTCAGCCTCCTGCTGTTCCCCACAGGGGAGACAAAGAGACTTAAGAAGCGACCAGGATAACAAGATTATAGCCCTCTGGCAACGAGTCACCAGCAGGACGTCAAATCACACGTGCAGGAGTGAAAAAGCCAACTTCTTTCTCTTTGGCCTCTGTAACCTTCTGTTTGCCTCAAGCATCAACAGCTCTGCCGGCAACTTGAAGCTCATCCCTCAACGGTTACAAAACACACTCTCATTTGAACAATTTGATCATTTTAAACTACAGCTGTCACTCATTTGAAAAAGTGGTTGGCTCACTTTTAAAAGTGCTAATATTTGCCTTTGCTTTGCATTTTGTTCCACAAAAAACAAAAACGAGGGAAGGCTTCACAGCTGACATTTGAGAGACAAATATCTAACAGGAAACAAACACCTGGGAACACGTGAAAAATAAAATAATAATAGTAAAAAAAGCCACCAAAAAACAACAACTCACACATTTTTGACAACAATGTACCACGGAATTTCTTCAACGCGTTCGCTGCAGAGGAAACAGAGAGAAAGATGGTGAGGGGAGGAAGAAAGAGGCGCAAACAAACGAGACAAACAAAAGGAAGTCGTTTTCACACACAAACTTTAAAGCAGCCTGGATGTTCCCAGTAAAGGGAGATAGCTTGACTGGTGTGGCTTGCTTAGCGAGACACTTGCAAAGGTGTGCAAGAAACAAAAAAACGGAGGCAAAATGCAAGAGGCTGTGTGTTTACAGGATAAATGCTTGGAGGCGTTCCCCCCGCTGGGTCTCAGAGGCGAACGCGAGATGACAGAGGGGAAAGAAACTGGCGCTGAACCAGAGAGCCTTGTGTAGTGAGCAGACTGGGGCCTTTTTCTGGCTGACACTAGAATAGAAATGCAGCTTCTGAGGCGCTCACCGCAGGCGTGGTTGAAATGCTGAACAGAGGCAGAGATGTGGAGACATTTTGCAGTGAACAATTGTGTTTGTGTTGTGCTGCAGTCCCCTGTTGGTGCAATTTTGTAGCATTTATTTGTGCATTTTGTGTTTCTAACCACAGCTTTCACTGCACTTCACAGACAAAGTCATCTTTGAAGAGTGAAATATTAATAAGGGCATTTCTTTCCCTCTTTGCTCATCTGCATTTTGCACACCCGCCCACTAACGTTTGATTTCACTCTGCTCTGCTTCGCTGCTTTACGACTTACCTTAGCAAACAGCTAAACTTACTTGCAGAGAGGTCCGGTGTAGTTCTCCGCACAGAGGCAGGCGTACCTGTCGGGCCCGTGCAGACAGGTGCCGCCGTGGGCGCACAGGTGGTTTTTGCACATGTCAGCCTCTTCCTCGCAGTTCGCGCCCGTGTAGCCGAGCTCACAGGTGCACTCGTAGCTCCACCCGGCGACGCTGCAGTTGCCGTGAACGCAGGGATTCGAAGCGCAGGTGTCCAAGAAGAAGTCGCAGTGTCTCCTGGCCCAGCCCTCGGGGCAGCTGCAGTTGTACGCGTTGAAGAGGTCCTGGCACTCCCCGCCATTCAGACAAGGGTTTGGATAACACACAGAGGCCCCGCCGCAGCCGACGAGCGGCGCTTGCGGCGACGTCTGGACGAACTGCTCCTCCTGCATGCGGGGGAGGTTCACGCCAGAAGAGCCAAAGTAAGAAAGGGCAATCCCACCCAGCTCCACGGTGCCCAGACAACCGGCGAGGGACAAGCCGGTGTCGGGGGCCAGTCCCCCCAAGAAGATGTCCACCCCCTCTCTGAGGAAGTCCAGGTTGCCTCCTCGGCTGGTGGAAGTGCTGGCTTCTTCGACGTCTTCATCGAGCACCAGAGTCCACCGAGAGGTTTGCTCCCACAGTGCTGCCATGAGAAAGCGGACACTGTGCCATTCGCCGTCGCTGACACTGCTCCTGCTGCTCAGGCTGACCGTAGATACGCCCTCCTCTTCGTAGGTGCTCTGAAGCTCCACGAAGAGGAAACCATCTTGGATGGAGAGCGTGATGAAAGCGGAGTCCTCCTCGGCATGTAGGATCGCTGCATTACGCTTCCGTGTGCGCAGGTTTAGGGAAAGGCTTGTCAGGTTGCGGGATATGCGACCGTTCCCCCGGTAGGACAGCACGGTGCTGTCGTTCAGGAAAGTTGCATTGGAGTAACCTAGGAGACGAGGACACGAAACCTGCCGTGAATATTTGCACAGCATTCACTTTGTCATAAATGTTTTTGTTGTGTTTTAGTTGGCATGTCATTTACAGAGCACTGATTTCCTGAATCAAAATAGTAAATCTGTCAGTGTGGGGGGACTGATCCAGCGCTACACTGTATCAGCGTGACAACATCATAGAAAAATAACGGTTTTTATTAGATACACTTTTTATTATTGAATTATTATTGAACACGACTCTGCTGGTTGTATTTCCACAGACCAGCAGGTTGCTGAGTGTCTTTAATCACAGCTACTGATGTGTGATTTTCACCAGTTTATCACAGTTAATTGCTGCATTATGAGAAACAGACTGCATGTAATGGCCAACCAGACCCCGTTCAATCACAGACTGACTCCGCCTTAATGTTGGCGTGCTCGACAATCTCAGTGAAGTTTATCTTATTGGATAAAACAAATACTGGCAAAGTTTGTGGATATAATTTGATATTGAAAAAAGGTGATAAATCGCAAAATGTTAAAAACTGTAAGTGAACTGCGAGAGTATCGTATTGTGGGGTGCAGAGATGGGTAACGCGTTACTGTAATCTGATTACTTTTTTCAAGTAACGAGTAAAGTAAGGGATTACTGTTGCAAAAACGGTAATTAATTGCCGGAGGTTTCTTCCTGTTAAAAGGGAGTTTTTCCTTCCCACTGTTGCCAAAGTGCTTGCTCATAGGGGGTCATATGATTGTTGGGTTTTTTTCTCTGTATCTATGAAGCGCCTTGAGGCGACTTATGTTGTGATTTGGCGCTATATAAATAAAATTGAATTGAATTGAATTGAATTGAATTGAATTAATTAGATTACTGTTACTTTTCCATAGGCACGCTGCGTTACTGCGTTACTAAAACCGTGATTTTTTTGCGAGAATGTCTCATGACAGTGACGTAAGCGAGTGCGACGTTCGTGACAACAGCTGTGTGCAGATCAACAATGGATCATATATCGAGTGCAGAGAGAGTATGAGCGTGCAGCGTTTAAAGCATGGAAGTACTGACCTTACTTTGAGTTTGATTCCATAAAAAGTGACAAAAACATTAGTGTCCGCTGTGCGTGGGAAGAAAACTTCTTTTTACAGCGAAAAAACCCCTAAACTTCCAACAAGCACCGAGTAGCTACGACGTAATGGGAAACTCACAGAGAAACTCGCGGATTCTTCCACTGACCGCGGCACACCTGCACCAGGGTAAACCTCCGCCTGCCCCACTCCTGCTTTACAGGTGAAAATAGAGCAACAGGACCGCTGAGTCTTTGACTTTATTTATTTTCTGCTGTGTTTTACTTGCATCTATTTGAAAGACTGAGTGTAAACACAAAAAATATTTTATTTTATGTGCTGGAATGTGCAGAAAATAGGTTTAAATGTTAGACTAATTTCTTCTAGTCAGAGAATGTTGCAGATAATTAAATTTTTGCTTGATGCATAAAGTTAAAAGATTAAAACTAAAAACTTTTAAAAAACTTTTAAAAAGAGACTTTTCCATTTGATTACATTCTGTATGATGGATTATGTAGAAAAAGTAGAATTGGGCTGAAAGATCTATCGCTTTATCACCTCTTCAGGTTGTAAATCGTGCTTTTAAAAAGTAACTAAGTAATTAATTACTTTTGAAAATAAGTAATCAGTAAAGTAACGGGATTACTTTTTGGGGGAAGTAATCAGTAATTAGTTACTGATTACTTTTTTCAAGTAACTTGACCAACACTGGTGGGGTGTCTGATGACTCCCACCTTTAGTCGGCAGTATTACAGTATGACAGCTACCTGTCTGATAACAATAAAAACTATTTACTGGAAATACAAGCAGTAAATATCTGTATCTCTGTAATAATGGAGACACACAGCAAATCGTCACTAATTCCAAAAAGAGGATAAGCTGGCATCAGACAGATCCTACTTTACGGATCACATAGGGAATACTGTGTGGGCAGATTAAGGCCAGTATATAACAGCGTTGAGTCACTTGGTTACATAGTAGCCAATTAAGACCATAAAGGCTAATTAAACAAACAAGGTCAAAGATTCGGTAACGTACATTCACTGGGCTCTTACGTAGCAGAGAAACACTTTTAGCCCAGAATACTGGATCCCGCTTATGCAAAAGGAAATCATTCAGAGCTTATCGTTCAGTGCGGTGTCTGTTTATTACTCTCGACCTTCGCTTTGCCTTTGAAGGCACTTGGACTTGACTTGGCACCACTTCAAGTGACTTTAAAACAGCTCTGCTTTTGTAACTGACGAATCCTCGAAGGTCACTCACATTCATAGCCGTGGTTCAGCATCCTGCACTCTGCATCTGTGGGGCACGGGGACAGCTCGCACCACTTCACCTCTTCACAGCGCCGCCCTGATGTGTTGGGGGGGCAGGTACAGGTGAAGTCGTCCCACTTGGAGTAGCACACCCCCCCGTTGAGACATGGATTCCTCTGACAAAGAGATACGGGGAATTTGTTTTAGGTTTGTGCGACGGATTTGATTTCAGAATTACAATATAGATTTAATATCTGTGTAATGTCCACACGTACTACACCAACACTGTGTGCAGGGTGTTCACTCACACTGCAGATGTTGTCTCCAGAACACCCCACAGTTACGTTCTCCATGATCTCAAGAGGATAAGATCTCACTGTAGTGTCCAGCCCAAAGAACTGCAGCCTCCTGTCGCTGATCCTCAGGTCCTGAACGCAGCCTTTGAAATATCCACCGAACGCCGCGGTCTCCTTTGCCTCCAGCAGACCTCCCACATACACCGTGTCACCTGCTTGGACACCGACCGGCCTCACCTCCACACGCCCCTGTTCCTGAGCCCCCACATACAGCACGATAAGACCATCCGCCACCACCTCTACGCTCACAAAGTGGGCTTCCCCATCGTCAATCGCATCCGCTGACTTCAGGCTTTCGTATTTATCGAGCTGAACTGAGACCTCGCCACCTTCCAACCACACGTGCAGGTAAGCGTTGCTGCTGTTGGCAAGCACCAAGAGGAGCCCGCCGCTCCTCCGCGTGCGCAGGAAGAAGGAGATGGAGAAGTTGTCGACCAGGTCATCAGTGACGGTGAACGCTGCAAAACTGTAAGCGTCCTCGTTCCCGAAGCGGGCAGTCACATGTTCTGCAGAAAGCAACAAAGGGGTGAACAACAAGTGAGCTGGATGGATGTCGGTACATAAAAAGACCTTTAGAGCTTTTCAGCTCGTCAGCACTGTGAAAGAAGGAGTCTGTGCTTTTTATCATTGGGTCAGGTGAAAAGTTCTGATTTCTCCATCTGTCTTCTGAAATCTGAAGTATTGAACAGCTGAGGGGTTTTTCCACAAAAGGACATTCTTATTGGTCTACGCTAAGCTCTCTTAACAATGAGTCTATCAGGTGGAAGTTTAGGCCTGTCAGCACTTTCCATCCTAATCTAAAAAACTTGTATGTGTTAGCAGGTTTGAGTAGGTGTTTGGTTGATGTGCAAGTAAATGTTGGTCTAAATCCGCCCATCAGTAATCTTCTTTGAAAGACTCAACAGTCTTTGAAGCAGCCATGGTGGGAAAACTGATGAAAACTGTTCAAACCTGTAACATTTATTGTTCAGGTTATGATGTATCGATCGCAGCAGCCATTGGTTTACTGAGCACTCGCTATTTTACAGTCTGGCATTTGCTTGCATGTCAGTCCCAAAATAGATTGCCTTAATCTAGTTCTTCACATAAGAGGATCTTCCCCCTTAGCGTGACTTTTGACAGACTTCATCTCCGACCTCGTGTCTCCTGACTCACTCAAGCAGCTAAAGGTGCTTTTAGTGCGCCACTTTTGGAATTTGATAAGCGAGACCTTGAGTTCTTTCCTGCATGCCTAACAAGTGGGTTAACCCCCCCCCCATGTCTTACGGTTGCAAACTTACCCTCCTCACAGTCGTGCCCCTCATAAGGCCTGGCACACCGGCACTCGTAGCTCTGCCACATGTTTACGCACTCTCCTTTGTTTTGGCACGGCACATCCAGGCAGCGGTCCCTGTAGCTGCAGCCCGGGGACACGTTGACAGCTGAGTCGCTCAGCCACTGCTCGGGGATGACGAGCTGCCAGTCCACAAACACGTCCCGCATGCATCCGATGAATGGAGTAAACGCATCGTACTCGCTGAGGCCGCTCGAGTCTCGAGGCATTCCTCCAATAAAAGTGCTCTGAGGGGATGAAACAAACCCCACCAGCCAGCTTTGGACTGCGGCCGCTTTGTGGCACAACTGGCTCGCACATCCCACAGCATCATTAAGTAGTTTAAGGCTTAGCACCCAGTTTCCAAGCACAGCCTCTACAGAATACCACTTTCCATCTGTGACGTTGTGCGGAAGCTCGAGAACCTGGCTCGGGCTTTCCGCCCCAGCAGAGGCCTCCCTCCTCAGCGTGAGACGCAGCTGCCCCCCCTCCAGCTCCAGGCTCAGCTGCAGACCGCTTGTGATGGTGTGAAACAACAGAGCTCTAGGCAGAAAAGTCTTGAAGCTGAGAGTGATGTTGCAAGTCACTTCAGTATCCACTAGGGGGCTCTCCAGCAGCAAGTAACCTTTGCGCTGGAAGGTAAAAGCTGTAGGGGTCATACAGAGAGGCCCGGCGTACCCAGGTGAGCAGGAACAGGTGTATCCAGGAGTCCCATCCAACAGGAAAGGAGAGCAGGAGCCTTGGTTCTGGCATTCATGGCCTTCACAACCCACTAACTTCACATCGCAGTTAACACCTCCGTAGAGGATGCCATCACGACTGGGCTTGAGGCAGTGGCAGGTGTAGCCCCCAATGTGACCCTCGCATCTGCCCCCATTCTGGCACGGACTGGGCTCGCACTGGTTTATCACCTCCTGGCAGAGGGAGCCTGTAAAAGAGGCACACAGCACAAACACGTACACACAATTAAACACTGTTACTACAGCTGTTATATAACAACAGACATGTTTCCAGGTATAAATGAGGTTCTGGATTATTATTCCCACTACACTTGTCTCCCTGTTTACCACTCGTGGTACCAGGTAAACTATCTTCTGCAGTCAAGTGAGCCCACCTGACTCTCAGCTGTTAAACATCAACACACCTGCTTTGTTTTTTGCCCTCTACACCACCACAGCACAGTTTCCTCTCTTTACGTTTGTACGTACAGCTCTACGCACATGCTGTAGGTCAAATTCAATCAGTCACAAGTTACTTGTTTTGATTAGGCAATAAGCAAAGATGACAGACAGGTGTAACTCAATGTGTATTATGTAATACTAAAGCTACTGGTACCGCTGTTACCTGTTCCAAGCAACCAAATCCCCAAAATCCATGGCGCAGGTGTCCACATCATGCCGTCAGGTTTCCCCCCAGAAAAGCCTCAAAGTTGTCTAACAGCACCATGTTATGTGGTGTGTGTGTTTACGGGTCCTCACGGTGGACACCTGATCCTTGTCTGCTTCTCTAAAGCATGAAGGGCTGAATAGCTGCAGTCAGGAGACCAGAAAAGCCACATCCCCGGGGATTAAGCTAATGCTATTTGGCCACCTTACTGAGTCAGTGCCCTGCAACTTGCAGAGTCCATTTCTAGAACACAGTCTCAGCAGGCATCAGCTCACACTTCGTACCGACGCCCCCGGATCAAGCAGTCTTGCGCAAGCAGAATTTGAAGCTTTTCCAACAGAAAGAAAACTTTAACTTGATGAAACAAGCCCGCTGCTGTTTCCCTCAGAAACGCCAACACTTACTGTATATGATGTTACCGCTTAAGTAACATGCGGTCAGTTGTACCTACTCACCAAATATTCTACACTTATTTTAGATTTAGTTAGTGTGACAAAGTGTGTTTGTGTGTGTTTTTAAACTGCCACCAGGGGGCACCACAGTGAGCACCTGACAGCTGTTCATGCTGTCATTTTAATCTGGGCATAAACGCTGTCCATGGTCCTGTTTCTGGATCCATCTGAAGACACCGCGTATTCCTTCATCTTCATTTCTTCAAGCTGATTTTGCTTTTTCTGATCAATTAACTCTTTAAAAAGTGGAACCGTGCGAAGGCATGTACATCTTTTAGATCACTGCCCTCAATTAACATGGTTTGTTAATGATTACAAGCTCTTTATTCAGATGCCGCATTACAGTTATGAACAGAATAATTCATTTAGTGCTTCAATGTTATGCTCGATCACGTCTGGATTCTCAGAGAAGTTCAACATGCCGGCTCAAAATTTGTGAATCAGCACAACTTTGGTGATTTTTGGAGGTCGGTCATTATGAACACAGATCCATTCATACGTGTCAGAGTCCAAGTCTTTCAAACCGTCATTGACTGAGATATGACTGGTTCAGTTTGTCAAACGAAAATGACCTACCTGTTGTTCCTGGGGGACACCTGCAGATGTAACCTGCAGACTGTTTGTGGTCATAGCTTTCAGGCAGAAGAGGCTCACTGCCATACAAGGCATGCCAAGATCTCTCAATGCAGCTGCCGCCATTACTGCAAGGGCCGCTGCCACACTCACTGATGTCTGTCTCACAATGACGGCCCTCAAACCCTGGAACGAGGAAGGATATTTAATGTGATCAACACTACATATGATGTTCGTTAAAGATGACGCGGGGACAGGCTGTTCTGGACAGAGCAGGTGTGAATAAGTTCAAATGCCTCAGTGTCCTTGTTTATTATTCTCCACATTATTTGACCAAGAGAAGAGCTTCCTTTACCAGGCCAGCATTCACAGGTGTAGTTTCCTCCATTGTCCTTACAGATGGCGCTATTAAAGCAGGGTTCAGAGTAGCAAGGCGGTAGAGGTGTCTCACAGTGTGGGCCGGTGAAGGCTGTTTGAGAGCAGTCACAGCTGTAACTGAGACAATCACATAACAAGACAGTCGGCGTTTGTAATTTACATTAATAAAGTTATTTAAAACATTTCCTTTGCTTTGTTTATAGATCTCATTAGAAGCTACTCATTTTTGAAAGACCACACTACTTACTCATTCACTCCATCTATACACAGAGCCCCGTTTTGGCAAGGGTGCTCTTGGCACTCATCGGTGTTGATTTCACACTGTTGTCCTTGGAAACCGGTGAGACAGGTGCAAGTGAAGCCACCAACGTAGTCATGGCAACTGCCTCCGTTGAGGCATGGCCGTGACTGACATTCGTCAATCTGGACCTCACAAGTAGCACCTGTGAACATCAAAGCGGTACAGATGTCAGAGGGCAGGCGAGCCTGAGGGCAGAGGGTGGAAACGAAGAAAGCTTTCATGTGGACTGGTGTGCTGTGCTGTGCTGTGCTGTGCTGTGCTGTGATGTGAGGATTCCTCTTTTATCTCATAGCAAAGCTTTTTGTTGTTTTCCCAAAAACACTCAAACTATGGAAGGGAAAACAACATATGCAATGTTTCCTTTATGTATCCCTAAAAAAAAGGTGATTAATGCTCTCATGGTCCATTCAACAGCTACTAACATGGATGGCATTTAATATAGACAGAACACATTTAAACTGGGGTAACACATTTTTGACACTGTTTTCTTGAATAACTAAAACTGTGTAGGATTCTTTAGTTCCCAATAACATATTTTAGGATTGAAATGATGTGGCTTTACATAAAGATGCTGACCTGTGAAACCAGGAGAGCACAGACAGGAGAATCGACCCACTCTGTCCTCACAGGTTCCTCTGTTCCTGCAGGGCTGTGAAGCACACTCGTTCACATCAATCTGACAGTGAGAACCCTGAAAGCCCGGCACACAGAAACAAGAGTAGCTATCGCCACGGGTTCGACAAATCGCCTGGTTCTGGCAAGGGTTTGGGGAGCACTGGTCCACAATTTGAGGCAGCTTGTCCAGAACAGCACCTGAGAACAGATGGTGATTTTATATATGAGAATACAACAACATTATTCACACATGTAAAACCCAATATATGCAGTGCTGTGTAGGACAATTTTCCTCCTTTCTCTGTTTGCATATTTGTTTCACAGCTGAGCAAATACAAAATTCAGTTTTTTAAATAAAGATTTCATTTAAAAGTTATCCACAGCTTCATGGCTCATTGTGTAAGAGTGAAAGTAAATCTAATACCTGTTTGTGCCACCTTGGCAGCAAGAATCGCAATCAAGCCTTTGTGATATGAGCCAATGACTCTTTCACATCCCTGTGAAGGAATTTTGCACCGCTCTTCTTTATAGAATTGTTTTAATTCAGACAGATTAGAGGGGTTTTTGAGCATGAACAGTCTGTTTAAGGTTATGCCAGTTTATGATGATCAGATTTTAGTCTGTACTTTGACTAGCCCACTCCAAACTCCTCATTTTGTTCCTATTTTAGCCATTCGGGGGTCACTTTGTTTCAGATCTTTATCCTGCTGCATAACTCGAGTATGTTTGAGCTGCAGGGCACAAGCTGGGTGGACAGTCTCCTTCAGGATTTTCAGGAGTTCACAGTTCAGTCAATTATGGCAAGTCATCCAGGTCCATCACACTACCACCACCATGTTTCACTGCAGGTGTCCATCCGTCCATCCTCCAGCCATCCATCCGTCCATCTGTCCGTCCGTCCATCTGTCCATCCATCCGTCCATCTGTCCATCCATCTATCCTTCCGTCCATCCATCTATCTGTCATCCATCCGTCCATCCATCCGTCCATCTGTCCGTCCGTCCATCTGTCCATCCATCTATCCTTCTGTCCATCCATCCATCCTTCCGTCCATCCATCCATCCGTCCGTCCATCCATCCATCCGTCCGTCCAT